>NW_024081224.1:297105-682341 GCF_003009895.1 Hyaena hyaena | reverse complement strand
AAAAAAACCATTAAAAAAAAAAAAAAAAAAAAAAAAAACCCCAGCACAGGACAGAGAAATAAGTCCCTCTTAGAGTCTCCTTACTTTGAGTTTCTGGGCTTCTCCTCTCACTTTCAACAGTTCAGTTATAGAGTCCACAAAGCCCTGGTAATGAAAGTTGCACATTTTCTCAATTTCTCGGTCATGATTACGGATGCGAGTTTCAAGCTTCTCCATGAATCGTCCATGTTCCTCACCATCATAGACAGACCTTTAAAAAAAAAATTGCATGAAGATTACACCCAATTTACTTCTAAGAAACAGAAACAGTATTATAGACTCAGAAGCAAATTTATGTGGAAATTTCATATTGAAGGTGCATTCACCACAAAGTAATCCAATTATATTACTATTGCCCCAATTCTAGATGAGTATTTTTATGGAAAATAGAAATTCTGCTTCCTCTTCATTCAAAAATACTTAAATGTGTGACAGTATTCATCACAGAATTATCATCATAAAATGAAAGAACTGAATTGCAACTCCTTTGCACCTTTCTTTCTGAAACTTACCTAGAAAAACTCAATTTTGAATAAAGTCAACTATTCAATTACTCCATGACTATACTACCCAAGAAGCTGATGCCACTGGAGAAAAACACAGCTGAGCTAGGTAGACTCAGTTTAGCAATATAATCCCAAATTTAAATTGGCCACTCAATAAATACTGCTAAATAATACTCCTAAAACTATCCCCCCCTTACCACCACCTTCACCACCACAAAATCATGTTGTAATCTCCAAAATAACTACATGTGAGATATAGTCCATCCTCAACTGTCCATCCCCTCACTCTCAACTACTGACTTGACTACACACTTTACAAGAAAAATAGAGAAATATTTCTTCTTCTCCCACTAAAATGAACCAACCTTCTTACCTCTTACTCTGTCCCCTTCCTGTAACAAAGGAAAAACTGTTTCAAGCTCTTGTCTGTCAATCCTTCTTGTAGATCAAGAATTTTATACCTTCAATTATTTCCTTTTATCCATCCCTTTACACCATGTATTTCCCTTCTCTACTAAATCATTCTCATGGTTATATAAACAGGACCTTATGAAACTGTCCTTACCTATACACTTCCCTCCATCTTATGTCTCTGCTCCTCTCCCAGCAAAACTCCTTTTCCTTTCCTCACCTCCCAATAGTTAGTATTCATCATGCTCCACCTAATAGCAGCATTTGCTGTAATGTGATTCCCCCCCTTCTTGAAACAATCTTTTCTCTAGAATTCAGTGATACCACAATAGTGTGGGTTTTTACCTTTCACTAACATGCCTTCTCAATCTCCTTTCTAGGCTCCTCATCTCTATTCTTTCTCTAAATATTCTAAAACAATTTATCTTTTCTACCTATGCTCTTTTACCAAGAAATATCATCTCATGCCAAGGCTTTAAAATATTATATGCATAATAATGACTTCCTAATCCTCACCTATAATTCAAACCACTGCACTGAGCACTAGACTCAAATATCTGGCTACTATTTAACAATCACAACTGGATTTTTAAAAGCCATCTCAGGGCGCCTGGGTGGCTCAGTTAGTAGAGCTCCCAGCTTCAGCTCAAGTCATGATCTCACAGTTTGTGGGTTTAAGCCCCACATCAGGCTCTGTACTGACAGCTCGGAGCCTGGAGCCTGCTTCAGATTCTGTCTCCCTTATCTCTCTCTCTCTCTCTCTCTCTCACTCTCTCTGCCTCTTCCCCATTAGTGCTCTCTCTTTCAAAAAAAATAAATTTTTAAAAAATAAAGGCCACCTCAAATTTAAAAATCATCTATCACCAAACTATCTCCCCAAACCTCCCCACCACTCATCCACCTCACCACAACTTATGGCACTCTCCAGTTGCCCAAGTCAAAAATCCAAATGCAGGAATTACTCCTAGTCCACCTCTTTCCATCACCCACCCTATCCAATTGATCAAAAAACCTGACAATTCAACCTCCAAAACATATCTTACTAGTGGACTGCATCCCATTATTTCCACTACAACTCTAGTCCAAATCTGTATCCCTGGCACACTACTAATAGCCTCCCAAAAGTCTCCATCTCCCCATCTCCCCATTCTGCCTGCATTCAGACACTGCACACAGCAGTTAAAATGATCTTTATAAAGCAGTAATTCAGATGTTATCCCTCTGCTTTAATCTCTCTAATGGCTTCTCTTTACCAAAGGAATAAAAATCTTAAATCCTTACCAAGACATATAAGATCCTACACAATCTAGCCTCTGATTATCTCTCCAACCTCATTCCTCTCTAGTTCCCATCCCTAGCGTCCCTCCATCCCCTATGTTCCAGCTACAATGGCTTTTTTTTTTAAGGCTTTTCTTCCCTTAAGAATTTTGTTTTTGCTGTTCTTATGTCAGCAATGCTCATCTTCTGAATCTTCAAACAACTTTCTGATTCTCATCATCCATGGTTTGTTGTCTATCTCCCCCACCAAACCCATCCCAATTAGATTATAAGCTCCAGGGCAAGAACTTTGTCTGCCACATTCACCACTGTACCTCTACCACAGCGCCAACCAGGTGGTAGGCAATGAGTAAACACTCACTGTTGACAACATGAATGACTAATACTATCTCTAAAACCTCTTTGACATCTGACATTTGTTCCACAAATATACATTTGTTCATTACCAACATTTTCTTGTTCCAGAATCATTTGTAGGTACCAGCTCATGACCCTCATCTTGCATACTCTCCTCAGCAGATGTTCCATTGCCCAAACTCAGCAGTAACTTCAGATAATACATATACAAGTTTGGCTTCCAGTAAAAATTCTGAACACTTACTTCAGAAAACCCAGAGCAATCTAGATTCATTCTTCTTCTTTTGAAATAAAAGTTCTTCAAATAAATTATAAACAATCCCCACTCTGACAATTAAGACACACTACAGAATAACCACTTGCCTGAAGGAGCTATTTGAAATACAAACACAAGACATAATCTACCATTGACATTTCAACTAACCTCAAATAAGCATAAATTTCTCCTTCCAAGGAAAGGAAAGAAAAGAAAGGTTACCATGTGAAGATACTAATATCCCTTGTCATTCATAGAAAAGCAATAACCAGTGAAAATATATCAATCTAAATGACATGAGCAGAAAGTATTCAATATTACACAACTCTTTAGTTTCAAATTAAGTTTTCTCATGACCTAGTAATACTGTTAAGTAGCACATCTACTTCTTTCTATTATGTAGGACTTTTCTTTTTTTCCTTCCAAATATCCATAGTAATATCACAAAAGAAAACTCAAGGAGAAGAAAATCCTCAAATTAAGAAATTCATCACATGTCAATAATGCCTCCCTTGTTCCCTGAATTTCCTATTAAAAATATATAAATCAAAGAAAGAAAGGTAGATTTTAGTTGTCTGACTGTGTAGCCTTGGTTTCAGCAATGCAACTAAGCAGCTATGAATCCTTGGCCAACTCCGTTCATCTCTCTGACCTTCAGCTTTCTCATTTAGGAAATAGGCAATCAATTACAAATTACAGATACAGAGGCACCTGAGTGGCTGAGTGGGTTAAGCACCAACTTTGGCTCAGGTCATGATCTCGCAGTTTGTGGGTTTGAGCCCCGCGTCAGGCTCTGTGCTGACAACTCAAGAGCCTGGAGACTTCTGTGTCTCCTTCTCTCTCTGCCCTTCCCCTGCTCATGCTCTGTCTCTCTGTCTCTCAAAAATAAGGAAACATTTAAAAAAAATTTTTTTTTAATTTTTTTTGAAAAAAGTTTTTTTTGAAAAAAATTACAAATACAAATTCTCTTAAGTATCAGCCTACTATCTACAATTAATTTCCACTTTCAAGTAAAGTCAATAAAATGTAAAGATCATGCATCTTCCAAAACAGTGTTAACAGGTTCAAAACAATTTAATAAATTTTCTACATCCTTATCACTAGCCCCTACCTATTTCTCCTATCTTAGGGCCTTTATGATTCCACTATTCTCTTTAATTATAATAATGCTGAATAACATCAAATGTTTACAGTGGATCCCCTGAATATCTTGAGAGTTTAAAAAGTCAGAAAACATAGAACCCACATATTTAAAACAGCGGTGTTGGACTATATTTAATAAACTTGTGTTCCATGGGATTATTTCAAGAAATCCACATTTTCCAAATTTTATAGGGAGAAGGACATATATGTAATTTTAAGGGAAACTGATCCATCGTTTCCATCTGGTTATCAAAGAGGTTAAAAATCACTGACTTAAAAGTTTTGTTTCAAATTGCCCAGCACAGGAAAAGGCAATTATAGATCACTACTTAACAGTTCAATTTCTACCAGCATTTCAAGTGTCTTTCTGAGCCTTGCTCAGTGCTAACCAACATATCTATCAGATATAATATGTTAAAAACAAAAATAAACAAGTCTTATATTCTGGAAAGGTTACAGACCTACAAAAGTTAACCTAATATTCGTAGTCAACATTGCACTTGAACAAAGAGTAGCTTCCCAACCCCCCCAACCCCAAATAAATGACCTAAACTAGAGAAAGACTGCCATCTAGTGATGACCCATTTCTAATATTCCTTGAAACTTTGACTTGTGGTCAAGTAAGGGAGACTGCTTAAAAATCTAAAACCTATATTCTATAATACCTCCTGGCCTAAGCCTTATAACTAGTTATTAAATGATTTTTTATATAAAGCACTCTGATATTTAAATTTCCATTTCTAATATAAAGCAGGATTTACAGAAAAGCTATATGCTTTTAACGTATCTGTGCCACAGGTGTGCCACAGTTAAATAAGACTATGAAATAAACAAACTGCACCACTGCATTATTTGTCATAAGCCAAAGAATATTCTAGTACCTAGTAAAAGATAAATAAGAAATGCTTAGGAATAAACAAGTTTTTACAGTCTAAATTTTGAGTCAACCACATAAATGCTGCCCTGTCTAGTTTAATTTCACAAAAAAAGCACACAATATACAAAAACAACCACGTAAACACATGCACACACACAGGTTTTTGCAAAAAGTAACATGTTTTATGCTAGCAGCTATATCTGGTGCATACTTTCAAACACCCCACCTACATTTCGTGCACATTTTAAGAGAGAGATTTTAACTTCTGAAATGGCACTTCAGGAATTCTACTCAACAAATAGTTCTCTTTCCTCTGTAACAGAGCATTATAGGATTGTATCACTTGCTACAGCCTATCACATCGAATCTGTCCATCCAAAGAGGAAAATAGACAATCTTATCAGAATATGTTATCTCATTTAAATATTTTGCACCTTATAAATTAGACATAATTCCCATTTTATAAACAAGGAACCTGAACCCAAGAAGATGAAGCAACTTGCCAAATTTGCACAGCTAGAAAGTGTCCTCTGTAGTACATTGGTTTGTCCAGCAAAGAAGGCAAAATAGTTCCATGAACCCCTAAAATGTCAGAGTTGAAAGAGGTCTTGGAGACAGAATACAAAGTTGTTATTATACAACAGAGGAAACTGAGGCCAAAGGAAGTTAAAATGCCATAGTGAAAATTGCATTGCTTGTAACTGATACATCTGGACCTGACTCCCAAAGAAAACACAATAAGGAAAAGCTAATGCTGGACACAATGCTTAAGTGGTTTAAAAACAAAGATACAGGGGCGCGTGGGTGGCTTATCGAGTTAAGCATCCAACTTCAGCTCAGATCATGATCTAGCGGTTAGTGGGATTCAAACCCTGTGACGGGCTCTGTGCTGACAGCTCAGAGCCAGGAGCCTGCATTGGATTCTGTGTCTCACCCTCCTGCTGCCCCTCCTCCATTTGCACTCTGCCTCTCTCCCTTTCAAAAAGAAAACAGAAAAGGCACCCATGCATTCACTCACACACACACACTCCTACACTTCTACTTCAGGATGAATCAGTTGCCTATTAGTTGTGCCTACACAAAAGCTATTTCATTCTTCTTCCTCTTGGAAGTGCCCTAATTTGTTTTGGTGCTTTACCTTCCCATCCTACTCCAAGAGGTAAGTAAAATATTCTGTAATCTAACTAATCTGTAAACCAATCATGGTTATTCCATCCCCCATGTCAGTGACCAGTTAATAGGTAACACAGCTCTCACCAATGACAAATAAAAGCTTCAAAGCGAAGATCTAAGAAGAGGTTTTCTTTCCTAAAGGATGCAGGAAAAGAAACTGCTTTTTCCACTTCAGACACTGTCCAATACAATGCTTGGGGATGCAGCAAACATCCCAAGGTGAGAGGAGACAGCGCCAACTGAGGATGGCGAGGGGGAAAACACTTGGGTCCTTGATGATGAACCAATGCTCAAACAGTCCTATTTCCCAACTTCATAGTACATGAGTTCATATATTTCCTATTTTAAGGGGAATTTCCAATTTTTAGGAAATTTCCTATTTCTACTTTCCCTCAATATTCTGCTACTTGCAAAGGAAAGTATCCTAAATGCACAACATTGTTCAGTCATCAAAGGTAACAAGCAAATCAAAGAAAAAACCAACAGTGAACTAAAGTCCACAAAACGTTGGGGTGCCTGGGTGGCTCAGAGCAGTTAAGCATCCGACTTTGGCTCAGGTCATGATCTCACAGTTCGTGGGTTCGAGCCCCGCATCGGGCTCTGTGCTGACAGCCAGCTAAGAGCCTGGAGCCTGCTTCTGATTCTGTGTCTCCCTCTTTCTCTGACCCTCCCCTGCTCATGCTGCCCCTCTGTCTCTCTGTCTCTCTCTGTCTCTCTGTCTCTTTCAGAATAAATAAAAAATTTTTAAAAATAAAGATAAAAAAAAAATAAAGTCTACACAACACTAAGGAATCCTGTTCCCAGGACTGCTAAACTGCTCTTCCCCATTTTCTTCCAGTTTAGTTTAAGAGTTAATTAACATTCACTCTTCAAATCTCAGCTTGCACCTTAATTTTTCTAGGAAACATTCTCTAGCTCCAGACACTGTGCTCCTCCTTTGTTATGAATGCCATCACAGAATTTATTAAATTATATTCTGATTGCCCATTCACCTGTCAATTTCTCCTTACTAGAACATTAACCTCTTGTGGGCAGAGACTGTGTCTTGCCCATTTTATCTCCAGCTTCTAGCACAGAGCCTGGCCCGGAGGACAGCCTCCCTGTATGCTGAAGATAGAGAAATGGAAGGAACGATAGGAGGCTGAGATGTGGGTATCTTTTTTTTTATTATTTCAACTTTTATTCAAATTCTAGTTAGTTTACATACATGGTAAAATTGGTTTCAGGTGTAGAATTTAGTGATTCATCACCTACACATAACATCCAGTCCTCATCACAACAGGAGCCTTCCTTAATACCCACCACCCATTTAGCCATTCCCTGGCCCACCTCCTTCCATCACTCCTCAATTTGGTTTATATACTTAAGAGTCTCATGGGATGCCTTGGTGGCTCAGTGGATTAAGCATCTGACTCTTGATTTCAGCTCAGGTCATGATCCCAGGGTCATGGAATTGAGGTCGGTGTTGGGCTCCACACTGAGCATAGAGAGCTCTTTCTCGCTCTCTCTCGCTCTCTCACTCTCTCCCTCTCTCTCCCTCCCTCTTCCCTTTCCCCTGCTCATGTTCTCTCTAAAAAAAAAAAAAGTTTGGGGGCACCTGGGTGGCTCAGTCAGTTAAGTGTCCAACTCCTGATTTTGGCTCAGGTCATGATCTCACAGTTTGTGAGTATAGGCCCCACCAGGCTTCACACTGATGGTGGGGAGCCTACTTGGGACTCTTTCTTTCTCTAACTCTCTGCCCCACCCCCCGCCAACATAAATAAATAAACCTTGAAAAGTAGCAATAAAAATAAACAATAAAGTTTCTTATGGTTTGCTTCCCTCTCTTTTTCCCCATTCCCCTATGTTCATCTGTTGTTTCTTAAATTCTATGCAAGAATGGAATCATATGGTATTTGTCCTTCTCTAATTTATTTTGCTTAGCATAATACACTCTAGCTCTATCCATATCATTGCAAATGGCAAGGTTTCATTTTTTTCTTTTTATGGCTGAGTAATAATACTTCATTGTATATGTATACCATATCTTCTTTGTCCATTTATCAGTCAATGGACATTTGGGCTTTTCCCACAGTTTGGCTCTTGTTGATAATCCTGCTATATACATCATGGTGCATGTGTCCCTTTGAATCAGCATTTTTGCATCCTTCAGATAAATACTTAGTAGTGCAACTGCTGGGTTCATAGGCTAGTTCTATTTTTAACTTTTTGAGGAACGTCCATACTGTTTTCCAGAGTGGCTGCACCAATTCGCACTCCCACCAAAAGTGTGGGATGGTTTCCCTTTCTCCAAATCCTCACCAACATCTGTTTTTTCCTGTGTTGTTAATTTTAGCCATTTTGACAGGTGTGAGTAAGATGGTGTCTCATTGTCATTTTGACTTGTATTTCCCTGATGATGAGTGATGCTGAGCATCTTTTCCTGTGTCTATCAGCCATCTGTATGTCTCCTTTGGAAAAATGTCTCTTCATGTCTTCCGTCCATTCCTAAACTGAATTAATTATTTTGGGGTATTGAGTTTGGTAAGTTCTTTATAGATTTTGGATACTAACTAACCCTTTATCAGATATGTCATTTGCAAATATCTTCTCCCGTTCCATAGGTTGTCTTTTAGGTTTGTTGATTATTTCCTTCACTGTGCAGAAGCTTTTTATCTTGATGAAGCCCCAATAGTTCATTTTTGTTTTTGTTTCCCTTGCTTCTGGAGACGTGTCTAGTAAGAAGCTGCTATGGCCAAGGTCAAAGAGGTTGCTGCCTGTGTTCTCCTCCAGGATTTTGATAGTTTCCTGTCTCACATTTAGGTCTTTCATCCATTTTTATTTTGTTTTTGTGTATGGTGTAAGAAAGTGGTCCAGTTTCATTCTTCTGCATATTGTTGCCCACTTTTCCCAAGACCATTTGTTGAAGAGACTGTCTTTTTCCATTGGATATTCTTTCCTGCTTTTTCAAAGGTTAGTTGACCATAAGATGTGGGTTTCTGATTATCTCAAAGACAGATGCAAAGAGTATCACATCAAACAAAGTTTAGCTGTTGAAATGTTTTCAGAACCAAGGAGAACTTTAAGACACAAAGACTGAACATTTTTCTTTTTGTTTTGATTAATCCAAGAAAAAAATCCAGAGTTTATTCTGGTCTTTTCTTTTTCATATATTTTTTTTAACTTGTGTCATGGTTTTCAATCCTGAAACATTTTTTTTTCATTAAGCTCCATAAAAGCATCATTAGTATTTTTGTTTATTCCAAAAGTTAAAAATAAAGTGGAAAAACAGATTTGAGCATGATGTTGAAAGAGAAACTACAGAAGGTCAAGTGGAGTTTAAAGTCCCTTCCTCTTCTTCAGCGTATCTATCAATTTAATTCAGACCTTACTATGGTAATGTGGATGCTCAGAGTACATAAAGGTGAAAGTAGATCACTGTATATCATCATCAAGGACAGGGGAAGAACATACTAGTTAAGGAAGTCTAAGCTGAAGGTTATACCCAAATGTCCTTGCACTGCCAAAGGAGATCAAATACATTTAAATCCTTCTTCCATTCTGCAGATACCAAGGTATACAACTGGCTTCACCAAATTAGCCCATGCAGCCAAAAGAATGTTGTGATGGATATCTCAAGGCAGAAAGGGAACCCCACACTTCTATGATGGCTTTTTTGATGATATTTTCAGAGAGATAAAAATAGCATTGAGAGGGGTGCCTGGGTGGCTCAGTCAGTTAAGCGTCCAACTTTAGCTCAGGTCATGATCTCACAGTTCATGGGTTCGAGCCCCATGTAGGGCTCTGTGCTGACAGCTAGCTCAGAGCCTGGAAACTGCTTCAGATTCTGTAGCTCCCTCTCTCTCTGACCCTCCCCTGCTCACACTGTCTCTCTCTCCCTCTCTCTCTCTCTCTCAGGGAAAAACAAACAAACAAACAAACAAAAAACAAAAAACCAGGGTGGAGAAATTTCAAGTGGCATCTAGCTAAAGAGCTTGCTAAAAAACTGGTGTTGGTTAAATAGCACAGCAAAGTGGAAGGGGAAATTGTCACAAAACATCTGTCAAGTCCACAACATCTATTTGGAAAATAAACTAATGAAAGCAAGGAAACTCCAAATTAAAGATATAGACACCACCATAACTGCTGCCATGACAGCTACACTTTTAGAACAATTTAATCACCCTAAGAAACTGAAGACACAAAGGCACTACAGGATATGTTAATGGCTTCATTTTGGCCTCTTTATCAATTTGTATTAAGCGCAAAAAGATTTATTCCATTGTAGCTTTCAGTTGATGGCCACAAAATCTGGCAGCTAAAAGTTGGATTTTGGATGCTACTGCCAAATAACAGAAATAATCAGTCTACAGCCTGGTGACATCCATTGAATCTAATCTGGGCAACCACTGAAAACAGAGTAGTAATATGGCTGATATACACAAGGTCATAATTAACTTTGGTAGATTAGCTCCAGTTTCATTGCATGGAATTCAAAGTGTCAAGTTTAACACTTAAACATACACAGTAGGAGCTAAATGAAACTACTGATTCACTTAATATCCACAACCATCATAATGAGTCTGAATCTACAGTATGTTGGAGTATGTACAGTAAGTATGTTAGAACTCTTCAAGATCCTTTACAAAAAATATGAAGTATTTAATTAAATAAGAACTCTGAATAGCTATTTAAAAAGAGCTATATTTATCTATACCATGGAATACTACATGGCAATGAGAAACAATGAAATCTGGCCATGTGTAGCAACATGGATGGACCTTGAGGGTGTTATGCTGAGCGAAATAAGTCAGGCAGAGAAGGACAAATATCATATGTTTGCACGTTTAGGAGGAACTTGACGGAGGAACAAGGGGGAGAAGAAGGGCGGAAATGGTGGGGGAAAAGGAGAGAGGCAAACCATGAGAGATTCTTGAATGCTGACAAAAACTGAGGACTGATGGATGTGGGGGGGGGGGGGATGGGCATGGAGGAGGGCACTTTGGGGATGAGCACTGAGTGTTATGTGGAAACTAATTTGACAATAAACTATTTGTAAAAATAAATAAATAAATAAATAAATAAATAAAAAGAGCTATTTTAAAAGACTGCATTATTAATTGAAGAAATGGTTCAGAGTCTCCACACTTAATATTACAGTTCCAGTGACAGAGATCATAAAGTTATTAATACAGAAAAGCAAACAGGAGCAGAGTATTAGAAACACGTAAGTGAGTAGTTCCAGTCTCTTTATGCATATAGATTTAACATAGGCTTAAACAAAGTTAGACCAACCAAGTTTCTCTGAATCATTAAATCAAACTATAAAAAATATTAGCGATGTCACTTGTAAATGTGTATGTTGTATATAATAAATGTGTGCATACATTATATAGTGTGCATGCAATATATGTACATGTACATGTGTGTGATGTACACACATATGAACACACACACACATACACACACACACACACACACTTTTCTGATTTTCTGAGAAAGATCCAAATTTCCCAACATCACATTGAATTCTCGGTCCAATTCCATCTACTAGTGGTGGTGTACTGACACCCCCTGACCAAAGTGACCATAATTTAAAACTCTGTAAGTCTATAAGCAACTTAAGACCCTGAATGAAGGATGAGTAAACAGTACTAGAATAATTCCCACCCTAAAAAGTGATCAAGAACAAGTAGCAAAATAAGATCAAGTTCCATGAACAATATGGCAGATTGGATATACTACAAAAAACCTTTCTACTACTAAACTCCCAAAACTGCTGGGATTAAGTTTCTAAATCTTTTTTAGTGCACAGCTAAGCAAAAAACAAAATAAGGAAAATCTCCAGAGGCTAAAAAATTGGAACAGGAATCCAGATTCTACCAATCCCTTATAACCTAGTGCTTCTATTTAATAGCCACATACAGAAAAGAGATGAAGCCCGGAAAGGTGCAAAGTCCAATCAGGACTCCAAATGAAAAAGCCAAGGTCCTCAAAGGCTACACCCTTAGTGAAAAAAAGTTTTTCCCCTAAGGGTTAAAGGAATCAGTAATTTCATAAAGGGAGGCTACAAGGAAATTTACCTGTCTGTTATTTGACCTTGGGGAGGGGAAGGGGAAAATCTCCCATGATCCCTTGAAGCCACAACTTGGCCTTCTCAAAGAAGGGAAGCCCATATTCATACTATTAATACTATCTTTGTGGTCTGAGATATCTCAAATTAAAAATTTATTTTAAAAGTAATCCCAATCTGGTTATTAGTGCCCCCTCCCCCAAATGACTGAAGCAAAGACAAATCTCTAGAGGAATATATCCTAACCCATACTTGGAAGAATACTACAATTAACATTCCTTTCAGCTGGAACTCAAGTATCAACATAAAAAACACAAGGAAACAAAGCATATAAACAAGATCCAACAGCAACACAACAGAATCAGACTTGCAAAGGCTTAAAAGTAAATACATGTAAATTAAAAATGTAGTGTGTTTAAAGAAATATAAAGGAATTATCAAGAATAAAATTAAAAAATAAACACACTGGAAAAAACATAGAACATTACAATAAAAACTCTAATGACTGATAATTAAATATAAATGAGAAGGGAAAATATTTAACTGGGAAGTATATATAAAATTTATACAAAATGCAGCACGAGAGACAAAAGATGAAAAATGTCTTCATCCATTCTGACTGCCTATAGCAAAAATATCACAGACTGGGTAGCTGTAATAAACAATAGAAACTGATTTCTCACAGTCCCGGAGGCTGGAAATCTGAGATCAGGGTGCCAGCATGATCAGGTGGGGGACCTCTTCTGGGTGACTTATAACCTCACCTGACAGAAAGAGCAACGAGGATCTCTGGGGCCTCTTTAATTCTGTTCCTGAAGGCTCCAACCTCATGACCTAATTACCTCCCAAAAGTCCCACCTCCTCAAGAATAGAATTTCAACAAACGAATCTTGAGGGGACACAAACACTCAACCTTTAATAGAAAGTATTATAGGAAGCCAAAAGCGTGGATCACAGGATGGGTTTAACAGAAGCTCTAATAAGAATAATAAGCAGGTAATAATCAAAGAAATAGCTGAGAATGTCCCAGAACTGATAAAAGATACAAGGAAGATGTTATCCTCAATATTAAAGTACAGACCTATAAGCCTTACCCGCAACAGAAAAAACTCTCTTCTCTCTTCGTTGTATGCATCAGTATTTAGAACTGGCTACCTATTTATCCATTCTCTTCATGGCTCAACTTGAGGAGCATAGAGAACCTTGCTGTGATGGAGCTAACTATACAAATACAGAGACACTTACCACCCTCCGAACATTTGTGTGTTTTTTATCAACTCATTCTTCAATAACCTACAGCAACTACTCCAAACTGTTGCCATTCTCTTTAGGATGCCAACCTGATCCTACAAGTTTCTTTCACTACAGATGACTTTGCCACCTATTTCATAAAGAAAATCCAGTGTTATTATGCACAAATCTTAACTTCCTGCATTCCAATCTACAAGTCTACCTATATCTCTATCTACCCTTAAACATGTGCCTTCCTATCTCAATGAAATAGATACCCCACCTCAATATAAGACTAATTCTGTTCTAGAAAACAAATCTCATTTCTCCTCCACTCCAAGAATGCTACTCCATCAATACTTCTTTTTATTTCTGCACTTTCAAATGTTTCATCTCTATTGACTGCTTTCTCTT
The DNA here is from genome assembly GCF_003009895.1 of Hyaena hyaena. Taxonomy (NCBI): domain Eukaryota; kingdom Metazoa; phylum Chordata; class Mammalia; order Carnivora; family Hyaenidae; genus Hyaena; species Hyaena hyaena. The sequence continues at coordinate 668,605 of NW_024081224.1, read as the reverse complement.
AAAACATTTCCCCCTCTTAAAACAACACACCCGCCATGAAGCCTGGGAGGCTCAGTCAGTTAGGCACTGAACTTTCAGTCTCAGTTCAGATCTTGATTTGAGGATCATGAATTCAAGTCCCACACTGGGCTCTGCTTTTAAGTCCACTTAAAAACAACAACAACATAGCCCCCTTTTTACTCTTTTTTAAAGAAATACTGTTGAATTAACATTCCTGTTCTGATAATTTTCCTTCTGGCATCCATTCTCGTACTCTTTCTCCTTCCACAGCTAAGATTCTTAAAAGAGCAATCTATACCCACTGCCTCCATTTCCTCAAACTGGACTTGCTCTTCAACCCAGCGTAACCTGATTCTACCCACATCACCCTAATGAATCTATTCTTGCTAAAATGAACCTAATCAATAAAAGCCTAATTGTCAAATAAAATATTCATTCTTCAGTTCATCATTTACTTGACTTCTCATTTGTATACGCCACAGCTAACCATTCCCTCTCCCTTATTTATTTTTTCTGAAGATTTTATTTTTTTTTTTAATTTATTTCTAGGAGAGAGAGAGAGAGAGAGACAGCGTGAGCAGGGGAGGGTCAGAGAGAGAGGGAGTGACAGACTCTGAAACAGGCTCCAGGCTCTGAGCTGGCAGTCAGCACAGAGCCCGACGCCCCTGAAGATTTTATTTTTAAGTAATCTCTACACCCAACGTGGGGCTCAAACCTACAGCTCAAACCTAAGAGTCACATGCTCTACTGACTGAACCAGCCATGTGCCCCTCCCTCTCTCTTAAATATCTACTCTCAGGGCTCCCATTTCCCTTCTCAGTCTCCACTAATTCTTCTTCCGTCTGGATCTCAATACCCCCTTGGCTTTCATCTCTTCTCACTCTCGCATATACTCGCTAAGAGATAGCATAAATACTTCAGTTTTCACTATTAATTAAACATCTTTGATTTTCAAAGCAATAACACCAGGGCATACCTCTGTCAAATCCTATAAACCTGAATATCCAACCACCATTCATCCTCAAAAACATCTCAAACTGCACATGTCAAAAGTTGAAATTTGGGGCGTCTGGGTGGCTTAGTCGGTTAAGCGTCCGACTTTTGCTTAGGTCATGATCTCACGGTTCGTGGGCTTGAGCCCCGCGTCGGGCTCTGTGCTGACTGCCAGCTCAGAGCCTGGAGCCTGTTTCGGTCTGTGACTCCCTCTCTCTCTGACCCTCCCCTGCTCATTTTGTCTCTCTCTCTCTAGCTCCTAGAAATAAATAAAAATATTAAAAAAAAAAAAGTTGAAATTATTAGCTTGCCACCCAAACCTCCAATTCCCTCCTACAGTCACCATCTCAACTGAATATACCATCACCCACCCAAACTAGAAATATGTAAGTTAACCTGGACTCCTCATCCCACCTCACACTTCCACCTAACTAATCAATCACCAAGACTAACTCTGATTCCATAATGTCACTTCCATGCTTTTCGTCCTCCCCATCCTCCCCTTCCTCCCCTGCTACTGCCCTGCCTCATGTCCTCATTATCTCTCTTAACAACTGTTTCACCTCCCCCCTTATTTCCCTAACAATCTATGTTTGCTACTTCTTTCACAGTAATCTTCTTTAAATGAAATATAATCAGGGGCACCTGGGTGGCTCAGTTAAGTGTCTGACTTCAGCTCAGGTCATGAGCTCACGGTTCGTGGGTTCGAGCCCTGCGTCGGGCTCTGTGCTGACAGCTCAGAGCCTGGAGCCTGCTTCTGATTCTGTGTCTCCCTCTCTCTCTGCCCCCCCCCCCCCCCACCGCTCACGCTGTCTCTCTCTCTCTCTCTCAGAAATAAATAAAACATTAAAAAAATATTTTAAAAAAATAAATGAAATATGATCATGAAACTCACACACTCTGTTTTAGAATTAAGACCTGCCTCAAAATCAAGTTCAAGTCCCTAATATAATATATAAGCCCTCTCCATGTGTAGACTTCTCTCTGAACACTCTCCACCTTCTCTCTACAACTCCACTTAAAGTTCCTTGAGTGTACTCGGTAGTCGCTCTGCCCAGAATCTTATTATCACTTTAACTGGCAAACTCCTATTCATCCTTCAAGATTCAGCTCAAAATTCACTTTTATAAAACCTCCTTCCTTACTACAACTACCATAACCTGGTATAGAAGATTCCCTCCTTACCAACTAGGTAGAACCTAAGGAACTTTTCATAAAACAAGAGATAATTTAAGCTTTCACCATCAGGAGGCATTTATACCAAACAGAATTGTGTGCTCATTCTTTAAAGATTCATACTGAAAGTTTTACTTTTCTCCTACTTACTGATATGCTAACATTAGGCATCTTTTCCCACAAGAAGTCAATTTCATCTATAACAAAAATCCATCACAGTGTGTAATAGTCCTGTTTATTAAGGAATACATTTAAATATCTATTTATAAAAATGAAGAAACGGTGGCTCAGTCAGTTAAGCATCTGACTTCAACTCAGATCATGATCTCACAGCTCGTGAGTTCAAAGTCCCACATCGGTGGTTTATCTATACCATGGAATACTACATGGCAATGAGAAACAATGAAATCTGGCCATGTGTAGCAACATGGATGGACCTTGAGGGTGTTATGCTGAGCGAAATAAGTCAGGCAGAGAAGGACAAATATCATATGTTTGCACGTATAGGAGGATTAGGAGGAACTTGACGGAGGAACAAGGGGGAGAAGAAGGGCGGAAATGGTGGGGGAAAGGGAGAGAGGCAAACCATGAGAGACTCTTGAATGCTGACAAAAACAGGACTGATGGATGTGGGGGGGAGGGGGGGATGGGCATGGAGGAGGGCACTTGTGGGGATGAGCACTGAGTGTTATGTGGAAACTAATTTGACAATAAACTATTTGTAAAAAAAAAAGAAACAAAACTGATAAACATAGCAGGTGAAACATGAGAGGCAAACCAGAAAACAGACTCTCAACCATAGAGAACAAGCTGAGGGTTGATGGAGGGTAGGAGGGTAGGGATATGGGTTGAATGGGTGATGAGTATTAAGGAGGGCATTTTTTGTGATGAGCACAGGGTGTTGTATATAAGTGTTGAATCACTAAATTCTATACTGTATGTTACCTAAATTGAACTTAAATAAAAACTTGAAAAAAAAAAAAAAGAAAAGAAAAAAAAAAAAAAAGTCCCACATCGGGCTCTGTGCTGACAGCTCAGAGCCTGGATCCTGCTTCAGAGTCTGTGTCTCCCTCTCTCTGTGCCTGCCTCTCTCTCTCTCTAAAAATAAACAAACACAAATCCTGTTGAAGCACCTAGCCCTCCTTGATAATCAACTGATACAGGATAAGAAGTGTTCCTTAACAGCCACAGTATCCTCATTTAACCACCTCGCCCTCATTTTGACACTGTAAATTTACACTGGCCTTGAACCTATGAAACCATGTGTGGTTTGAGGTAAATTTCACCAGAAGTGCTATCATCCTGCTTTGCCTTAAGGTTCTTCAACAAATGCCTACTACTATTCTAGAAATGAGCGGATACCACCACTAATAACATTTACTGATGGAAAGCTGAATCAATACTCTTCTGTTCTGAAATGTTTATTTGTTCATATTTTTGAGAGAGTACTACACTGAGCACTCTACATCATGATGGTTTATTTACATGTCTATCTTCCCTATAGGAACTTGCATTCCTTGAGGGGTTTAGTCCTGGAACAACGCCTGTATCCCACAGAGAACACATTATCAGAGTGACAAAGGGTCTAAAGCAGTGCCTGAAATATGTTTCGAAATTTAAACATTCTCCAAAGACAAGCCTAGAGTTAATAATAAACATTCTTACTTAAAAAGCAAGTTCAAGTTCTAGCAGCACAAATAATTTGTACTTCGGTTAAAATGCAAAATAGAAGAAGGAGGAATCAGAGGAAGAAAAAAAGGAACTTAAAAAGTTCAAGGAAATCTATTGTAGAAGAGAAGTGTCTGGGAATAATTTGTTATTTCCCAGCTCTCCTCTAACCTTCTCTGGAAGCTAAGAGAAAGATGATTAAACAGCAACAAGACCTGGCTCTGAAGGGAACTGGTGTTTCTGGCCCTTTTTGCCAACAGAAGGGGGGAGGGTGACAGCAGTCCCTAAGGGCTTTTAGAAAAAATTGCTTCCAGGTGGAGATTTTTTATGGTACTGTGCAGCCTGGAGCCATTTTCTGCTTTCCCTCTTAACTACTGATGATTAAACCATGGACAATCAGGCTACAACAATGGAAACAGTTAGATAACTCCCAAACATCATGGGTATATGCTCCAAATTACCAACCTAACTCTCAAAGGAGAGAAAACATTTGCTGGCAAAGTCCTTTTTCATAAGGGGGAGAGTGGGGTACAGTCTGTTAAAGATTTGTATTTGGGAGAACATAAAAGTAGTCAAGAACTCTGTATCATAATGATAACCATCAGTCTCATACCAAGACTAGACACTGTAATGTACAGTCAAGAAGAGCTGAACAAAGGGCAATGCTAACTATCCTATTATTTAGCAATTTTTCATCATTTCAACCTGGATTAAGTGTTCTAGTAAACAATTATCGGGGCGCCCGGGTGGCTTAGTCAGTTAAGCGTCCGACTTTTGCTCAGGTCATGATCTCGCGGTTCGTGGGTTCAAGCCCCGCGTCGGGCTCTGTGCTGACTGCCAGCTTAGAGCCTGGAGCCTATTTCAGAGTCTGTATCTCCCTCTCTCTCTGACCCTCCCCTGCTCATGCTGTCTCTCTCTCTCCTAGAAATAAATAAAATATTTAAAAAAAAAATTATCATTCAAGTATACAGAGAAATCCTACCACACTTCATGTATAGCAGCTAAATCAATCTACACCTGATCATGGTTCTGAAAAAGGTCTGCAGTGTACATGTGAGTTTGTAATTTTGGCTCAAGAACATAAGGGGGAAGTTACCTATAGTACCAACTCATAAGAAAACCACAGAAAATTAGAGGCCAGTCATTTGACTGCCCAGCAACTGAATCTAGAAAATCTTACTATACCAATATCACCAACAACATTAAAGGATAAACCCAGCTCAAAATTATAATAGTGAAAGTAAGCATTTTAAACATATATATATACCAGAGTGCTCTCAGTCAGTTAAGTGTCCAACTCTTGATTTTGGCTTGGGTCATGATCTCATGATTTGTGGGATCAAGACCTGCGTCAGGCTCTCCGCTGACAGCATGGAGCCTGCTTGGGATTCTCTCTCTCTCCCTCTCTCTCTCTGCCCCTTCCCTGCTCACTCGCGTGTTCTCTCTCTCTCTCTCTCTCTCTCAAAATGAAAAAAATAAACTAAATTAAAAATAAATAAAAATATATACACCAAGGTCTCTGTTGAACATTTTATATACACTAACTCACTGCTCAAAAATAACGATACTTTAGTAATCACTATCATTTCACACCTGAAGCAACCCTTCTGACACCGCCAGTACACAGAAACATCCACCTTTCCCAGGCGGCTACAATTACATAAAAGATAAGACGAAAGGAAAAGGATGAGGGGACAAAGGGAAAATGAGACACACGATCAGGGGAGGTAGTGGAGAAATACACCAAAAAAATACAAATGGTTGGCTAATGCAATAGTGATGTTTTTCTTCCTACTTTTCTATAACGTTACATTTTTTTTAAATAAACACATATTGCTTTTATCATTAACAAAAGGAAGTGCATTTCTAAAAGCCTAAAATAGTACCTGGCTCATGATCGATACATGCTCAATAAAATGTTACGTGAAATAAAAACCAAACAAAACAACCACTTCAGAGCTACTTGGGGTCTAATGTTTAATAATTATCCAAAAATCAAATAAATGTAAAAAAGTAGAATGAGAATTTCTTCTCATAATCTATCTCCTACAAACCCAAGAAGGAATCACCCACTGGTCAGAATTTTTTAAGTTCACTATCTCTTCTATGTTCTAACCTTCTCTTCTTGTTGATCATAATCTCAAAATATATTTAAAACATAAGTATATATGATATCCTGAAATTCTCAATTTGAAAACTGATGTAACAGTTTCCTAGGGCCCTTCTATTGCAATTATGAAGGCCACCAATTAATGTTCTTTCATGGGCCTTCAAAATGGAGGAGAATAGAAGAGCCTCAATGGTTATTATGAAAATTTTCTTCTACTACTAAGTAATTTAGTTTGTGAAATGGAAAGTAAGCCATTTTCTATTGTTTCCTCTTCCACTAACAGGACATACAAAGAACTCCCTACTAGTATCATCAGCCTATTTACAAAAAAAAAAAACCTTCATGTTTTAGACAAAAATACATCAGGACACACCCTTCCTCTCCACCTTAAGTGCCATGCTTCCATTAGGAATCAATACTGTGTGGCTTTTTTCAAAGAAGCATTTGTTTAAGAATATTACAGCCTAACTCATTTTAAAGATTTCTCTTTAATATAAAAAATGTACAGAAAAAAAGGAACTTCACAGAAGATCCAACCCAAACTCACAGACACTAGTTCAATTTTTTCTAGGTACCTCTATCACATACTTGTCCAGCTTTTGTGGAAAGATCTGTAGTAAAAAGAAAGTTCATTATGAAGCAACTGATTCCATTTCAATGGCTGTTGCAAAGTTCTTATACAAAAATAAGAATATTCCTATAATTTTCACCATCTATCTTATTTTTGCCCTCAAAGGACCACTGAGAACAAGTCTTTGCTCCCCCTCTTCCTTTCTCCAGACTAAACAATCTCAAATATTCAAGTATTCCACATATAAACAGCCTTTCAATTCAGGTTTTTACCCTCTGGACACGTTCCAGTTGTCAACATTCTTCTTAAAAGTATAATAAAACAGGCAGTATAGGACAGTGGTCAAGAGCACAGACTTCAAAGCCAGGTTTCCTGGATTCAAGTTTGGTTCTGCTACTTATTAACTATGCGACCTTGGGCAAATTATTAAACTTCTCTATACTTAAGTTTCCACATCTGTAAAATGCAGATAATAATAGCAACCACTTCATACAGTTGTTGTGTGAAGATTAAATGGCATAATATCCATAAAGCATTCAAAACAATGACTGGCACACAGAACTCATATTATAAATATTAGCAATTTTAAAATCAAGCATGGTCAAGGTAGGGAAAAAGAAGGCACATCTCCTTTAACTTTTTACTCAGGTGCTATTAAAACAGACTTACAATAATGCTTTAGCAGTTTTGGCAGTCATATCATGCCATATATTGAGCTTAAAGTCACATAAAATCTTTTCATTTGCTTTTATCTATTGCTCACTCACTCAGTTGATATCCTAGACCTACAACTTACTATCACAATTACAGTCTATTTTTCCAGTCTTCTGAAAGCTTTTGAGACAATAATTTTGTCATTCAACCTTTCATTTCCATGTTTCCCTTTGTCATATAGGCACATGAGTATTTTCACAAAAGAAAACTCTACTATGGAGAGGGGCAAAAATCTAACCAACGCTACAATCTACAACAAGAGAACCCTGGAAAACACGAACATATAAAACTGTGAGATTTTCTGGTTCCATTTTAAGGGGGAAGGAGATAACCATTAATCTCATAAAGTCAAATAGAAAGCTTGAAAAAGTTAATGTTCAGTCTTAAAAAAAGAGTCCAGGTTATAGAAGAAGTCCCCAACCCCACTTCCTTTAACCAACACTCAGCCCCCCAACTGCGTCCAACTTGGAGAGAAATGTCACGAGCCAAAGCTTTTAATGTCCCTCCCTTTTGAAGGCACAGTGGAAACAATTCCCCAGAACAAAGAAGTTGCGTCAGAGAGCTCTCTGCTCTTTCAAGTTGGAAGGACAGTTGATTCACACCATGTGTCAGAGAGAAACACCAACTAGAACACCAAGTGAGATAAATTTTAGGCCTTCTGAGCTGTTTAATATTAAACTGTAATAAATCATCTTTATAGCAAATTATACACAAAATATTTTGTTTACCCTTTCTCTCATGTGTGTCTTCCCTTGGAAAGAAATTCTATGAGAATTCATAATTCCAAAATCACATATTCTCCACCAAGAAATCATTTTCAAATGTTAGCATACAGAATCAATGATCTGGTTCAAATTCCCAAAACACTGCCTTGGCATATCACAATTAGCCTTGCCATATGGCCCTTTGTGTTCCAAAACAGTGTTAGTTTAGTGATGGTCAAGGCCTTTGATTAAGATCTCACCTGTCATTAACTCTACACTGAGTCATCCTGGTGTCTGCTCTAGTCAAAGATTTTACTTTATACTGAGACCAAGAAATCAAATATATGTTCAACTATATAAATGACACTTAAATGACTTTATTTTTTATACTCTGAAAGAAAAAAACAAAATCTGAAACAACCTTGATCTATATAGATTTGTTTGGAAAAATGGCCCCGAAACAATCAAAATAAAATTTAACAGAATGGATGATACCAAAACTCAAATGATAAAATAAAGGTTGGGGAAAGACTAGCTTAACATGTTAAGAGACATGTTTCTGAAAAGAGAGAGTATTAAAACTACATGATTGGCTCAATATAAGGAATTAAAGAATTATAATGAGGAACTGTGGGGAAAGCAAATTGCCTTCCTATCAAAAATGACCTTATGATTAAACTTTGTTAGACATCTGCCTGAGTGAGGTCTAGTGCATATTTTCATCATTCATCTGTATCAGTTATCTATTACCTGTTATCAACCAATCTGGTCTGGATCCTATAATTTCTTCAAAAATCTGCTACCCTACACAAGTTAACTCTGAAGTCAACAAAATAATCATCTACTATGGCCCAAACATCACTAAATAAACAAAGACTACTTACCAATAAAAAGTTGTGTTTAGGTCACTCTCCCAAAGCTATGAATATCACTATCACATTCTAGTTCTCCAATCTACAGAGTAACTTGATTATTTACTTCATAAGGAAAAATGGGGGCAATTATTTAAAATGTTCATGATACACTAAACTATAAGAAATAAACTTTTTTATTTTATTTTATTTTATTTTATTTTAGTAAAATAAAATAAAATAAAAATAATAAAATGACCACAGCAGATTAAATAAAAACTGTTTTCTCAGATATTTAAGAAAACTTGCCATTCTAGGTGGTCTAGACATTTTTCCAGCATAGGCTCATTTAACAAATATTTACTGAGAATTTACTAAAAGGAAAAAGACAAGAATGTTTACCTTTGAGGGAGCTCATACTGTAATTAGTAAGAGAGACAGAATGAAACACAATTAAAGGCAATTATAAACCTGTACAGAAATTAATATAATGCTTAAATCTGTACATTCTGCATTATAGTAATGTAAAATACTGTTCAGTGTGAATTGAATTAGTCAGAAAAAGTTTCTTGAATTTGCAGAAGACCAAAAATAAGGGGAGGGGGGAGAGGGGAGCCTTAAAAGCAAACAAAGGGGGAAAACAGGACACAATACACACAAGGAAACAAATAAAATGACTGCAGACTTGTCATCCAAATTGCATAAGCAAGACCATGGAAAAATATCCTGAAAGTGTCAAAGGACAAACTGTAGACCTTGAATTCTCTATGCAGCAAACACATTCTTCAAAATCTAAGGACAAATATTTTTTTTTCAAACAAATAAAATCTTAGAGAATTTGTTGCCATCAGACCTGCATTACAAGAAACATTGGAGAAAGTTATTTAGGCAAAAAGAACTGAAACCAGGTCAAAATATGGATCTACACAAAGGAACAAAGAGCATAGGAAATAGTAAATATAACAATTTTTATTATTTTTTAAACTTCCTTAAACTATAACAATGTTTAAACCAAAAACAATTAGTAATGAATTGTAGAATTTGTAACATTATATAGAAGTTAAAGTATGTTAGCAGTAACTGAAGGTCATTGAGGAAATGAAAATACACTGTTGAAAGGCTCTTTTTTTTTTTTAAGTTTGTTTTTGAGAGAGTGAGAGTGGGGTAGGGGCAGAGAGAGAAGGGAGAGAATCCCAAGCAGGCTCCATGCAGTCAGCACAGAGCCCGATGCGGAGCTCCAACTCCCGAACTTCAAGATCATAACGTGAACCAAAATCAAGAGTCGGACATCTAACTGACTGAGCCAGCCAGGCATCCCAAAAGGATCTTATGTTACGCATGAATAGGCATGATATCATTTGAAGGTAGGCTGTTGTCTTAATCATTTTAGGCTACTCTAATAAATTATCATAGACCGGATGGCTTAACAAATATTTATTTCTCACAGTTCAGGAAACCAAGAAGCCCAAGACCAAGACACTGGTTAATCCAGTGTTTACCAGACAGCCATATTTTCAGTGTATCCTCACACTGCAGAGAGCAGAGAACGAGCAAGCTCTCATGCGTCTTCTTATAAGGGCACAAATCCCATTCATGAGGGCTCCACCTTCCTGCCTCCCAAAGGCTCACATTGGGAGTTAGGATATTAACATACAAGTTTTGAAGGGACACAAAACATTCAGGCCACAGCAACTGTGATAAGTTAAAGATGCATATTATAATCCTTACAGCAATAACATAAAACAAAAAAGGCATGCCTAATAAGCCTATAATAGAATACACCAGAATGCTAAAATATATTTGGTTAATCTCACTCAGTTAAATAAAGTAAGAAAAGAGAAAAAGGAGGGGCGCCTACATGGCTTAGTCGGTTAAGCGTCCGACTTTCGCTTAGGTCACGATCTCGCGGTTCATGGGTTCGAGTCCCGCGTCGGGCTCTGTGCTGACTGCCAGCCCAGAGCCTGGAGCCTGTTTCAGAGTCTGTGACTCCCTCTCTCTCTGACCCTCCCCTGCTCACGCTCTCTCTCTCTCTCTCTCCTAGAAATAAATAAAACATTAAAAAAAATTAAAAAAAAAAAAGAAAAGAGAGAAAGGAGACCCAAATGAAATGGGCAAATGAAAGATAAATAACAAGATAATAGGTTCAAATTAAGATAAATAGCGAGATAATAGGTTCAAATTTAATTCAAATAGGTAATCATATTAATGTAAATGGTTTCCTGCTTTCTTTTTAACTAATTGACTATACCTCCGTTTTCCTCCTTCCCATCTTCTAAGCTATTGTTGTCATTCCTTTGTGAAGTGCCTTGGTATAATTTTATTGCTTATGTTTATCCTGCTTGAAGATCTTAAAGCTTCTTAGATTTCTATTCTAATTTTCCAGAAAAAAAAAAAAAAACACGTTAAACTGTTTTTAAATGTTTCTGGTTTTAATTTCTGGAGGTAAGCCCATATCTGTAAGAACTATGATAATATTGCTGGTTTCTTTTTATCAGTTTCATATATCATCTGTGTCCTGCTATAATTAGACCAGACTTACCTCATCCCATATCACTTCTCTCCCTCTCTTCTCAATATACTTGTACCACTAAGGCAATCAGAAATTAAAGGAACGAAATGCTGGAGGCCAGGAAAAAATGAGAAAAGCTGAGCCAACATTCTTTAGTCACTTTTTCCCCTTGAGGCATTTGCTAAATCTGTGCACAAGTAAAGCTAAGTTTCCAGTAAAGAAACCGAGCAGAAGGCCATGACTAAGAGGAAGAGAAATCAGTTTTTGACAGTTTTGTGGAGCTGAAGTGACATAAATTAGAGACTTAAGAAGTAAAGATCCTGGAGAGGAAAAATGGGAAGGAAACAGAACATTGCTCTCTGCTTCCCTCAACACAACTTGCTGGATTCTTAAGCTACACTGGGCAAGAGGCTAAGAAGTCAAGCAAAAAGACTCTAAGATGCAGAACTGGGTGTTAAGTAGTTTTGAGAGACAGAGGGAATGAAGAGTACAATTCAGTATCCACCTGAAAGAGGGGCCCCTAACCATCACTCCAAGGCTGTACCTCTTTGTGACAGGGTCCCATCAGGCAGTACTGCACTGGAGACAGCCACGGCCTCGCCAGAGCTGAATCCGGGATTTAGCAGGCTCTGATGGGGCTAAAATCACTGCCACTCTATCTGCCTTACAAAAAAAGAGGGAGAAGGGGTTAACCTGTTAGAGAAGGTAAGGCCATCCTGAACCTCCACAATTTTTATCCCCATTCAAGCCAAAATTTCCAGGAGAGGATCACATGACTGAAGGTCAAGATCCATAGATGATCCAGATATTGACATTACCCTGAAAGGACTCTAAAATGGTTATGACAGGGATACCTGGGTGGCTCGGTCAGTTGAACGTCTGACTTCAGCTCAGGTCATGATCTCACCGCTCATGGGTTCGAGCCCTGCATTGGGCTCTATGCTGACAGCATAGGTAATAATCCTTTTAATTAAAACTAAAAAGGAATGTAACATAAGACAACCTAGCATGTACACATTAGTCACTGAAACAATGACGTTTTTATGTATCATGTCGTCTCTGGGATACTATACTATATATTCTCCTGCAGAAATTGTGAGTAAAAGAAGCAAATAACATCTTAGTGCTATTTGGGAAATAGTTTTGAATCTGTGACTCCCATGAAAGGGGCTTAGTCTTTCCATAACAGGGCAAAAACAGTATCTAAAGACACCATAGTCCACTATTTCCCAAAACTAATAAAAGACATCAATCCACAGTGTCAAGCCCAATAAACCCTGAGCAGGATGATTACAAAGAAAACTATACCGAAATACATCATAGTAAAACTACAGAAAACAAAAGAGAAAGGAGAAAATATTAAAGGAACAACAGTAATATTAAAAGCTGGATTTGAAACAGAAAAGAATGGTATCTTGGTAGTTGCTCAAAAAAATTAAAAATAAAATTACCATGTGATCTACCAATTCCACTTGTAGCTATACACCCCAAACAACTGAAAGCATGGACTCAAAGAATGATTTCTTCATCTATGTTCGTAGTAGCATTATTCACAAAAGCCAAAAGAAGGAAGCAACCCAAGTGTTCACTGACAGATGCTTGGATAAACAAAATGAAGTACACATAAGGTAAAATATCATTCAGCCTTAAAAAGGAAGGAAATTCTGACACATGTTACAACATGAATAAACCTTGAAGATATCATGCTAAGTGAAAGAAACCAGTCATAAAAAAACAAATACTGTATGATTCCACTTACAAAAAAGTACCCAGAATAGTCAGATTCAGAGACACAGAAAGTAGAATGGTGGCTGCCGGGGTCAGGGGAAAGGGGAGAATGGGGAGTCTTTGTTTAATAGGTATAGTTTGGGAACATTAGGAAAGCTCTGGAGATGGAGGATGGCGATGGCTGTACAACAATGTGAATATACTTAATATAGTTTCTGTATGGTTGAAAATGGTTAAAAAAGGACAAATTTTATATTACCTGTGTTTTACCACAATTTCAAAAGAATTAAGGTAAAATAAAGACAGTTTTCAAACAAGCAAAAACATGAGAGAATGGGTCAGTAGTAGGTTTGCATTAAATGAAATGCTGCAGGGGTGCCAGCGTGGCTCAGTTGCTTGTGCATCCAACTTCAGCTCATTAGTTCAAGCCCCACAGCAGGCTCACTACTGTCATCCTCTGTCCTCTCTCTCTGCCCTCCCCTGCTCATGCTCACACATATTCTTTCTCCCTCTCTCTTTCTCTCTCTCTCAAAAATGAACAGGAGCACCTGGGATAGTTCAGTCGGTTAAGTATCTCACTTCAGCTCAGGTCTTGATTTTGTGGTTCATGAGTTCAAGCCCCACATCAGGCTCTGTGCTGACAGCTCACAGCCTGGAGTCTGCTTCGGATTCTGTGTCTCCCTCTTTCTCTGTTCCTCCCCTGCTTGTGTGCTCTCTCTCTCAAAAAAAAAAAAAAAAAAAAAGAGGGGCACCTCGGTGGCTCAGTCCAACTTTAGCCCAGGTGATGATCACACAGTTTGTGGGTTCGAGCCCCACATCAGGCTCTGTGCTGACAGCTCAGCGCCTCGAGCCGGCTTCAGATTCTGTATCTCCCTCTCTCTCTGACCCTCCCCTGCTCACGCAGTCTCTCTCTCTCTCAGAAATAAATAAAAAACATTAAAAACATTTTTAAAGATAAACATTAAAAAAGATTTTTAATACATAAACATTTAAATAAACAAATAAATAAAAATAAAAGAACCGCTGCAGAGTTCTTCATGCAAAAATAAAAATCTCAGAATGAAGCACAGAATGATAGAGGAAATGAAAATCAACTGAAAAGGGTAAACATTAATGAATGCTGACTCTAAAAAATAATAAGGATGGGGTGCCTGAGTGGCTTAGTCGGTTAAGCGTCCAACTTTCGCTTAGGTCATGATCTCGCGGTTCGTGGGTTCGAGCCCCACGTCGGGCTCTGTGCTGACTGCAAGCTCAGAGCCTGGAGCCTGTTTCAGTCTGTGACTCCCTCTCTCTCTGACCCTCCCCTGCTCACGCTGTCTCTCTCTCTCTCTCTCCTAGAAATAAATTTAAAAAAAAAACATTAAAAAAATAATAATAATATGGATAATGTCTTGTGGGCGCTAAATGACATGCAAAATTAAAATTCATGGCAGCAATAGCTTAAGAGGTAGGAGAGGATAAATGAAAATAAAGTGTCCTATGATCCTAGCACTGTCATGGAAGTGATAAAAGTAGTAATTTATATTACAATCTATGAGTCAAAGATGCATATTGTAATCCTTAGAGTAATTCCTAAAGAGTAAAAGAATGAACAGGAAAAAAAATTCTACTATCAAGAAAAGAAAACCCAAGATTTTTAAGTTTAATGAAGCTCTTGTATAAGAGGATAGTCTACAGAGCAGCCATTCTGAATATACAGTTAACTGAAAATTTTGTCCACATACGTCCTTCTTAAGGCAACTTCTAGAGAAGAAACTCTAATCAAACTAAATGACAGGAGAAATTTCAACCAGAAAGACGAGCAGGGGTTTAGTCTTTCCGTAACAGGGCAGAGCACATTTAGCAGCAACTCTAAGACAAAAAAACAAGATCAGATTAAAAGTGACAAAGTATAGTATATAAAAACAGTATGTAAAAAACTACACAACTAAAAAGAAAAAAGAAAAGATAGGAAGCAGCATAAGCTAGTAGATTGCTTCATACCTAATAACTGGGAGTCAAAGTTAAGCAAATCAGGTACACATCTACAATCCTTAACCTAAAAATCCTAGAAACAGAAATGTTTCATAATTCAGAATTTTCCAGATTTTAAAAAGTTGAGTACATATTTCATCTATTTCCAAACATCCCCCAGTGAGGGATAAACATTCCCTCATCTATCACATTAGTATTTCTGCAGCAAAATGTAGGACTATTTATACAACGATAAATACAAAGACTGTCACTACCTCAGGTCAATGCCTGTGAGGTTTTGTTGACAGATGAATTTAGACAAGCGTTGACAACAAATGGTTTTCAAGGCCTTTGGATTTTTGAAATGTAAATTCAATACAAAGAAACCACAAGATCAAAAATACAATTTTTTTTAAATTCAAAGAAAAAAGATACCATGAGATATGGCTTACAGTGGTAACTTCCTCCGCGCCCTCCCAAAAAAAAAAAACCTGTTACTTAATACTAAGTCATTGTTAAAGGACTACAATGCTCTAAATTTCCAAGTTATGATACCTGCAAAGTAAATTGCTGATGAGCATAAAAGTCACTAGGGGGCAGCAGAGCACAAAGAGTGTCCCCGGAAAAGTGGTGAAAACTTCAAAGTGCTTACATTGCTAGAGTACCAACTGCTCCAAACATTTCATCCACTAACACAATAAAAGACTCACCAATTAACCTGTAAATTTCTGTTTCTAAGAACTTCATTATATTACTTCCGTTATTTTTTAGTTTTTATTTTTAAATAATTTCACATTGCATGAGTAACACAGAGAACTCCTGTAATAGCCTTTACTCAAATTCACCAATGTGTGAGTTTGCCACATTTGTTTTATCATTCCTTGTATATACACGTACAGGTATTTTTATTTTTCTAAACCATTTGAGCATATGTTGCATACACTGCGCCCTTAAAACCGTAGTATTTCTTCGCTTACCTAACTGTAGCCCAGTTATCAAATTCAAGAAATTTACATCGATACAATTATAGGCTAAGCCTTAGTCCATATCCCAATTTTGTCAACTGTCCCAATAATGTTCTTTAGAGCATTTTCATTTCTTTCTGGAGGGTGTTCCGTCCAGGATCATGTATTCTCTTCAGTTGTCGTGTCTCTTCAATTTCCTTTCATCTAAACTAGCAGTTCTCAGACTTTTTAGATACAGAAGCCCTTTACATTATTAACAACTGAGAACCCTAAAGAACTTTTGTTTATATGAATATATATATATTTATATTAGAAATTAAAACTGAGAAAGTAAAAAATTAATTCATTTAAAATTAACAACCCATTAAACATGTTAAAGAATACATTTTATGTGGCCGCGCCTGGGTGGCTCAGTCGGTTAAGCATCCAACTTCAGCTCAGGTCATGATCTCATGGTTCATGGGTTCAAGCCTTGCATCGGGCTCTGTGTCTGACACCTCAGAGCTTGGAGGCTGCTTCAGATTCTGTGTCTCCCTCTCTCTGCCCCTCCCCTACTCGTGCTTTGTCTCTGTCTCTCAAAAATAAATTTTTAAAAATGTTAGAAAATGTATTTCATGAAAAATAATAATACAGTCTAAAACAAAAAATGGAACAGCGTGTTTTACAGTCGTGCAAATCTCTTTAATGTCTGGCTTAAGAGAATACATCTGGATTCCATAACTGCTTCTGTATTCAATCTACTGCAATGCAGAGTTTTGGTTGCAGGATATGAAGAAAACCCTCACTCACATGCAGTTAGAAAAACCACAATGTATTTTTAAAGCTTTTTCATGTATTTATATATATATAACATATATACAAATTTATGTTACAACCTCAAAACTTTGAGTTTCAGAATAAAACCCATTCGTCTTACACTTTTGAATGAATCTTTTACCCATATGATTTTGTAACATCAGGCACTGGTCACCTGACAAATACTGGTTCACTTGGTTTTGTAAGTCTTCCAATTGTTGACATATTTCACCAAACAACATCAAAAACTCAAGTTAATCAATATCACCATCCAGTCTCATAAGTTTCTAAGTCTATAGGTACTGTCAACCTTTAGAAGGGCAACAGGCCACACCTACGAAAATATACATAACCTCTAAACTTTGTAAGTTTCAGAATAAAATCCATTGGTCTTACACTTTGAATCTTTTACCCATATGATTTTGTAATATCAGGCATAGGGCATCTGAAAACTACTAATTCACTGAGTTTTGTAAGTCTTCTAGATGTTGAAATATTTCACAATACAACATCAAAATCTCACATTACCATCCAGTCTCATAAGTTTCTTTTTTTTTTTTTTTAAATGTTTTATTTATTTCTAGTAGAGAGAGACAGCGTGAGCAGGGGAGGGTCAGAGAGAGAGGGAGTCACAGACCGAAACAGGCTCCAGGCTCTGAGCTGGCAGTCAGCACAGAACCCGACGCGGGGCTCGAACCCACGAACCGCGAGATCATGACCTAAGCGAAAGTCGGACGCTCAACCGACTAAGCCACCCAGGCGCCCCCAGTCTCATAAGTTTCTAAGTGAATAAGTATTGTCACCCTTTAGAAGGGTAACAGGCCACATCCACAAAAATACAAACTTGGAGCAATAGTAAATCCCACACAAATACCACAAATAATAAATCAGTCATTCTACAGAACACAGTAATAAAGATGGTCTTGGGGCACCTGGGAGGCTCAGTCAGTAAAGCCTCAGGTTATGTTCTCACAAGTTCGTGAGATCAAGTCCTGCATTGGGCTCTCTGCCGACAGTACAGAGCCTGCTAGGGATTCTTGCTCTCTTCCTCTCTACCAGCTACACTCTCTCTGTGTCAAAAATAAATAAACTTGGGGTGCCTGGGTGGCTCAGTCAGTTAAGTGTCCGACTTTGGCTCAGGTCATGATCTCGCAATTTGTGGGTTCAAGCCCCGCATCGGGCTCTATGGTGACAGCTCAGAGCATGGAGCCTGCTTTGGATTCTGTGTCTCCCTTTCTCTCTGCCCCTCCCCTGCTCATGCTCTATCTCTCTCTGTTTCTCAACGATAAATGTTAAATAAATAAACAAACAAACTTAAAAATAAATAAATAAAGGGGCACCTGGACTTTGGCTCAGGTCATGATCTCACAGTTTGTGGGTTCAAGCCCCGTGTCCAGCTCTGTGCTGACAGCTCAGAGCCTGGAGCCTGCTTCAGATGCTGTGTCTCCCTCTCTCTCTACCCTTACTCCACACATGCTCTCTCTGTCTCTCAAAAATGAATAAACATTAGGAAAAATTTTTTAAAAAGAAAGAAAAGAGAGAGAGAGAGGAAGGAAAGGAAGGGAAAGGAAAGGAAAGGAAAGGAAAGGAAAGGAAAGGAAAGGAAAGGAAAGGAAAGAAAGATTTAAAATCTAATCACAGTAAACAATATTACAATATCACTCACTGCACATCAGAATTGCTAAAATAAAAAGTGGTGACAACACCAAAATGCTGGTGAGGATGCAGAGAAATGTATCTCTCATACATTACTAGTAGGAATGCATAAAACAGTACAGCCACTCAGAAAAATAGTTTGGCAGTTTCTTAAAAAACTAAACATATATGTATCATAAAATTCAACACTGCACTCCTGGGTATTTATAGCAGAAAAATGACCACTTATGTGGTCAAAAAATACAAAAATTTGTATGCAAATGTTCATAGCAGCTTTATCCATAATAGTAAGTAAAAGGTTCCTTCTCTTGATATCAGATATGTGCCATCTTTAGCAACACCAATTCTCTGATTCTCTGACACCAATTCTGACACTAATTACTGGAGTCAATGTCAGATCCCACAAGTTAAGGGCCTGACTCCCTAAGAATGCCCCCATTTAAGACACCAGCCACAAACAGGGTACCCAAGCTACTCACATTTCTGCCTGAGCAACTACAAATTCAGAGATTCCTATGCCCCTCTTCCATGTCAGGTTCAATAATTCACAAGACCACTCACAGAACTCAGGGAAGCACTTAACACTACTGGTTTATTACAAAGGATACAAATCAGGAAGAGCCAATGGAAAAGATCTGTAAAGCAGATGTGGGAAAAAGGGGTATAGGTAGTTTCCATGCTCTTTCCAGGCACATCACCTTCCCAAGCTCTTTGATGTGTTCATCATCTGAGAATCTTTCCAAATCCTGTTCTTTAGGGAATTTTATGATTGATTGAATCACGGGTCATTGGTGACTCAATTCTATCTCCAGCCTCTGGAGCTGGGATGGGGCTAAAAGTTCTAACCCTCTAATCAAGGAGGTCTTTCTGCTGACTAGCCCCCATTCTAAAGCCATCTAAGGGTCCACCAAGAGTCACTTCACTAGCATAAACTGAGGTGTGGTTGAAAGGGATATGTTAGGAATAACAAAAGACGCTCCTATCACTCAAGTAATGTCAAGAGTTTTAGGAGCTCTGGGCCAGGAGCCAGAGACAAAGACCTAACATGTATTTCATATTATACCACAGCTAAGAAACTGGAAACAGGCTAGATGACATCCAACAAGTAAGTGGTTAAATTGTGCTACATTCATATCATGGAATACTACTTGGCAACAAAAAGAGATTAAGTGATTAATACACAGAACTACTTGGATGAATCTCCATTGAATTACACCGAGTGATAAGAGAGTCTAATCCCAAAAGGTAACTAACACATACTGTATGATCCCATTTATATAACAATTTTAAAATTACAAAATTTCAAATATGGAGAGAGATCAGTAGTTAGTTATTCAGTAGTTACGAGGTGGGGCAGCAGGGAGGTGAAAATGATAATAAAAGAGTAACGCATTACCTTACGGTGATGAAACTGTTCAGTATATTGATCGTGTTGATAAATACACCAACTTACATGAGATAAAACTGTACAAAACTAAAGACAAATACACAGATGACTACAAGTTAGACACAGAAATATGACTAACCCTGGCAGATTGTATCATGTCAGCACCTTAATTTTAATATTGTACTACTGTTTTACAGAACGTTACCCCTGTTTCACAACCTCTCAAGGTTGTGAGTTCAAGCCCCACATTGGGTGTGAGATTACTTAAAAATAAAAAATAGGGGCGCCTGGCTGGCTCAGTCGGTTAAGTGTCCAACTTCAGCTCAGGTCATGATCTTGCAGTCTGTGAGTTCGAGCCACATGTCAGGCTCTGTGCTAACAGCTGAGAGACAGAAGCCTGCTTCAGATTCTGTGTCTCCCTCTGTCTCTGCTCCTCCCCCACTCACGCTCTCTCTCTCAAAAATAAATAAATGCTTAAATAAATTTTTAATTAAAAAATAAAAAGTGAATTAAAAACAAAAAAAAATTTAAATTGCAACATAAATTAGGTCAAAAAACAAAATGAGTAAATATATTTATAAAACATGTAAAAAAAGGTTAATATACATGATATATATATCATAAGCCTACTATCAGTAAATAAAAGCAAACAACCCAATAGGAAAAAAAAAATGGACAAAATGTATGAAGTTCCAACTGATAGCACAAAATAAAAATGGTCAATATACATAAGAAAAATTGCTCAATTCCTCTGATCATTAGGAATTATGAATGAAAACAAAAGTCAGATACTATATAACTGTTTTCACCAGCACAATGAATGTTAGTTTCCAACGCCTCTTGCCTTCAGGCTTTCCCAGGAAGCTCAGTATTCTGAATGCTGCACGTATGCATGTCCAGCAGTGTCTGGAACATAGCAGGGACTCAATAAATATTTATTGAGTGAAGATATGAATGTGATTCCTCAAAAGTCAGGGGCAAAACTGGCAGGGTAGGAAACTCCAGAAGTCCATAAAAATAATGAATAAATTGGCAAGAATAGGCAAAATCAACTCTCTCAGAACTCTTGATACTAATCAAAAGCTTGCTGAAACCAAGGGAATGATTAATCAAGGGAAAAAAGGCTGAATCTCAGTGTTTAAGAAAATCTCCACCTGGGGCGCCTGGGTGGCTCAGTAGGTTGAGCGTCCAGCTTCGGCTCAGGTCATGATCTCACGGTTTGTGGGTTCGAACCCCGCGTCGGGCTCTGTGCTGACAGCTCAGAGCCTGGAGCCTGTTTCGGACTCTGTGTCTCCCTCTCTCTCTCTGACCTTTCCCTGCTCACACTGTCTCTCTCTCTCAGAAATAAATAAAACATTAAAAAAAGAAAAAAAAACAAAATCTCCATCAACTTTGGAAAAAGAGAGAATATATTCAAGTTCTGCCCTTCCAGTAAGACCCCCAGAACTTGGGCATTTTATTTAATTTCTCTAAGCATCAGCTTCCTTTCCTGTAAAATGATGGCATTATTACCTATTTCATGGGCTGGCTGTAAGGATTAAATGAAACTACATGAGACAGCTAGCACCATACTACAACATGTAATAAATGACTCCTACTATAACTATTACTTGTATTATTACAATTATTATTTTCAGATATTTCATATATAATAATTTTTTATACTATTTTATATGACACCTCCAATAACAGATATATTGATTGGTTCCAATTTCCATGAGCATAATCGTGGCAAATTCTTTACACAATACGAAAGGAAAATCTATTTTTAGTATACTGAGATATGCACAGTGCTTATTCCATGAAAAAATAATAATTAGCAAAAAGAAAAAAAGAAAATCTCCATCAAATGATTAGCTAACCACTAAATTAAAGGAACATTTAATTGATTTAATTAATTTGAGTGGCCACACTCAACAATAATACAGACAACAAAATTAGTTCAGAAAATTCACTAAACAAACAGCTACAACAAGCAGCAACAACAAACCCTGGAAAGGGTTATCACAGGATCATATTCAAAATGTCTGGTTTTCAACAAAAAATTATGAGGCATGCAAAAAGAAATAATAAAGTATGGACCATACCCAGGAAAAAAAGGAAATAATAAAAGTGTCCCTCAGGAAACTAAGACAGTAGATTTACTAACCAAAGATTTCAATCAACTATTTTAAATATGCTCAACGAACTAAAGAGACCGCAGAGAAACCATGAGAATGTCTCATCAATTAAAGAATGTCAATAAAGAAATAAAAATTCCAAAAAAAATTTAAAATAAAATGGAGTTGAAATTCTGGAGTTGAAAAATGCAATAACTGAAGTAAAAAATTTACGAGGTGGGTTTACTAGCAGAAATAAGTAAACAAGGAAATAATTAACTAACTTGAGGATAGATCAATTGAAATTATCCAGTCTGAGAAACAGAAAGCAAAAACATTGTGAGGAGCAGAAAGAAAAAAGAAAAATTAAAAATGTATACCATACACACCATGAAAGTCCTAAGAAGAAAGGAGAAAGAAAAAGGAACAGAAAGTATATTTGAAAGAAATAATGGACAAAAATTTCCAAAACTTGATGAAAGGCATGAATATATGCATCTAAGAAGATCAAAAAACTCCAAATATGGAGAAATTAAAAGAGATCCATACTAACACACATTATAATAAAACTGTCAAAAGATAGAATATCTTTAAAGTAGCAAGAAAAATGATTCGTTATGTCTGAGAAGTCTCAGTTAGATTAGCAGCTGATTTTTCAACAGAAACCATGGAGGCCAGAAGGTAATGAGATGACATATTCAAAGTGCTAAGAGACAAAAACTGTTAACCAAGAATTAATTATCTGGCAAAATTATCCTTCAAAACTGAGGAGAAATTAAGATATTCTCGGCTCAATAAAAACTGGAAAGAGTCCATCATTAATAAATTGCCCTATAAAAAAAACTAAAGAGAATTCTTCAGGCTGAAATGAAAATACAGTAACTCAAATCCAATGAGGAAATAACATCAGTAAAAGTTAACTACATAGATAAATATAAAACTCAGTATTAATGTACTCTTGGCCTATAACTCCACATTTTTCCTATCTGATTTTAAAACAACTGTACAGGGGTGCCAGGTTGGCTCAGTCAATTGGGTGTCCAACTCTTGATTTTGGCTGAGGTCATAATCTCATGGTTCGGACTCTGTGCTGAGAGCACGGAGCCTGCTTGGGATTCTCTCTCTCCTTCTCTCTCTGCCTCTCCCTGTCTCAGAATAAACATTTTTTAAAACAGCTGGACAAAACAATAACTCTAATCTGCTCTGGTGGGCACACAATGTATAAAGATATACTTTATGACAACAGAAAGATGAGAGGGAATTATGTAGGAGCAAAGTTTTTGTATACTGTTGAATCCAAATTGGTAGAATGCCATAAATTAAGATGTTAAGTGTAATTTCCAAGGACAACCACTAAGAAAGAAGTGTAAAATATATAGTTAAAAAAAAGAGAGAGAATAAAATCGAAGTATTAAAACTAGAAAATACCTAATAAATAAATATTTATTTTATAAACATATTTATATAAATATAATACATAATATGACATATATAAATATAAAAATATATAGTGGAGAAACTGAGGAACAGAAAAAATATAAGATATATAAAACAAACAGAAAAATGGCAAAAATAAATCCTTCTTTATCAATAATTACAATAAAAACAGACTTGTCTTTCAAATTAAAAGGCAGAGACTGATGGAATTAAAACAAAACAAAATTAAACAAAACAGAAAAAACATGATCCAAGTATATACTGTCTATAAGAGACTCATTTTAGGGGCACTGGAGTGTCTCAGTCAGTTAAACATCCTACTCTTGATTTCAGCTCAGGTCCTGATCTCACGGTTTATAGATCAAGCCCTGCATAAGGCTCTGTCTGACAGCACAGAGCCTGCTTGGGATTCTCTTTCTCTCTCTCTGCTCCCTACCACCACCACTTGCACACATACTCTCTGTCTCTTTTCAAAATAAATAAATAAATATTTTTTAAAAATAAGGAAACTTATTTTATATCCAAACACACAAATAGGTTGAAAACTAAAGGATAGACAAAGATATTCCATACAAAGAGTAACCAAAAGACTCACAGGACAAACCAAGAGTTTAAAATTTAGACAAAATAAACCTGAAGGTAAAAATAATTGCAAAAGAAAGAAGAGGACATTACATAACAATAAAATGGCCAACCCATCAAGATGATGTGATAATTTTGAGATAAATAGCAGAATAGTAGTAGTATTGTCATCTCTATTTTAGAGGTTCAGAAAACTAGTATTCAAAGACTAATGTGCAAATGTTCTTTCTAAAATAATGCACTGTCTACCATAGAAACAGAATAAATTCTTTAGTGCCTTAATAGGAATTAACATACTAAAAATGAAAAAACTACAATTTTCTTATATTGATAGAGTCTCTGGTTGATTTTTAGCCTGTTTATGCCAGTCATTTTTTCTGTTCAGGAAAGGGATATACTAAGTGCACTAACCAATACATTCAGGTCAAGAACTGTAAATCATGACTAAGAATTTGCCTTTAGTTATCTCACATTCCTTCAGAATACATCACACAGTTGAGTTAATGGCTATCATACTCAAGCAATGTTTTTCCCAAAATACCATGTTTCAGAGAAAAAGTTAAGATCACCAAAAACTCCAAAGTTTATCTTAAGTTTGTGAGGTTTCTAAAAGGTGCTGAAGTTCAAAACAATACAAAAAACACATTAATGAAAAAAGCAGGATACAAATCCATGACACCTGTACAGATACTAATGAAATATAAATATATACAGTATATATGTCCATAAATAGTATAAGATATAAACATCACAGTATTTATAATAAAAATATTCAGGGGTGCCTGGCTGGCTCAGTCAGTAGAGCATGTGACTTGATCTCATGATTGTAAATTGGAGCCCCATTTTGGGTGTAGAGATTACCTAAAAAAATTAAAATCTTTAAAATAAAAATGATAATATTTATAACATGTTTATTACTTATAAAGGGCTGTTCTAAACACTTTTTATATACTACCTTAACCTGAAACCATCCTATGATTTAGTGTAATAGTATTATCTTCATTTTACATACAAAGAAACTAAGCCACAGATGTTTGCCAGGTCACAGAGCTGTAATTAAAGGTTAAGTACACTGACACAGAATCCCACACTCATCTATTTCTCTATCTGCCCATAAAAAATGTGTGTATGTATGTGTGTATATACATATAATGTACATATTATAGTTTGCTGCCCCTACACAAAATATATATAACATTATAAATATACATGTTACATAAATACAAAAAATCTTACTGCATATTTACATACACATGTGTAGTGTTCAATTACGTAGGGAAAAAGTTGTTAATAATGTAAAACACATTGCCAACAGGTCAACACAAGAACCCCATGTTGCAGTGTTAAACCTAACATCAGCTTCACCATCTCTTCAGATGCTTGCCGAAGTTAATTTTTTTTTAATTTTTTAATGTTTTATCTATTTCTAGGAGATGGAGAGAGAGAGACAGCGTGAGCAGGGGAGGGTCAGAGAGAGAGGGAGTCACAGACTGAAACAGGCTCCAGGCTCTGAGCTGGCAGTCAGCACAGAGCCCGACGCGGGGCTCGAACCCACGAACCGCAAGATCGTGACCTCAGCGAAAGTCGGACGCTTAACCGACTAAGCCACCCAAGCACCCCTGCCGAAGTTAATTTCGTGTTGAGTTTTTGTCACTTACAACCAGAGTCCCAACCAATACAAACATGTATTATTTTCATAATCAGAAGAAAATAAAAAAATATTTTTAAACTATTTATTTTAATGGTCTATATGTAACATGTTGTATAATTAAAATATAAGCTCCAAGAGAAAAAGAATAATGAACAGCTTAATAAACAACAAAAATATGTCTGCTATAAATATACTGAATTTTCTAAATTCCCAAATGCCCCCCTACTCCACTATAATCAAACAAATTTTAAAAAAATCATTTCTTTCACTAGAGCAAAACAGGATTGGAAGAACTGTGTTCTTCCACCACGTTACAATAACCTGATTTTATAGGTATTTTCCATAGCATTTTTTGTTGTTATTATTCTATTTTTTTCCTTCTGTGTATCTTGAGAACAGCATATGCATGGTGAAGCTGTTTTAGGAAACCTGAAGGATTCCGTATGCTAATATATGATATTTTAACCTTAAGGAGCAGCTGTATACTCTTAGTTGACAAACTGACTGAAGTTTCCTTCAGCATATATACACCAGAGTAAGTAACAGGAGATGGAGTGAATCCTAATTCTTACTGCTTTCACTTTAAACTACCTTAAGCTGTCTGACACCAAATTTCGTTGAATATCTGGCATTATATGCTTTATTTAAAAAAGAGGCAATCAGGAGCACTTAGGTAGCTCAGTCTTTAAGCATCCAACTCTTGATTTCAGCTCAGGTCATGATCTCATGGTTTTGTGGGGTCAAGTCCCATATGGGGCTCTGGGCTGACAGCTCAGAGTCTAGAGCCTGCTTCAGATTCTATGTCTCCCTCTCTCTCTGCCCCTCCCCGACTTGTGCTGTCTTTGTCTTTCTAGAAATAAATAAACTTTAAAATAAAAAAAAAAAAACATTTTAAAAGAGGAAATCACATAAAGAAGGAAGAAACTGGCCCTCAGCTATCACAACTCACTTGACAATGATGTTTCCTCACCTGTGTAACTGCTCAAATTACTGAAAATCTAAGGTTGCTACTAAGCTTTAAACAGGATAAGAATGGGGGCACCTGGGTGGCTCAGTCGGTTGAGCGTCAGACTTCGGCTCAGGTCATGAACTCACAGTTCGTGGGTGGTTCGTGGGTTCGAGCCCCACCTCGGGCTCTGCGCTGACAGTTCAGAGCCTGGAGCCTGCTTCAGATTTTGTGTCTCCCTCTCTCTCTGCCCCTCCCCCATTCATGCTGTGTTTCTCTCTGTCTCAATAATAATAAACATTAAAAAAAATTGTTTTAATAAATAAACAGGATAAGAAGCTAAGTCACTGCAACTTTTTCAATGAAAGAAAAAAAGAAAAACATCCAATGAAATTCCTGTCAGGTTTTCAGGGACTTTTGCTTTGTTTTATAGAAATCAAATTCCTGACTCAACTACTGCTCCCAGCCCTTCTGTTAACTATTTGGTAGATTAATCATTTTATCATTAAGTTCCTGCCATACTCTTCTTCTTTCTGTCCCTTGGAAAAGAGTCCCAAATCTTGATTGAGAATTCTAAATGAAATCTAAACACCTGAGCCTAACAGTCTACTACTGTCACTATATTACATGAACATTCCTATCCATATTTTCTTCAAGCCACTCCTCTTCATCAGGTTTCCTCCTCTCCAAGCAAAAACATCTTTCCCTATAAACAGCCTGACTGTCAAGATGGGCAGGATTACACTACCATAACAAAAACCCCAAAATATCAGTGGCTTAAAACAATAAAATCGTGTTTCTTCTGATGGTGTATGTCTACTGTGGGTCAACAGAAGACTGTACTCTACAATGTCCTGACTCTCAGAAGCAGCCAACATCTGGAGCACTTGTCAGCAAGAGGTTTTTTGTAAAAGCGCAGACAGAAAATATTCTCAGCTTTGTGGGACATATGGTCTCCGTCACAACTATTCAACTTAGCTGTTAGACAAACAATACATAAGGAAATGACTGTGGCAGAGGCACTAGGCTGGCTCAGTTGGAAGAGCATGTGACTCTTAACTCAGGGTTGTGAGTTCAAGCCCCACACTGGGTGTAGAGATTACTTTAAAAAATAAAATATATCAAAAAAAGAAAGAAATGACTATGGCTATATTCCAATAAAACTTTATTTACAAATACAGGCAACAGAACATCTTTGGCCCACATGCCAATGAGATCACCACCGGTCACTGTGGCAGAGGAAAAAAAGTAGAGCAAATGCATGGAGTCTTTAAAACTTCTATTTTAAAATGACTCATGCCACTTCAACTCACATATCATTGGTCAAAGCAACTCACATGAACATACCTAACTTCAAAGGGGCAAGGACATGTAATCATAACAAGTGCTTGGGAGGAGAAAGAGAAATATTGAATGGGTAATCCTAATGAATAAAGTCTATTTTGTTGGTCATTTACTGTTTCCACCTACTAGAATGAGCAATCCTTCCTTTCTCTACAAATCTAAATCCTACCTGTCTCTCGAGATTCAGTTCAAATGTCACCTTCTCCAGGGGTGCCTGAGTGACTCTTGATTTCGGCTCAGGGCCTGATCTCCCAGTTCGTGAGTTCGAGCCCCTCATTGGGCTCTGTGCTGACATCGCAGAGCCTGTTTAGGATTGTCCCTCCTCTCTCTCTCCCTCTCTCTCTGCCCTTCTCCCATGTTCTCCTTCTCTTTGTCAATAAATAAATAAATAAATAAATAAATAAATAAATTCACCTTCTCCAGAGTGTTCTCTGCGTCTCTGAGTATTATCTGAGGTTTTCTGAGTCTATGTCTCTCATCAGCTCCCAAAGCCCTCTTGTCTAGCCTTTCTGAGTGTTTCCTACACTACAAATTCAATCATCTTGGGATAGATATTTTGTATTATTTACCTCTCTGTAGTCCATAGAACTTAGTACCGTGCCTTAAGAAGGGGTTCAATGAAAGTACTGCTAGTTTCTCTGTCTCTCATTTGCTAGTTTAAGGATTTAAAGTGGCATATAAAGGGGTGCTTGGGTGATTCTGTCAGTTAAGTGTCTGACTTCAGCTCAGGTCATGATCTCACAGTTCCCAAGTTTGAGCCCTAAATTGGACTCTGTGCTGACAGCTCAGAGCCTGAAGTCTCTTCAGATTCTGTTTGCCTCTCTTTCTACCCTTCCCTACCCCTCTCTCTCAAAAATAAATAAAAACACTAAAAATGTTTAATATAATAAAATGGCATATAAAAATACAAATGATGAAACATTAAATAGGAGAGCAATCAGTACAAAGGACAGCAACCTAAGATCCTAAGTGAAGAGGCTACATAGGCTACATAAGCTGCATATCAACAAATCATATCGTTTTTGCAGGTAAGTCACAAATTTGGCTCTAAGTATTCCAGCAGCCAAACAGAAACAAGACCCATCTTATCAATCACTGTATCAATAAGATAAATAATTATTTAGGATAGGCATGAAATTAAATAAGGCCCTTTAAATAAAATACTGTGTTTTTTTAACTAAAGCAAGACATTCTGCAAAACAAGAGACCAAGAAATGCTTTTCTAAACAGAGCTAACATGCAGAAGATACTGAAAGAACAATAATGATCAGTAAATATTTATCTAAAGATATATTATGTCCTTTGACCAGCCCGAATGTCGGAAGAAATACAAAAGAATTATAAGGCAGTTTATAACCTGGTAGTTGGAAAAACAAACCATACACACATGGTATGACAGCAAGTACTAAGATTATACCGTAATTCAATCATTTATGGACCACTTACATACCAGACTCTGTATGAGACTGAAGATAAAATAATAATGAATAAAATATTATCCCTAATTTCAAGAAACTTACAATCAGAGGAGAACGCAAACAACTATAATATAATGAATACTCTGATGAAGATTTTTATACAGTATTAGGGGAATCAGGATTAAAAAAATAACTGCTTCTGCTTCTAAGGAGAAATCAAAGATGACTTCATTGGAAAAGTCTCTTACATGGGTAAGGTATGCTACAACTTGACTATGAAGAGCCTATAGTAGACAAAGATGTGATGTGGATTTTAGAAAACGTTTATGGCAGTGGTGTGGGAAACAGACAGGCACACTGACTAGACACTCTGCTAGGGCAACACCACGTCTGTCTTGTTTACTGCTGATACCCTGAGTGCAGAACATAGCATCTCACACACAGCAGACCTTGCTGAGTATACAGTCGTTGATAAAATCGGAAAGAATGAAACAGAGACACCATTAAGGAAAGTACTGTCCAAGCAAAACATTAAGGGCCTGAATTAGGCCAACGTCGGGTGGAAGCAGGGATAACACCAACACTGAGTTAAGTCTTCATTAAAATCCTACTTAGAGAAAACGTCTATAGAGACAAGAGAAGCAATTTGGTCCGGAAAGAAACCTCACAAAGACCTCTAAATCAGAACTGACAACCTTAAATATATTGCATATGATTAGAAAGTGAGACTTTCAACCAGCACTGACTGTGAATTCATCTTGGAAGATCTTTAAAAAGTCTTACAGGCCTCAATATTCAGGTTTCTCCTTTTTCGTACTCTCTGCAAGATAGTTTTAAGTAAAGTTAAAAATTACAATTTACTTTTAATTCGAACACAAACTTCAAAAGGTTTCTAGGTAAGACCCAGAAATAGAGTACTGGTCTCATTTCTGTAACGTGGCACTAAAATTCAAAACACTAAAAAGAAGACCCATCAAGTCATCTGAGCTAGATAAAAGAGATATAACTAAAAGAGTTTTCTAATACTTGATATTCACCTGTTTCATGTTCAAGCATGATTTAAAAAAATAATTTATAGGGGTGCCCAGCGTGGCTCAGTCAGTTATGTGTCTCACTCTGTTTTTCTTTTTTCTTTAAGTAGGCTTCAGGCCTAGCGTGAAGCTCAACATGGGGCTTAAACTCACCACCTGAGATCAAGACCTGAGCTGAGATCAAGAGCTGGACACTCAAGTGACTGGAACACAAAGGTGTTCCAAGCATCCAACTCTTAATCTCGGCTCAGGTCTCGATCTCTGGGTAGTAAGTTCAAGTGTCATATTGAGCTCTACGCTGGGTGTGAAGCCTACTTAAAGAAAAAATCATAAATGGGATTTGCTAATATGTACTTTATAGTATTTTTCTAATACAGCATAATGGTTTTGATACAACAGAGCAGTCAAGGGTGGAGACATTAGATTCAAACTCCCTAGTTTCAAATTCTAGTTCCTCTGCCTCACCATGATCCTAGCATTATTCAACCTCTCTGTGCTTATTTCCTCATCTACCTCATAAGGCTGTTGTGAATACAAAATAAGTTAATATGCATAAAACTGCTTAGAATAGGGCTTGGCACAAAGTAAGTACTCAATAAATCTTAACTGCTCCTATTACTAAAAATAATACCTGGTACAAATACAGGTATTAGGTTGAATGTGAATTCTAGTCATTTAGCCAGTGTATGTACCTAGCAAACTACCATGCATCAGCCTTTCAACTGGCAATGTTCTAGAATTGGAGATTCTTAACACCATGTATCCTTCAAGAATATAAAAAAATCTCCCATATTTCTAGTGTTACTACTGGCAGAAACCTGAGGAAATTATGACCCCATTCTTTGCTTGAGTTTCCTCCTTAGATCTTCATATCAGCTTTTTCTCCAGGATCCTGAGATGAGTCACAACCTCTCTAATGAAATCCTGATTTAGGCTCTTTTATGGCCTGTGCCTGGCTGATTCTGGGTGTGGTGCCATGTTTGGCACCATCCCTCCTGAGAATGCTGATGTGGTGAAACTCAGCTGTATTTAGGCTGGTTTACCTTGTAATTTTCCACTGTTTCTTTACCAGGATGAGCAAAAGCACAAAACCTAACTATCACTTAGCACTACAAAGCCCCCTGAAATCCCAAGAGAACTAAGTCCTTTATCAGCTCTCTTCTAAGAAGCAGTATTGACAAGCCCCACCCAGACTGCCAATCATGTGAGACTTAAATAATTTATCCAAATATAAATTGGATTTTTCACCTGAGATCTCTAATTCACATGCACCTGGTGTACTGTCCTCACAGTGACCTGAAAATAACAGATCTGGTTTTTTTAGATTTTTTTTTTTAATGTTTACTTATTTTTGAGAGAGGGAGAGAGAAAGAGAAGGGAAGAGTCTGAGAGAGAAGTGGACATAGGATCCAAAGCAGGCTTTGCCTGTCAGTGCAGAGCCCACTGAACCATGAGATGATGACCTGAGCTGAAATCAAGAGTGGCATGCTTAACCGACTGAGCCACTTTGGTGCCCCAGTAACATTATTATTAATATTAATATTATTATTATTATTATTACTATATGAGCTTACATGTGTAATTCATCTAGTTCCAACCAATAAATGCTAGTTTCTTGGGGCACCTGGGTGGTTCAGTCAGTTAAGCGTCCAACTTCAGCTCAGGTCATGATCTCACGATTTGTGGGATCAAGCACCGCATCAGGCTCTGTGCTGACAGCTCGGAGCCTAGAGCCTGCTTTGGATTCTGGGAATCCCCTCTCTCTCTTTCTCTCTCTCTCTCTCTGCCCCTCCCCCATTTGTGCTCTGTCTCTGTCTTTCAAAAATAAATAAATGTTAAAAGAAAATTTAATAAATGCCAGTTGCTTTCCAACCTCCCTCTTCCTACATCATCCCCACTGCCAGGTAATATAGGATGGAAAAGTTTAGAAAAGAGACTAGAATGGGTGTGTGTGATTAGCTTGCTGGGGAACAACATGGAGCCACTGGGGTTCTTGACAACAACTCAGCATCTTCTGAGCTAAACATGAATTCATATCAGTGTCCTAATTCTTCATTTAGCTATGCCTCCCAAGTTCCTAAATGGTAGGTGCAACTGCACATTTAATGTTTGTATGATTAACTAACATTAATATCTGAAAGAAAATAGCTTCATTTTATGACTCAGAAGTCAAAACGTGAAAATCAGAACTACTGACTGATGATACCAAACCTAATTTTCTTTCAACTATATAATAAAAAGCCTATTTGATGCCCAAGTGGGAAAAATGTGCATAAAGTAAATATGGCAAATGTATATAATTACCTACTGACTCTCTTCTTTCCCTTTTCTGTAAATTAGGAATTTTGCTTAATAAAAAGTTGGGACAGCAAAGGACTGGGTGACAGAACTAGACACACTCATACACTAACACTACTAGAGGCCATAAAAAATAATTACTGTTGGGGCACCAAGGTGGCTCAGTCAGTTAAGCGTCCGACTTTGGCTCAGGTCATGATCTCAGTCTGTGAGTTCGAGCCCCATGTCAGGGTCTGTGCTGACAGCTCAGAGTCTGGAGCCTATTTTGGATTCGGTGTCTCCCTCTCTCTCTGCCCCTCCCCTGTTCATTCTCTCTCTCTCTCTCTCTCTCTGTCTCTCTCTCTCTCTAAAATAAACATTAAAAAAAAATTTTAAACAAATAAATAAAATATTTACTGTTTACACCACCTAATTAATAAAAAGCAAAGTCTGATTTTGTCCTCCCTTTATCGATTTTACCAGGTCTTATATCAACCTACCTAGATGTTCACAGACTCCCTTAGGGCTGCCACACTCAGAGGAACAGCACAGGGCTAATTTGGAAAAGGCATTAGCCATAAATAATGGCCATAATCTCCTTGCTCTCTAACATGGTCAACTGAAATGGACTGGTCTGTTGAGTGTATTTCCAATGAATAACAGCTCCATTCCAAGGGAACATTAGAAACCTATACTGTGACAGTTTTTTAAAATTTTAAACCCAAGAAGGCAAATATTAAGTACAATCAAATAAGTCTAAGAAAAACAAAACAGTGCAGTTAAAGGAGTTTAAGCAGTAGTTCCTACAACCTAAGTAGCAAAAAAGGGGTATTTTCCCCACCTAAATAGAAATAAGAAAATTCCCATCAATACTTCAACTGTAGGGGGGGGGGCCCTAACCTAAAATATGTTCCTTAATATGCAATAATAATGTACAAATATAAAATAAATAAAATATTTATAACTTGTAAGTATAATAAATAATAATAAATATAATAGTATAAAATAATATAAAATGAAAGTAATTATATAGAATATAAAATAATATGGAGTGCCTGAGTGGCTAAATCAGTTAGGCATCTAACTCCTGATTTTGGCTCAGGTCATGATCTCACGGTTTTCAGGACTGAGCCTCATGCTGGGCTCTGCGCTGACAGCACCAAGCCTACTTGGGATTCTCTCTCTCCCTTACTCTCTGCTCTTCCCCTGTTCATGTGTGCTCACTCTCTCTCAAAATAAATAAATGAACATTTAAATATATATAATAATATAAAATAAATTTTTTAAATGATAATAATGTAAAAATTATTATCAGTTCAAAAGCTCAGTAATTAGCTTATTAAAAGGTCACTCACATAGTTTCTGGGACCTAGTGCAGTCCCACAAAAAGCTATGCTTTCAGCTTACTCTGGCTTCCTAAAATTTTAAAACTAAATTTAGTGAACAAACTGTTCATATCTCCTTTCTTAAGCAATATAGGAGGCAAGACAAAAGCAGTCCGTTTTAATACAAAACTGCTCTGTAGAAAAAATATGAGTCTTGCAAATTAGATTAGAGGATTACTATTAGCATTAACAAGCAATCTGGAGCTGAGAATATATCTTGATAACACTACAACCTCTCTGGGTGATATTTAAAAGCCATTTAATTTTATCTTATGCCTAAACTGAAAGCAATACTAACCATACTTTCTTTTTTTTTTTTTTTTAATATTTTTATTTATTTCTAGGAGAGAGAGAGACAGTGTGAGCAGGGGAGGGTCAGAGAGAGAGGGAGGCACAGACTGAAACAGGCTCCAGGCTCTGAGCTGGCAGTCAGCACAGAGCCCGACGCGGGGCTCGAACCCACGAACCGCGAGATCATGACCTAAGCGAAAGTCGGACGCTTAACCGACTAAGCCACCCAGGCGTCCCCTAACCATACTTTCTGAACCAAAAATAGGCCTATTAAAAGTAAACTTAAAACCAAGGGCTACATAATTGTTTATTAAATAATAATGATGACAGAACAAATACTGCTGGGAAGGAGTCAATACCCAAAGGATCTATATATCTTCAATACCTAGTGGATAAGCACTCCCTTCATGAAGTCACCTTTTTAAGCCTTGGAGTATAGAATATACTGTAAATCTAATTGTAAACTATCAAATCAGGCTTCACAATAAACCTCAAAGGCAGTAAACACACAATAAATCAACATGCAATGTATAACAGCAACCAACCCTATAAACTTTTGCCTGTGATCTTAAACTCACTGAAATTTAGATTCCAAATAATTTCCCAAATCCCAGCTTCAGCCTTCAGATTAGACCCTGTAAAATTAGAATTAATCCTGGAGGCTTGGGGGCACCTGGGTGGCTCAGTCAGGTAAGCGCCTGACTTTGGCTCAGGTCATGATCTCACTGTTTGTGGGTTTGAACTCTGTTTCAAGCTCTGTGCTGACAGCTCAGAGCCTGGAGCATGCTTCAGATTCTGTGTCTCCCTCTCTCTCTGCCCCTCCCCCACTCACACTCTGTCTCTTTCTCTCTCTCTCTCAAAAATAAATAAAACATTTTTAAAAAGTCTTTTAAATCCTGGAAGCCTGAAATAAACTAAATTAGCTTAAGCAATTCATTTCCATTACATAGCCATGGAAAATGGGAGTCCCTCCCTGGAAATGAATATAATCTAATGGTCTTCAGCAGAACTCTCGCAGGATATAACTTAGTTAAATACTATTAAGAGTATTTACATGTGCAATGAATGCAGATTAACAGCTATTTTCTGGTAACTTTCAGGTCATATTTAGTCATTAGTAGCAGCACAATGAAAAAAAAATCTTGATTCAAATCTCAGCTCTATCACTTATTAGCTATAGAACACTGAAAAAATTAACTGACCTATGGTAAGATGGCAATAATGACACATAGGTTAATTCTGTCTATTATCATTGAATCTGGTCTCAGACTTATTTTGAAGATTAAATAAAATACTATGCCCAACTAGCAAGGTGTATGACACAAAGTAGTGATAGCATCCAAATATAGTTTTCTTGTCTTTATCATTATTTCTAGATTTTCTTCTTCTTTCAATTCTTCCCAACTCATTTGAATTTCATCCTCCCTGCCAAAAGCCAACAGCATCTATTTCTAGTCATGGTGAGAGACACAATATAATAAGAAAACATTATCATTTAGTTTTTAGTGTCTACTATTAGCCAAACACTAAGCTAACTGCTTTATATAGTTAATTTCACTTAATCCTTACCATTTTCATAAGGTGGTTATATCATTTGAGTTGATAGTCAAAGACAGGGAAGCTAAGAGGTTAGATAACTGGCCCAAAATTACTTGGTTACTAGAATCATTGTTACTTTTGCTCTACCAAGTATCCCTCCCTAATCACTACCTCATTCCTTTCCCCAGAGGTCACCATTAACCTGAGTTTATGGTAACATTTCCTTGCTCTTCTTTGTATTTTACCATATATGTATGTATCTATAAACAATACTTCTTAGTTTTGACTATTCTTGAATATTAAACAAAGGAAATACAGAACTATATTTTTACATGCCCTGTTTCTTTCAGTATTATATGAACAAAAGATGAATCCATGTCGTTCTATCTTACCTATGGTTCATACATTTTTTTTTAATATTTTTTTTAAATGTTTTATTTATTTCTAGGAGAGAGAGAGAGACAGAGCGAGCAGGGTAGGGTCAGAGAGAGAGGGAGTCACAGACTCCGAAACAGGCTCCAGGCTCTGAGCTGGCAGTCAGCACAGAGCCCGACGCGGGGCTCAAACCCACGAACCGCGAGATCATGACCTAAGCGAAAGTCGGACGCTTAACCGACTAAGCCACCCAGGCGCCCCATTTTTTTTTAATATTTTTTTTAAATATGGTTCATACATTTTTATTAAGTTTATTTTAATTCCAGTATAGTAATCATCCACTTTCATTACCGTATAATATTTTACCATATGAACATACAATGATTTATTTATCAATCCTATTGTTTCTGGACATCTAAACTGTTTCCATGTTTTAGCTATTATGAATATTGGTGCTGTGATCATTTCCTTTACATGTAACCTAATGTAAATGCACAAGAATTTTTTTAGGGCAGTGATCTCCAGACTGACGCAGACCTACACAAAGGGTACACAAAAACTTTCCAAATGGTTAGGAGGCATATAGTATCTAAAGAATCCAATTTCAGTCCCCTGACCTCAATAAATACTCTTTTCTAAAACCAATCTGCCTTAAAACAGGTTGTTTTTAATCACTGTTTATAATACAGTGATTTTTGCAAATAAAAGCCTACTCTTCGCCCATCCCAAATTATTACTACAATGCACTGGTTTTAAATATAAAACTCATAGGAAGGTAAAATGTTTAGTCTTGAGGGGAAGAAAAACTGACAACTAAGAACAATGTGATAAGTTCTATCACAGAGGTATAAACAATGTTCTTTAGAAGCGAAGAAAATGAATTACTCAGCTACCTGGGAGTCAGGAAAAGAGATGACAGACAAATGAAGTGAGCCTTAGAGACTGGGTATGGCTGTCAGGTGGAAAATAGCTGAAAAGACAATCCTTGCAAACAGGACAATGAGATGTAAGAAGAAGTTGTTAGGTAGAGCTTTAAAAAAAACTATTAAAAGAAGACAATTCAACTAGAAGATGAGCCTCTTTTAGCACTGAGAAGCTAAAAATTTGAACTAGAAAGAATAAGGTAAATAAGAAAAGAAAATGCCAGAATAATCTGTACCTAGAATTACAAATATTACATGGGCATATTGATAGACAGTACATAAGACATTAATAAAATGGAAGTGAAGGGAGTACAGAGGAAACTAAAACTCAGGCTCAATCCCTCCACTGGAGCCATGGCCAGCAAGAGCTGCCTGAAACCCCCTTCCAAAAGGGAGGTGTGCACTGGTAAAGACTTCCTTGGCATTAGGGATGAGAGATGGACACAAATTAAGAGCAACTAACTGCCCTTCCACTAACCACTGCCATGTTGCTGGGTAAACTCAGTAACCATCATATTAACTAACAAATCGTGTCACATGCTACATGTCCTCATGAGAAGCAGCTCAATTTTGATCAAACACAGATAACCTGGCATTTGACTTTTGATCTGGAGCCCATACTTGAAACTACTGTTTCTCTATCTCTGGCATCTTATATATGTATGACATGACTCTCCAAATTTGCAGTCACATGGGCCACTTAACCTAACTCAGTAGCAGCTGCTCTGGAATGATAACTAACTAGGTTTGAAATGACCCTCCCTCCAGAGCTCCCCAAAGTGAATGTCCTAAATATAATCCTAAATATAACCTTGAAATTTGATGGCTATCACCCAGACATTTTAGTGAGACGTGGAGCAACAAACCAGAAAAGAAAGTTTATTCATATAAAATCAACTAGTAATCAAAAACACATTAAAGTGTTCCTACCACTTTATAAATTTCTACTTCCTTTGTTCACTCCCTAGAGAAAGTGCTGACAGTTTATGATCTAATCATAAGTACATGAATAAGTTCACTAGCTGTTATTCGATAAATGACCAAAATAAACACTGAGTACCTACCATGACTCATTTACTGCAATAGGTGCTAAAACTAAGGAATTCATAATCTGTTCAGGAAACAAATGTGGACAACTAAACATCATAAGCTAATTGCTATAAAAGAAATATAAAAGGTGTGAGAGGCACATAGAAAAGACATTACAGAGAAGTTCTAATAGGAATTGAGTCAGGAAAACATCATAGACCTTGCCATCTCACATGGATCTTGAAGAAACTTATACAGTGGAAGTGAGGGGAGAGATGAAAATCTCTAGGAATAACAGTCCACTGTGGCTACATCAGAGATTCCCAACCCTGGTTAGAAAGGAGCAGAGTCTTAGATACATAATTGTATTCCATCTCACAGATGTTTCTGAGGTACAGCCACGCTGGAGAAGCATTGAGCTAGAAAACCAGATTACTGGGGTTGGGAGACAGGGCCAGGGAAAGAGGAGAGCTAGAGGCTCGGTTAGGCTAGACTGAAAAGGCCTTAAAAGATAGGACTTTAAAAGCCCTCCTAAGGGGCACCTCGCTGGCTCACTTGGAGCAGGAGACTCCTGACCTCAAGGTTGTGAGTTTGAGCCCGATACTGGGTATAAAGATTACTTAAATAAAACTTTAGAAAAAGGGGGCGGCGGGGGGAGGAAGGAGGAGAATGGATGAGGAGGAGGAAGCAGCAGCAGCAACAGCATTTGGATTCTGGTCCCAACCCCCTACCCCCAAACTAAGAATCTCTTTTTATAAGCAATAAGTTAACCAAGTTTTTAAACAGTGGAATGGCATAAAAACTATACTTTCCTGTGGTAGGCAGAACAACGACCTCACCAAAGATGGCCATGTGCTAATCCCCAGAATTTATCAATATATTAGGTTATATGGCAAAGTGCAGGTGGATGGGTGCCTGGGTGGCTCAGTCGGTTGGGCATCCGACTTCAGCTCAGGTCATGATCTCACAGTTCATGGGTTCGAGCTCCGTGTCGGGCTCTGTGCTGACAGCCAGCTCAGAGCCTGGAGCCTTCTTCAGATTCTGTGTCTCCCTCCCTCTGACCCTCCCCTGCTCACGCTGTCTCTCTCCCTCTCTCAGAAATAAATAAAAAACATTTAAAAAAATTTTTTTAATAAATAAAGCTGCAGGTGGAATTAAAGTTGCTACTCAGCCTCAACAGGGTGTCTCAACAGGGTGATTAACCTGGATTATCCAGATGGACCCAATGTAATCACAAGGGTTTTGATAGTGGAAAGAGTAGGGGCTCCTGCATTGCTCAGTTGGTTAAGCATCAGACTCTTGATTTTGGCTCAGGTCATATTCTCACAGTTCATGAGCTTGAGCCCCACATCAGGTTCTGTGCTGACAGTGCAGAGCCTGCTTGGGCTTCTCAGTCTCCCTCTCTGCCCCCACTTGCAGAGCCTGTCTCTTTCTCTGTCTCTCAAAATAAATAAATAAACCTTAAATCGTTTGTTATGTTTTTATTTATTTTTGAGAGAAAGAGAGCAAGCAGGGGAGAGACAGAGAGAGGGGGACAAAAGATCCAAAGCAGGCTCTGCACTGACAGCAGCGAGCCCATGTGGGGCTCGAACTGAACAGTGAGATCATGACCTGAGCTGAAGTCAGATACTCAACCAACTGAGTGTCCGAGCCACCCAGGTCTCCAAATAAATAAACTAAAAAATAATAATAATAAGATTTGGAGGAAGAGATCTCACTGGCATCCCCACTGGTCTCTGCTGCCACAGGAAACTAGCTCAATTTGTAACCAGAGACAATTTCACTTAGACCACAAGAGGAGACCACCCATAAAAGAGGGGATAATTTACCAAGAGGGAATAAGAGTATTTTGCAAAGTAAACTTACCAAAAGAGTATAATTAATTCTTTGCAAATTCTCAGGCCACCATACTTCTCAAGAGGGGAGGTACAGAGTAGATACATTTCTGAA
Organism: Hyaena hyaena; assembly: GCF_003009895.1. Classification (NCBI taxonomy): domain Eukaryota; kingdom Metazoa; phylum Chordata; class Mammalia; order Carnivora; family Hyaenidae; genus Hyaena; species Hyaena hyaena. Next base: position 628,548 of record NW_024081224.1, on the reverse strand, counting down.
AAGACTTCTCACAGAGGGAGGAAACTTTAGACAGAAGGAAAAGGAGGAGTGAAATGAGAGTCAAAAGACAGCTTCCCTCAGAAATCCCAAAACTGGGATCGTGATGCCTGAGGCCAATGGCACCACTGACCACTCCATTTTTTTCCCGGGACCATCCTTTCCCACACTACCCAAGTAGCATTAGTCTGGTACTCTTACTCAGCAAGGGTGATGTTCTGAAGGGACAAGAGAAGAGCTATTTATAAAGTATGTCTCCATTTCTTGTGACACCTCTGCCTGGTCCTGGCAAAAAATGTCCCTTTCTTCAGTGACTCCTCAGAAATGGAAGATACTCTAGCTAGACATAAAGAATTTCTATTTTTTAGTACAATATGGGGAAAAGGGGGGAGCTAACAAAAAGGTAAGAAGTCTCTATATGGAAGAATACAAAAGCAGGGTAAGGATGAAATGGCCTAGAATTTGATTTCTTTTTTTTTTTTTTTTTTTTTTTTGAGAGAGAGACAGCACAAGTGGGGGAGAGGAGGAGAAGGGTAGAGGGAGAGAGAGAGATTCTTAAGCAGGCTCCATGCTGACCATGGAGCCCAACACAGGACTCAATCCCAGCACCCTGGGATCATGACCTGAGCCAAAATCAAGAGTCGGACACTCAACTGAATGAGCCACCCCCAAACGCCCCTAGAATCTGGATCTTTTGTAAGAGGAGGAGCAACTAAGCTGAAGGTGGATCAGAGGGAAGAGACTAAGTAAAAAAAAAAAAAAACCCACCAATTTAAGGCCTCTCTCAGTCCAATACAGCATCATAGGAAAAATTATCATAAACCCAAAGTCAAACAAAGTACAGCCAAAACAATGTACTTTGCCAACAAAGGAGAAAAGTCACCAGGTTTGGGTTAGAGAATCTAGCTTAAATCCAAAGTCTCCCACTAAATTTTGTGATCTCAAGCAATTCACTTCACCTCTCTGGGCCTCAGTTTACACTCTTATATGAAATGCAGAGTTTGAAATGAGCTTCAAGGATACTACAATCCACCTTTGTCTTTATTAAGTTTTAAAACGTCTCTAGACAGTCCTCTTACCACTTACTATATATAAATCAATAAGGCCATCTAGTTGATGGCCTGCATTACCTCCCTGAACATTTGCAGTCTAGCATAATTAAGCCAGACCCCCTCCACCCTTCCTTTATTAGCTAAATAGATGGTAAGTACATGGTAGGGATTTATTATACTAGTCTCTCTACTTTGTGCATGTTTAAAATTTTCCACAGTGGAAACTGATTACCTAAAAAGCACCAGAAAAATCTTAATATATTCTGTGTCTTAAAAAGAAAAACATGCTTAATTATTACTAATATATTATTTCTATGTTGGTTCTTAGTAATTGATTTTCCCATTTCGGTATGCAGTTAATCTAGACTAAATATTAATTTTACTGAAACACAAACTGAATCAAATGCTAAATCAAAAGGAAAGAAATTACCACAATTTAGACCTATATGTTTTCTAGAAATACTAAACTGGACCAAAATATCTGCCAAAATAATATTTTATTTAAGTTCTAGATAAACTGAGTCTCCTACCATGTACCTATCATACAGTTTCAATAATTACCAGTATATGGAGAATTTTGTTTCATCCCTACTCCCACCCCTAAGAGAAAAAAAACTAACCACTCACAAAAAAGATATTATGGAGAAATTACTCAAATAGGCACGATTTTTCAATTTAAGAATCTGAGTATACTGCCAAAGAAATCCTCAATAAACTATATTCTCCTAATTTTATCTTTATATTCCGTTAGGACTAATACAGTAATTGACAGAGTAGATATTTAAGAAATTTTTTTTTAATTTTTTTAATGTTTTATTTATTTCTGAGAGAGACAGCATGAGCAGGGAAGGGTAAGAGAGAGAGGGAAACCCAGACTCTGAAACAGCCTCCAGGCTCTGAGATGGCTGTCAACACCGAGCCCGACGTGGGGCCTGAACCCACAAACTGTGAGATCATGACCTGAGCCGAAGTCGGACGCTCAACTGACTGAGCCACACAGGCGCCCCAAGAAATGTTTATAAACAATTAAATGAAAAAGAACATCTCTAGAGACAGTAAAAGTAAATTTAGCCATTTTCTATCCCAAACATTCATTTGTTATGAGATAAACATAAAAGGTGAAAATCTATTTTTTTGTAACTCTAGAGGAAAGAAAAATAATTACATCTGATTTTTATAATTCTGAAGCTTTATCACAAACTCATATTAACCTTACCCAAATTCAAATTGAAAAAGCATATGAAAACTGAATACATTTTTTTAAAAGACCTGTAGCATGCTGACTTAAAATAGTGACGTGCTGCATGTTTATAATCACTAACCAAATGCACTACCTGGAGCCCCAATCTGCTAAATACCACATATTTATGATCTATCAAAACAGGTTCTAACATTTAAAGAAGTATATATACAATGGTTACAGAGTTTAGATTTTCTCACTTTGCCATTTTCACATATTGGGTCTCAGAGGTTCTCATAAACCACAACAAATCCCAGTATTTCAGCAAATAGTAACTAACTAAAATAGTTCCCATCACATACATTTTTAAGTTTCGAATCCTGGACCACAAAAAAATAGAGAACACAAGCCAAAGCAACACCGTAATACTGATGAAAACATGTAGATGACGGGTCTATATCATGTACATGTACCTATAAAGTTCACGAGCAGCTCAGTAACACAAAAGCGACTAGGTAAACAAGAAAAAGAAAAAGCTGACAGTAGTATGAGATAATAATAGTGACAGATTTATTGCCAAGTGTAATTTATGCGGTCATTTGGCCTAAGATTCAATATTGTTTGAAATGTGTTCTAAATTAAGGCTTAAAATTGTAATTTCAAAATGTATGCAAAAGAAATTGCATTTTTGAAATGTTTAAAAAAGAATAAAGTTCTCTTTTTGAAAAAATGGGACCAAAAAAAGGGGGGATAAGTAAAACAAAACACCTATTTCTAACACAGAAGTGAGATAATTATTATTTAGGGTTATTAATACAGCCAAATAAGAACATGAAAAAAATTTATGAAATAATTTTTTTAAAAAGTAAAATTTAGAAAATTATTTTTGAATATCTGTAAAGAATAAAATAAACAGTTTTTACTGATCACTCATAACACCCAGGCACTTTTCTAAGCAGTATACATGTAATAATCCATTTAATTTTTATAACAATTTAATGGGATACACACAGTCATTATCACTCATTTAAGTGATGAGTAACCCAAGCAAACCTTAACTGACTTGACCAAGGTAACTTAGCTAGTAACTAATAAAGCCAGGATTCAAATCCAAGCAGTAGGACTCCAAACAAATATGCCATTCTGCTTGTCATGAACTATCAAAGTATCTATTGGGAGATTTATAAGAGAATTTTAGAGTTGTGAAATTCTAATTTAGTTTAAATTTTCCTTTTTATATTACTTTGACATTAACTTCATAATAATGAATAGTAGTAATAATAGCAAACATTTAGTAAAAGCATTGACTACCAGAGGGGCGCCGGGGTGGCTCAGTCAGTTGAGCGTCCAACTTCAGCTCAGGTCATGATCTATCTCACAGTTTGGGTTCGAGCCCCGCGTCGGGCTCTGTGCTGACAGCTAGCTCAGAGCCTGGACCCTGTTTCAGGTTCGGTGTCCCTCTCTCTGACCCTAACCTGCTCAGTCTGTCTCCTCTCTCAGAAATAAATAAAAAACATTTTTTAAAAGTTTTAAACAAAAGCACTGACTACAAGATAAATCATTTCTCACAAGAACCTCATAAGACAGATGCTCTTATGAGCCCCATTCTACAGATGAGGAAAGTAAGGCACAGAAAGGGAAAGTAACTCACTAAAGATCACACAGTGAATAGGTAAGTGAGCCAGAAACTGAATCCAAGTAATCTTACTCCAGAGTCTGGGATCCAGCTCTTAACCACTACACTAAAATTTAGGTAATAAAGACAAATGAGACAAAATGATTTCCACTATAGCTTTTTTTTTTTTAATGTTATTTATTTTTGAGAGGGGAGAGAGGCAGAGAGAGACGAAGATCTGAAGCAGGCTGTGAACTGATAGCAGAGAGCCCAATGCGAGGCTCAAACTCATGAACCATGAGATCATGACCCGACCCAAAGTCAGACACTGAATCGCAATCTATGTAATGGAATACTAATTTGATATATATCTGTGTCTATTGTATACTGTTGAATTTTAGAAGTAGGTTACAAAATATCAGGTATAAATGAAACCATTTTGGATGAGATTATAAATTTATATAAATGCATATAAAAACATCTGGAATGAAGTTCACCAAAACTGGTTTACTGTATTGACAATGAGATTTTAAATAATGTTTACTTTTACCTTTAAGCTTTGCAGGCACCCCTGCAGTATGGTTCTAAACAGAACTGGATCTAAAGGCAAAGTAATACATGCTCTATCAATCATGTTACAGACAATTTTACCAACCACCTAAAGGAACAAATAATAAATACCCTCTTCCACCTCATTCTCCACTCTGGTGATTACAAATAACTTTAGTTTTTCAGAAGCTGATAAACATAAAGTCCAATATAGGGCTCAGGACCAAACGATCAAAATAGGTATTTGGGGCTGTGACCAGTACAAAAGCTCAGTTCAGGTATATGCCTCTATAGAAGATGATGCTTAAGAAATAAACCTTGTAGGGGCGCCTGGGTGACTTAGTCGGTTGAGCGTCCGACTTTCGCTTAGGTCATGATCTCGCGGTTCATGGGTTCGAGCCCCGCGTCAGGCTCTGTGCTGACTGCCAGCTCAGAGCCTGGAGCCTGTTTCAGAGTCTGTGACTCCCTCTCTCTCTGGCCCTCCCCTGCTCACGCTGTCTCTCTCTCTCTCTCTCTCCTAGAAATAAATAAAACATTAAAAAAAAAAAAAGAAATAAACCTTGTAAAGAATGGCAGTTTCTGAAGTACAAAAAGAAAATCAGCATCTTTCTATCAATATCTTAATCCTACCCTTTTAAGTTTTTATTTTCCTATGTATGTTTTATAAGATTTTAGTCCTTGCATTTATAATTTTTAAGTAAATACACTTAAAAGAAGGTTAGTGTTCTCACTGTCTACTGACAGGAATACATGGTCAAAAAAATAGACAACTAGCAAAAAAAAGACAAAAACAATTTACATGACTGAAAAGATTGTTTAACTTTTATTTTAAAGGTTTCCTTTTATACCCTAAAGTTTCAGGGTTTTTTGGGGTTTTTTTTCTTTACAAATAGTTTATTGTCAAGTTGGTTTCCATAGAACACCCAGTGCTCATCCCCACAAGTGCCCTCCTCCATGCCCATCTCTCCCCTCCCCCCCACACCTATCAGTCCTCAGTTTGTTCTCAGTATTCAAGAGTCTTTCATGGTTTGCCTCTCTCCCTTTCCCCCACTATTTCCCCGCTTCTTCTCCCCCTTGGTCCTCTGTTAAGTTCCTCCTAATCCTCCTATACGTGCAAACATATGGTATTTGTCCTTCTCTGCCTGACTTACTTCACTCCGCATAACACCCTCAAGCTCCATCCATGTTGCTATACATGGCCAGATTTCATTCTTTCTCATTGCCATGTAGTATTCCATGGTATAGATAAACCACATCTTCTTGATCCATTCATCTGTTGATGGACGCTTAGGCTCTTTCCATGTTTTGGCTATTGTGGAGAGTGCTGCTATGAACACTGGGGTCCATGTGCTCCTATGCATCAGCATTTCTATATCCCTTGGGTAAATTCCTAGCAGTGCTATTCCTGGGTCATAGGGGAGTTCTATTGTTAATTTTTTGAGGAACCTCCACACTGTTTTCCAGAGGGGCTATACCAGCTTACATTTCCACCAACAGTGCAGGAGGGTGCCCGTTTCTCCACATCCTCGCCAGCATCTCAAGTTCTCTGATTTGCTCATTTTAGCCACTGTGACTGGCGTGAGGTGGTATCTCAGTGTGGTTTTGATTTGTATTTTCCTGACGAGGAGGGAGTTTCAGGGTATTTTTAGTTGTTTCCCTGGTCACCAGATGACTCCTAAAGCACCATGTTGAATGCTTCTATCCTGTGATAGGCCCTTTTCACTTTCCACAAAGCTTAAATGAGGAACACACAACAGAGTTGTCATCTGAAGGCTTTTCTGCATCATGAATATAAAGATGTGCTGAGAAAGTGTTTTGAGGCTTACTAATCTAAATAATCTTATCAGAACTCTGATGAAATTTGAGGGGGTAGAGCTAACGACTTTCCATCCCAGAACTATAAGAATTTTGATGTGTCCATCTTAGATAAAACATTTTCTACCATTTCTAACATAAGATTAAAGAAATTTGCTATCTTAAAAATCATTTCAATTTAGAGACAAAGTTTTGGCACTGGTAGTGGAAGTGTTACTTCACACTACCTTTTTGGAGGCAATCTGGCAATATTTATCAAAATTTTTCGGGGCGCCTGGGTAGTTCAGTCAGTTAAGCGTCCCGACTTCTGCTCAGGTCATGATCTCGCAGTTTGTGGGCTCAAGCCCCGCATTGGGCTCTGTGCTGACAGCTAGCTCAGAGCCTGGAGCCTGTTTCAGATTCTGTATCTCCCTCTTTCTCTGACCCTCCCCTGCTCACACTGTCTCTCTCTCTCAGAAATAAATAAAACATTAAAAAAAAATTTTTTTTAATTTTAAATGTATGTCTCCTTTGGGGCGCCCGGGTGGCTTAGTCGGTTGAGCATCCGACTTTCGCTCAGGTCATGACCTCACGGTTCGTGGGTTTGAGCCCCGTGTCGGGCTCTGTGCTGACTGCCAGCTCAGAGCCTGGAGCCTGTTTCAGAGTCTGTCACTCCCTCTCTCTCTCTGACCCTCCCCTGCTCATGCTGTCTCTCTCTCTCCTAGAAAGAAATAAAATATTTTAAAAAAAAAAAAAAAAGTATGTCTCCTTTGACCTAGCTAGCAGTACCATTTCTTGGAATTCACAATAAAATAATTAGACATATGTACAAAAGATATAGTATTAAGAGCTTGTGACTGCTAGAAAACTGGAAACCATCTAAATATTTACCATTATCATTGGTTGAATAAATTGTGCAATCTATATAACAGAATACGAATTTGATATATAACTCTACTGTATATTGTTGAATTTTAGAAGTAGGTTACAAAATATCAAGTACAAACAAAATCATTTTGGATGAGATTATAAATTTATATAAATGCATATAAAAACATCTGGAATGAAGTTCACCAAAACTGCTTTACTCTATTGACAATAGGATTTTAAGTCATGTTTACTTTTATCTTTAAGCTTTGCTTTATGTTTTGAATTTTTTACCCTATATATATATTATTTTCAAAGTCAGGAAAAATAATACCTTCTCATCTTAGGAAAAAAAGAATTCTAAGACTCTGACAGTTTTCTCAAAGACCTGAACCTATAAATTTAGAGAAGAAAAGGGCAATTTTATCTTAGGGCAGTGGTTCTCAAAGTGTGGTACCCAAACCAGCAGCATCAGTGTCAACTGAAATTAGTTAGAAATGCAAATTCTCAGGCCCCACTCCAGACCTACTGAATCAGAAACTCAGAATGGAGCCCAGAGTCTGCATTAAGTCATCCAGGTGATTCTGATCCACGCTCCAGTTTGAGAACCACTGTTTAATGAACTTAAAACCTAGTGACCTGAAAGGCTAATTTACAACTCCTCTTGGTATTGTGTGCCTCCAAAATCCAAACAAATATAGGTGATGTCCCTGCCAGGAGAGTTTATTTACTGATAAACTTTGGGGATACAGACCTCAAAAACTATTTGAAATGTCAGAAGTAAGACAGCAACTGTGACTAATCTTGATACAAAACGAACAAACAATAAGACTCCCAAACCGAACTTTGGAAACAAAAGTACCACATGGTGAATACTATCAAAAGCGTGGTGCTACTCAGGGCAACCTTCTGGAAACTCCGAGAAATAACAAATGAACTTGGAATCCCAGCTGACCACATACTGATAGAATCACAACTGAGTAATACCCGGAACTCTGGCAAAGATGTGAGGTTTATTCAACATACAATGGAGCTATTAACTGGGTCCAAGCATTAGGTCATCTCAACTTGGTAGAAGCATCCATATTAGGGCCTCAGAGTTGCTAAACTGTGAACAAACACATCAAAAATAAAAATCTAAAACACTTTCAGAGCAAATCCACTCAAGAGCTCATATCTCCAGGGAAAGAAAAAAAAGAAAAAAAAAACACCTTAAAATAAGGAAGATGTGAGAGAAATAATACATAGAGGAAATGGGGTAAATATATGGATAGTAACTTAAAAGCATTGCCTCTGTACATACAACTTTAAAAAGAGTTCTTAGGGGCGCCTGGGTGGCTTAGTCGGTTAAGCGTCCGACTTTCGCTTAGGTCATGATCTCGCGGTTCATGGGTTCGAGCCCCGCGTCGGGCTCTGTGCTGACTGTCAGCTCAGAGCCTGGAGCCTGTTTCAGTCTGTGACTCCCTCTCTCTCTGACCCTCCCCTGCTCACGCTATCTCTCTCTCTCCTAGAAATAAATAAAATATTAAAAAAAAAAAAAAGAGTTCTTATTTACAGTTTTGTAGGGTCTACACTTGCCCATATAGTACCTTTCCCTTCTAAAAGATACCTGCCTACCATCTGCCTGTACCTAATAAATATATAAATCTGCCCTATCTATGCTCTAAGTGGCACCACCTTAAATGTAGCCCAGCTATGCACTATACCACCTGCATGACTTAACAAAGCAACCAGACTTAAGAATTGAAACCTAATTTAGACCATACCTGAACCTCTATAGTGAATTATAAGTCTTTAAAAAGACATCAGACTATATAAAGTTCATAGAGGTTAGGCTGACTAGAGCCTCCCGGCTACGTACATAACTTATAACCTATTCTTTCCAAGTAATTAATGATAAGGCAATATCTAGCTCTGGGGTTCCAACTTCAAGTAGATAAAGAATAGCAGGTTGTTCTCTGACCCCTGGCTTTCCATCAACAGGATGAAGCTGCTTTGACTATCAATTCTAGTATATAGGAAAACAAAACTAGTTTGAGAATTTTGCTGGACTCATTCTCTTCATTTGCTTCAGAGTCGGTTTAATTTTCTTACTTGTTTTCAAAAAGTTTGGCTGTTATTTTGTGTGTTGTAACTCTGAGAACAAGAACACTACCATACATGGGGGTCTGACGCAGCCCATCCTAGAGCAATGGAGAAATGAGTGGTCTGATTACTAGCAAATAAGTTATTTTACTGACAACATACTGATCTGAATGATTCTTTAAAATTTGTATTTGATGAACAGAACCTAATGGTGCAAAACGGTAGCACGAGCAATAAATTTGCTAAGGTATACAGCAACCTAGATCTGCAGCCCCTCTTCACTTCTGGAACAGACAGATAATTATTTCTCCTTCATTTACCTCCTAAAAGAGCTGTTCTGAGAAAAAGAAGAGGAGGAGGAGGAAGAAGAGGAAGGGGAGGAGAAAAGAGCTATTCTAGAGGCAATTTCCATGTAGGATTGGCTCTAGTGCATTAGCAAATGGGAAAACAAGGAAGAGGATAGAGAAATTTCAAAGTCTTTCTAGTAGCTTCTTGTGGGGAAATGAAACCTTTACAACTCTGCTTCAAGTAACTTGAGAAATTTCTCTCTGCTTCTCCTATCAATGAACTGTTGTAATTTGGAACTGACTCTAAGTTACATGAGACTTGTCCTCTTAGTTTGTCAAAGACTGCCAGGATCCAAAAATAAAACTCATGACCAATTTTGTATAGTGACATGGAAAACAAAATCCAAAAAGAACACCTGAGTTTTGGGGTGTGTGTGTGTGTGTGTGTGTGTGTGTGTAGAATTAATTTATTATAAGCTTCTGACTTTTTTTTTTTTTTTTTAGTAAGTCTGGTTAACAAGGGCAAATTCTGGGCCATGCTGTCCAAAGTTGATAATTGAGACCATGACAGTTTAAAGCTGGAATACCTTTGGGAGACTATTTTCCCAGCTTTAGATACTCCCAGAACTTTCTATATTGAAAAGAGGTCACTTTCTAAGTTCTGATCACAGGCCCCCACACTATACAACTGATTTAAAAGTTCAAGTCAATAAAGCCCTTAGAAAGATTTTCTTCCTCCAGAACTATTCAAAAGCCACTTTGCCTATTTATATACTCCACATGAATGTCTTTTTCTGATTGGAGAGAAGAGCCTGAGTCATTATTTTAAAGTACAACATTTTGCTCATCTGCAATAAAAAACATAGTACCTTATTAAATAATCCACTACAATTATATGCCAGCATCCTCACATTAATGCCGTCTAGAGCTTCCCCAGTCAACATTATATAAGGACCCAGCAAACTTAAAGCATAGCTATTCTAACACTGATCATAAGAAATCATCAGAGGGGCACCTGGGAGACTCAGCTGGTTAAGTGTCCGACTTCAGCTCAGGTCATGATCTCACAATTCCTGAGTTCAAGCCGCACATCAGGCTCTGTGCTGACAGCCCTCAGCCTGGAACCTGCTTCAGATTCTGTGTCCCCACTCCCCTTCTCCCCTCCCCCGTTCACACTGTCTCTCTGTCTCTCAAAAATAAATAAACATTATAAGATAAATAAATAATTAGAAAAAGTATCAATTGAATGAGGTTTTCATTGACCTATTATGCAGCTTAAGACTCTGGGTAAACATTTTATAACCTAAAAAGAAAAATAAATAAATAAATAGCCCTTTCTTGATACTTAGAACCTATTCTTTAAATGTGGCATAGAGGTTGGGAACTATAGGCAGTCTTTTGAAAGATCAGATGATCATTTTCAGTGAAACAAACAAGAATTTTTATTGTTGTTCTTTTAGTCTTATACTCTTAAGATTTTGATGACTATTTTGGTTGAGGTGAATGTATACCCTTTTTCCCCTCCTCTTTCCCTCCCTCTCACCATTCCCACACAGAATGGAAAGAGAAGCTATAATACCTATGTGCTGATTACACTGTTTTAGGTGTGAACTTAGAAAACTGCTCTTGCTGCCTAATTATAACCAAAATGAATAATTTCAAACAAACTACAGACACTGCTTGATTCACTCACTGAGTAAATTCCTGGGAGCCTATGTATAAATCAAAAATCTTTAAGTCAAAGCAAAATTTTACAGAGGTAATATGGGTAATACTGAAGTGTTTATGGATGAAATGATATGATATTTAGGACTTACTTCAAAATTAGCCAAGGTAGGTATGGGGAGAAATGGGTAGGCAATGAGAGAATTAGATGAAACAAGATTTGTTATATGTTGTTAAGTGCTAAGACTGTAAGAAGCAGGGTACCCAGGTGGCTCAGTTGGTTAAGCATTCAACTCTTGATTTTGGCTCGGGTCATGATTTCACGGTTCGTGAGTTCAAGCCCCAGGCTCTGCACTGACAGTGCAGAACCTGCTTGGGATTCTCTCTCTCTCTGCACCTCCCCCATTTGTTCTGTCTCTCTCAAAAAAAAAAAAGGTTGTATGAAGAGAACATAGGGGTTTATTATACTATTTTCTCAACTTTCATAATTGAAATTTTCCACAGGAAATTAACTTAGAAACAGAATGGGATGGGAATTAATTGTTTTCCCCCCAAGTATTTTTTTCTTAACGTTTATTTATTTTGAGAAAGAGAAAGAGAGTATGGGTAGGGGATGGGCAAAGACAGAGGGAGACAGAGAATTCCAACCAGGCTCCACATTGTCAGCACAAGAGCCCAACACAGGGCTCTAACCCACAAACCGTGAGATTGTGACCTGAGCCCAAACAAAGACTCAGATGTCAACTGACTGAGCCACCCAGGCACTCCTGTACTTATCAAAATGTTAAATTTACAAAGCTTATTCTCAGCAATCCCACACTTAAGTATCTATCCTAAAGAAATACCAGTATCGATCATTATGTAAAGAAATATTTATCAAAATACAGAATTGTCTGTAAGAACACTGTTGGGAGGGAAAAGGAGACCATCTAAATGTCCATCAACAGAAGAACATGTAATTCCATAAACAGAATATTCTGCAGTAATTAAAAAAGAGTGAAATAGAGCTAGAAGTTTCAACTTATACATTGTTAAGTGGGAAAAAACAAATGTGTATCAAAATGTATATGGTAATACCCATTTAAAAACTTTAACACTTGTGTATATATGTATTTATATATATATATTATATATGTGTGTGTGTATATACATGTATATGGTAATACCCATTTAAAAAGAAAACTAAAACTGTATATATACACAAATATATACATTTACATGTATATACACACAAATGTGAGTACATATATAAACATGCTTATATAAGCATAGGAGAAAAAGTCTAGAAAATTACACATCAAACTACTGATAATCTTTGAAGAGATGAATTTAGAACAGGGAAGAGAGGGAATTTTACTCATATACTTTTAAATTGTTTTCTATTTTTTACAATAAATCAAAAACTTTGAAATATTTAAAAGCCATTATATTTTAAAAATAAAGTACCTGGCACATAAAGGTTACTTAATTAACAAAAGGAAATGCTAAATAAATCTACTAGGGATGGTCACAGACTCAAATAATAAAGCCTAAAGGCAATCGTGTAAATCAATATACTTTTTACAAACTATGAAAGAAAAAGAAAAAATGCAAACTGGGACACAGACATGGCTAAGTGCTGCTAAGGAGGGTCACAGACAGAGGAAACCGGCAGGTCAGGTGAGAAATGACTGGCCAGGTAAAACGAGCAGAGGGGAGAGAGACTGAGAACAAATATGGGAGAGGAAAATGAGGAGAAAGTGAGAGAGTCACATAAGACTTCACACTATTAAGAATAGTATTGAAAAAATGGGGGGTGGGAGATGGGACAGGGCAGTTAGTAGGTATGGAAAAATCTTTAAGTTTTCCTTCCCTTAAAAAAAAAAAATCTAGTGAATATCAACTATTTCATGTATACTGGCTTCACCCTGGAGTGTAAACAAGGCAGCATGAATAACTCCAGCTTCCAGACTTCCATTACAATGTAATGAGGCAACCATGTGCATTTATCTTCCTCCCTCCTGAGACCCCATAAAAGGAAAAGGCATAATATACCCCATTACTCCAAGAAGAACAAAAAAGAGCCTGCAGCTAACAAGAAATAGCAACCAATTTCTGGAAGACGAAAGCTGATAACCGTGGTAAGGATGAAGTACAGTAGTACAGAAAAGTGCCTAGAGTATTTGCCAAAGTAATGAAATCCAAAAGAGAATCCAAGGACCAGCTATAACCATGGAGAAGGTTAGGATTCAGAACGCCAAGAATAACGGAAGCAGTGAAAACAAACAGATTAACTGAAAGATTAAACACGTAACAGTCAAACCCTTACACATGTACCCATATACGGATATTCCAGCAGCCAAATACTTAACCCTAAGCAAGGTATCAGGGGACTTCACTCTGGAGAAATGATGTAGCCTGAGAATATACTAACGGCCACAGAACTGTACACTTTAAATGGGTGAATAATAGGGTATGTGAATTATATCTCAAAAAAGCTGTTTTGAAGAAGGAAAAAGCACTCATTTTCCTTTGCTTCCACTGTGGGAAACCAATTAATATTGCCTAAAATTGAATGTGAGTTGTGTTATTTTGTTTTGTTTAATTTTAGAGAGAGAACATGCAAGCAGGAGAGAGGGGCAAAAGGAGAGAGAGAATCTCAAGAAGGCTTCTGCTCATCATGGAGCTAGACATGGGCCTTAATCCCACAACCCTGGGATCATGACCTGAGCCGAAATCAAAAGTCAGATGCTTAACCAGGTGAGCTACCCAGGTGCCCCAAATGTGAGAGCTTTTATGAAATGTCTATTTATTTCTTTGAGAGAGAGAGGAAGAAGGTGAATGAGCAGAGGAGGGGCAGAAAGAGAAGGGGAGAGAGAATCCCAAGCAGACTCCCCACTGTCAGCACAGGGCCCCACGAGAGGCTCAATCCCACAATCTGTGAGATGATGACCTGAGCCAAAATGTGAGTTTTTTTAATTACAAATACAGAAACTGACTTTTTACCTTAAGTTTAAGAGATGTTTAAAAATGAACATCCTGTGTGATGAAAAAACAAGCATTTACCTGAAATTCAGTAACTGCGTAAGTTTAACTTCAGTTTCTTCTTCAATTAAGATTATACTTAATACCTTTTAATAGAAATAGCATTATAATAAACCAATTTTTATGAAAATTATTTTCTTATATTCACCCTCCTATTTGTATATTTGTGTGAAATGATGTTAATCTGGAATGATGATCACCTAAAGTTAATGACAGTTATTTCTCAGAAACAGATTTTTGCCTGATGTATTTATGTTATCTTTACATCTTCACTCTTCTACACTGCTTGACTTTATTTTTATACTGTATACGCTATACTTATAAAATATACACTATACCTATAAACATACAGTATACTTATAAAAAGAAAAATAATTTGAAAATTTACAAAACAAGGGGTGCTTGGGTGGCTCAGGTGGTTAAGTGTCCAACTCTTGATTTCAGCTCAGGTCACGATCTTAAGGTTTGTTGAGCTCAAGCCTCTCATCGGGCTCTGTGCTGGCACTGCAGGGCCTACTTGGGATTCTCTGTCTTCCCCTCTCTGCCCTTCCTGCACATTCTCACGCACTTTCTCAAAATAAATAAATAAACTTTAAAAATTAAAAAATAAAATAAAATTTATAAACATATAATGGAACTTTCACTTCCTAGAAGATGGAACAAATACAGTTTTTCCTACTCCTCCCCCTAAGCATAATGAAAAACTCCAAATTATATATAAAACAAACATTTTAAATTTTTGAAAAATGGGGGTGCCAAGGTGGTTTAGTTGGCTGAGTGTCCAACTCTTGATTTTGACTCAGGTCATGATCCTAATGTCGGGTCATGGGATTGAGCCTCACATTGATCCACACTAAGCGTGGAGTCTACTGAAGATTCTCTCTCTCTCTCCTCCTGCCTCTATCTCATGTTCACTCTTTCAATAAAAAAATAAAATAATTAAATTAAATCAAATAACAAATATGTATTTTTAAAAAATCTGAGAGATGGCAAGAAAAGGGAAGACTGGCTTGGAACCTCAGGACCAAAGGAACAACACAGGGGTAAATTTCCTAGGTTTTCTTTTTGGCCTCATATCCCAGACTTCAAACTAAAGAGATGGCAATCCAGAAACACAAACAGGTGCAAACAAACAAAAAAATCCCAACAAAAACCTTTTCTCTCTAGCCAAAGGGGTAGCATACATAGACAGAAAATGTTCACACAGTCACTGCTCTATTCCAGACAAACCCCACAAGAGGACTGTGGCCACATGCACACTAACGCAGGCAGAGAGGGAGTCTCAGCTTGCACCTTCATGAGGTGATAAGAAAGCACTCAACACTTCAGCCAGGGTGTCAGAGAAGACCAAGAAAGGAGGTGGGACTTTCTTCACCACCCAATGCTCTCCCACACCATGGTGTCAGTACAGACCACATATGGAGCCAGAACGTCCACCTCCAACAGTAAGTAGGAGCCCCTCTCAGGTGTCAACAGAGACCAAGTGGGAAACATGGACATCCACCTCCACCCAGTAGTAGTTAAGAAGTAACCCACACCTTCTCATGCCAAGGTAGTGTCAAAGAAAGCCAAATAAAAGAGTAGGTTTATTTTTCTTTTTAAATGTTTTATTTATTTCTGAGAGAGAGAGAGACAGACAGCATGAGCAGGGAAGGGTCAGAGAGAGAGGGAGGCACAGAATCTGAAACACAGGCTCCATGCTCTGAGTTGGCTGTCAAGAGCAGAATGGAAGGAACAGAGGAAAGAATCAGTAAGCCAAAACACAGAACAGTAGAAATTACATTATCTGAAAAACATGTGAGGAAAAAAAAAAATGAAAGAAATGAACAGAATCTCAGGGGCTGTTGGACTATAACAAAAGACCTAACATTTGTGTCACCAGGGTCCCAGAAGGAGAATAGAAAGAAAGTGGGGCGAGAAAATACTTGAGGAAATAATGGCTGAAAAGCCCAAACTGGCAAGAGACATAAACCAACAGATTCAAGAAATTCAGTGAATCCCAAACAGAATAAATCCAAAGAAATCCATGCCAAAACACATCATAATTAAACTGAAAACTGAAGACCAAGAAAAAATATTATAATTAGCCATAGAAAAATGATACCTTTCATCTAGAGGAAAAAGAACTAAATGATAGCAAATTCTCATCAGAAAATATGGAGGCCAGAAAAAAAGTCACACAACACTTGCTGAAATAAAAGAACTATCAAACCAGTATCCT
Source organism: Hyaena hyaena (assembly GCF_003009895.1). Classification (NCBI taxonomy): domain Eukaryota; kingdom Metazoa; phylum Chordata; class Mammalia; order Carnivora; family Hyaenidae; genus Hyaena; species Hyaena hyaena. The sequence goes on along the minus strand of NW_024081224.1, from coordinate 612,212 downwards.
ACACCTAGCAGAAATATCCTTCTGGAACGAAGGGGATATTAAGACATTCTCATGTGAAGGAAAACTAAGCCATTCTCACGTAAAGAGAATTTGTTGCCAGCAGGCCTACTCCAAAGGAATGTCTATAGGAAATGCTCTAACCAGAAAGGAAATGATTAAAAAAATATCTTGGAACATCAGAAAATATAAAACAGTAAGCAAAAATATGAGTAAACACAATAGGCTTTGCTTCTGTTAAGTTTTCTAAATTTGGTTTCCTGCTTGTAGCAAAAGTTAAAACACTGATGTGGGTCTAAATGTTTATACAGGAAATGTTTAAGAGAATTATAAATAAAGACAAAAGGACATAAAAGGAAAGATTTCTATACTTTAAACTGGTAATACGATGTCCTAAGTGGTAAGTTATATATCAATAATGTCATCAACTAGAGAAGCCACCAAAAAACTATACAGAAAGGTATGCTCAAAAACACTACTGATAAGTCAAAATGGAATTCTCTAAAAATATTCAAGTAACTCAAAGGAAGACATGAAAAACAGAAACAAAAAAGGAGAGAATAAAAAGAAAACAACAGATAAAACATTAAAGCCTTACCATATCAATAATACATAAAATGTAAATGTTCTAAATATGCCAAACAGGAACTGATAACGTGAATTAAAAACCACAACTATATTTTATCAATAAGAAATTCACTTCAAATATAACGATGAGCAGGTTAAAAGTAAAAGGATAGAAAAATAACATATCATCCAAACACTGGGGTGCCTGGGTGGCTTGGTCAGTTAAGCACCTGCTTTCGGGTCAGGTCATGATCTCATGGTTCGTGGGTTCAAGCCATCAGGCTCTGCTGTCCACACAAAGCCCACTTCAGATCCTCTGTCCCCCCTCTCTCCGCCCATCCCCCTCTTGAGAGCGCACGCGCACCCGCTCGCTCTCGCTAGCTCTCTCTCTCTCCCTCCTTCTCAAAAATAAATAAATAAAAACTTTTAAAATTTTTCTTTAAAAAGGCTTTGGTTTCTAAAAACACCAACATTAATTGAAACTAAATTATCATCAGATAAAGTAGACTTCATAGCAAAGAAAATTATCAGGGACAGAGAAGACCATTACATAATGAAATGCTCAATCCACTAAGATATTAGGATTTAGCAATCCTGAATGTGTGTGTATCAAACAACAAAGCTGCTAAATATGTGAGGGAAAAAATGACAGATTTCAAAGGAGAAATAGACAATTCCACAATTAGAGACCAACATCACTCTCAACAACTGACAGAAACAGATGATCACCAAAGACATACCACATAATACCACCAACAACCAATGGGATCTAATCAACATTTGGGAACACTCTAACAGCAGCAGAATGCACATTCTCTTAAAGTATGCACAGAATATATACCAAGAAAAACCATACTGTGGGCCATAAAACAAACTCAACAAATTCATAAGAACTGAAATCAAACATAGTATGTTCTCCAACCAAAATGGAATCAACCTAGAAATCAATAATAATGAGACAACAAGAAATGTTCAAACCCTTGGAAAGAAAACAACACTTTTTTTTATGTTTATTTATTTTTGAGAGACAGAGCATGAGTCGGGGAGGCATAGAGAGAGAGAGGGAGATACAGAATCTGAGGCAGGCTCCAGGCTCCGTGCTGTCAGCACAGAGCCGGATGCAGGGCTCGAACCCAGAAACCTTGAGATCATGACCTAGGCCAAAGTCGGACACTTAACGGACTGAGCCACCCAGGCGCCCCCAACACACTTTTAAATAATTCATAGGTCAAACAGGGAGTCTAAAGAGTAATTGAAAAACACACTAAACTGGGGCACCTGGGCAGCTCAGTCGGTTTAATGTCCAACTTGGTCTCAGGTCATGATCTCAGGGTTTGTGGGTTTGATCCCCACACATCTGGCTACATGCTTGGGATTCATTCTCTCTCCCTCGCTCCCTGACCCTCTACCACTCTCTCAAAAAATAAACTTAAAAAAAAAGAAAGAAAGAAAAATACACTACACTGAATGAAAATGAAAATACAATATATCAAAATTTACAGGACACAGGTAAAAGCAATGCTAAAGGGAAATTTATAGCTTTAAATCCATACTTAGAAGTAAGGAAAATCTCACATCAGTAATCTAAGCTCCTAGACCTCAATGACCTACTAAAGAGCAAAAATAAATATAAGACAAGCAGCAGGAAGGGTTGGTCACCTGGGTGGCTCAGTCAGTTAAGCATCTGACTCTTGATTTCTGCTAGAGTCGTGATGTCAGGGTTGGTGAGTTCAAGCCCTGCACTGTGGACTCTGTGCTGACAGCGCAGAGCCTGCTTGGGATTCTCTCTCTCCCTTTCCCCTTCGTGTTCTCTTTCAAAACTGAATAAATAAGCATTAAAAAAATAATTAAAAAAGACAAGCACCAGGAAGAAAATAATAAAGATGATAAGGGCAGAAATCAATAAAATTAAAAACAGAAAAATAGAAAAAATAAATCAATGAAAAAAAATCTGGTTCTTTGAAAAGATAAATAAAATTGACAAATATGTAACATAGAAAAAAAGAAGAGAAGATACAAATTGCCAATATAAGGAAAGAAACCAGAGATATCACTACACACCTTATAGCAACAAAAAGGATAATAAAAGAGAACGCTTTTAACACAAATTGAACTTAAATAAAATAAACATTTCCTAGAAAATCATAAACAATCACAATTCACACAATACAAAATAGTAATTTTTACAGTCCTAGAACTAGGAAGAAAAATGAATTCGTAATTAAAAATATCCCAAAAAAGAAATCTCCAGGCCTAGATGGTTTCACTGGAGAATTCTACACAACGTTTAAAGCAGAATTAACACCAATTCTAAAATCTCTTCCAGAAAATAGAAGAATAGGGAGGAAACACTTCTCAATTAGCTTTACGAAGCTAGTATTACCCAATCATCAAAACCAGAAGAGAGTGGAGATAGATAGATAGATAGATAGATAGATAGATAGATAGATAGATATAGACAGACAGACAAACTACCCTCATAAACACAAAAATCCCTAGGAAATACAGACAGTCCCCAACTTATGATGGTTTGAATTACAATTTTTCAACTTTACAATGGTGCAAAACAACATACATTCAGTAGAAACCATGTTTTAAATTCTGAATTTTAATCTTTTCCCAGCCTGGTGATACGCAGTACGATACTCATTCACGGATGCTGAGCAGAAGCAGTGAGCTGTTACAGCTCTCGGTCAGCCATCCAATCACACAGAGAAACAACCAATACACTTACAACCACTCTGCAGCCACACAACCATTCTGTTTCTCACATTCAGTACCACATTCAAAAAGCTACAGGAGATATTCAACACTTTATTATAAAACAAACTGTGTGTTAAATGATATTGCCCAACTCTAGGCTAAAGTCAAGTCTCCTGAGCATGTTTAAGGTTGGCTAGCCTAAGCTATGATGTTAGGTAGATTAGGCATACGACATGCATTTTCAACTTAAGATATTTTCAACTTATGATGGGTTTATCATAAGTCAAGGACCGACAAACAGAATTCAGCAGCATATAAAAAGAAATATATACAATGACTAGGTTTATTGCAGGGAGGCAGGCTCATTCATATTCAAAAATCAATAAATGTAATTCACCAAGGTAAAGAATAAAAATCACATGAACATATAATCAATGCAGTGAAAGCACTGGACAAAATTCAGTACTCTTATGGTAAAATTCTCAGAAAACAGGAATAGATGGGACCTTTCTCAGCTTGATTAAAAAAAAACATCTGCAAAAACCTTAAAATGTTATCTTTAGTGAGGGAAAACCTGAATGCTTTCTCTCTAACATCAAGAAAAAGGCAAAGATGTCTACTTTTGTGTCTTATTTAGCACAGTTCGAAAAGTTCTAGCCAGTGAAGGAAAATGAAAGAAAAAGCATACACAAATTGAAAAAAGAAGAACTTAAAACTGTCCTTGTTTGCAGATTACACTATTATCCATTGAGAAAACTCCAGGAATCTACCAAAAAACTCCTACACTAGTAAGTGAGTTCAGCAAAGTCACAAAGATATAAGGTAAACATATAAAAAAAATTAGATGTTTATATACTAGCAATGAAAACACTGACACCAAAATTTTAAGATAATACCATTTACAATCACTTAAAAAAATACTTAGGTGTAAATCTAACAAAACATATATTCACTTTGAATGTTAACCACTACATAATGGTGACGAGAAGAAGCCAAACAAAAGCTAAATGCATTGAGAGATATTTCCACACCTGTGGACTGTAAGACTCATGACATAAAGATGTCAATTCTCTATAAAGAGACACACAAGTTTAATGCAATTCCTATCAAAATCTCAGCATGATATTTTTGTAGATATAGACAAAGATTATTCTAAATTGTACATGGGAAAACAAAGGAACTAAATTAGCTAAAACTTTTGAAAATCAAGAAGATTAAGGTGGGAGGAATCAGTCTATCCAATATCAAGACAGTAATCAAGACTGTGACACTGGCATAGGGACAGACACATAGATTAACAAAAAAAAAAAAAAAGAGAGAGAGAGAGAGAGAGAGAACCTAGAAAAAGACCCACACCAATATATCTGAGAAATTTTTGACAAAGGTGCAAAAGCAGCCTGGTAGGTGAAACACAGCCTTTTCAATAAATGGTACTAGAGCAACTGGACAGCCATAGGCAAAAACAAAAACAAAATCCTTGAAGTAAATCTCACTCCTTACACAAAAACTACAAATTTACAAAATTTAACTCAAAATGGATCACAGACTTCACATTTTAGTAAAACTATTAAACTTTTAGGGGGCAAAAAACAGATCTAGGGTTAGGCAAAAAGTTGTTATAATTGACACCGAAAGCATGATCCATACAAGGAAAAATTTATAAATTAGACCTCATCAAAATTAAAAACTTCTGATCTGCAAAAGACCCTAGTAAGGGGGTGAAAAGACAAGCTACAGAGTGGAATAAACTGCCAGCAAACCACAGAGCCAACAAAAGACTAGTATCTCAAGAATTCTCAAAACTCAACATTAAAAAAAAAAAAAATACCTAATTAGAAAATGGGCAAAAGACATGAAGAGGCAATTCAACAAAGTGGATATACATATGGCAAACAGGCATAAGGAAAGATGTTCAACATAATTAGCAATTAGGGAAATTCAAATTAAAAGCCCAATGAGATATACTAATACATGTTATCAGAATAGCTAAAATAAAGCAGTGACAATACCAAACGAAGGCAAAAATCTAGAGAAACTCAAACCCTCACACACTGCTGGTAGGGCACTTAGGAAAATCAGTTTGACAGTTCTTCAAAAAGCTAAACATAGAGTTACCATATGCTCCAGCAATTCCATGCCTAAGTACATACCCAAGAGAAATGAAAACCTATGTGCACACAAAAACCTTTACACAATTGTTTGTAACAGCTTTACTTTTAATAGTCAAAACCTAGAAACAACCCAGATTCTTCACTGGGTGAATGATTACACAAACTGTGGTATAGCTATACCATGGAATACTACTCAGCAATAAAAAGGAACACACTGTAGATACGCCAGATTGTATGAATCTCCAGGAATTAATGCTGAGTGAGAAGCGCCAGTTCCAAAAAGTTATATACTATATTATTCCATTTATATAACATTCTTTTTTTTTTTTTTTAATTTATTTCTGAGAGAGAGAGAGAGACAGCATGAGCATGGGAGGGTCAGAAAGAGAGGGAGATACAGAATCCGAAGCAGGCTCCAGGATCTGAGCCAGCTGTCAGCACAGAACCCGACGCGGGGCTCGAGCCCACTGTGAGATTATGACCTGAGTCGAAGTCGGATGCTTAATCAACTGAGCCACCCAGGAGCCCCCATTTATATAACATTCTTGAAATGACAAAATTATAAAAATGGAGGACAGATTAGTGATTGTCAGGGGCTAAAGAGGGGATATAGGCAAAAAGAAAGTGGTTGTGTCCATAAAAAAGGCAGGATGAGAATGGAAATCCTATAGTGATAGAAATCTTGACCTTGGAGACAAAATATCAACACCTTCGTCATGATATAGTCAGTTTTGCCAGCTGTTACCACTGCAGGAAACTGGGTAAAGGGATCTGCGTATTATTTCTTATGACTACGTGTGAATCCACATTATCACAAAATAAAAAGTTTAATTTTTAAAAAAGTAAATAATGTAGATAGTCACATCCACATTTACCATTTAAAATGCTTCTAATAACCTATTTTCTTTAGATTTCAAGAGATTTTCTCATTTCATTTTTTTTTTAGTATTTTCATTTATTTCTAGGAGAGAGAGAGAGACAGCGTGAGCAGGGGAGGGTCAGAGAGAGAGGGAGATACAGATTCTGAAATAGGCTCCAGGCTCTGAGCTGGCAGTCAGCACAGAGCCCGACGCAGGGCTCGAACCCACGAACCACAAGATCATGACCCAAGCGAAAGTTGGACGCTTAACCGACTAAGCCACCCAGGCGCCCCTTCTCATTTCATTTTCATCTTACTTTTGCTCTTCTAATGCCAAAAGATCTTCATTGTACACTTCTTCCTTTCAAATGTCAAGAAATTCTTTTACCTCATCAGAAACAAATTGCTGAGCTAGCTCCCTTATTTCTTTCTCTCCTTTTTTCTGTTTTGTTTTGTTTTAATATGTTATGCAAACATGTCCTTCCCAAAATCAAACTCCATACCAAAACTGTTTCATAACACAGATTCAGTCAAGCTCAGTATCTGCTGTTTTTATTCATTCATTTTGCTTGATAAGATCACATTTCATATCAATACCTTTAGAGTTCTATTATTTATTGGCACTAGAACTATTCTAGTAAGTGAAAGTTAGTTGCACTGTGACAATTCTTGCCTGCTTAGATTATTCACTGAATAATGTTGTGTTTTGAAGTTCTAAATTACAGGAAATAGAACGGCAGTACAAAAACAAAAAAGCAAGCACAAATATGAGGAAAGAAACAAAGATACAATTTGCAAAGAGAAAAACAAAGAAGCAAGTTTCAAAAACAGTGATTGAGAACAATAGAAGCAAGGACACCTGGCTTGCACATACAAGATGTCTGTCTCCCATAGACAATATCATAATGCCAAAAGATGTGCTTTTGTCACAGTCTGTCATGTTCCAGTATTTAACAGCATAATCAAATTAAAAGCCTGTGCTACTCCACAGCTTCTTAATCAAAAACAATATAGCAAAAGAGCCTGTATTTTAATCCAAATCATAATTTTTGGCAAATGGTCTTTATCTTTTATCTAACATATAATAGAACATTTATCTAGCATTCTAAATACTGAAAGCATCTAAATACTCAAAAAATGACAGAATTGTTCTTAAAAAATTCATTATTGTCATTGTTTTTATTTTTGCTTTTATCTACTGATCAATCGATTATCAAACCACAGCAGTGACTGAAGGTAAATTCACTCCAGTGCAAGGTATATGTTAATGTGATTTGATTATCTTCAAGACTGTGAATAGCAGGCAGGTATTTTAACAGAGTTCCAACCCACGTGGATCATCAAAAATCACATTAAAGTAATCTAGTTGGTTGCATTCTGAGAATTCTTGTTGACTTGGATATTTCACTGGGTACTGTGTGTTTGAAAGTTATAAATTACAGTTATAGAAATATATATTACATGCTTAAATGTCTTTTTGATCAATCATTGTGCTCTTGGAGTTACATATCTCAAGTTTTTTAATTTATAAATCTAGAACAGGGTAAGTTCCAGACATTCTAGGTAAATAACCTCCTTAATAATGCATATTTTCCAGACAGTATATTCCAAATTATATAGCTTAAGGTGAACATCTATGGTTACTCGGTAATTTTTTTTAAACAGCCAAGGCAGGTTGGTTATTTTTTAATATCAAATTTAAGACTGTTCTAAATAAAATCATCGTGGATTTAGGGTGCCTGGGTGGCTCAGTCAGTTAAGTGTACGACTCTTGATTTCAGCTCAGGTCATGATCCCGGGGTCATGGGATTGTCCCTGCATCAGGCTCCACACACTGACAGTGCAGAGGCTGCTTGGGAATGTCTCTCTCTCCCTCTCTCTGCCCCTCCTCCGCTCTCGCCTGTGCGTGAATACACACACACTCTCTCTCAAAATAAATAAACTTAAAAAAAAAAGTAGCATTTAAGAAAAAAATCATTGTGGATTTAACAGCATTTATTTCATAAATATACCCCAAATTATTTCTAACGAAGAATCTTAGCCGTATCATGGGACACTCTCACTCTACTGTTTATTGAGGAATAAGATGACTTATACCAGCCTCTTCAACTTTTATAAAAAGGTACTGATCCAACCTCCAGCTGCTTCATGCCCAACACGGAGCCCAATGCAGAGCTTGAACTCACAACCCTGAATTCAAGACCTGAGCTGAGATCAAGAGTCAGACCCTTAACCGACTGAGCCACCCAGGGGTTCCTGGTTTATTTACTTTTAAAGCATATATAGCACTGTACTTAATATAGAAGTGATATATTCACAAAAACAGGCAAAAAATATACACATAACCTTGATTTGCTGATACTCATTAATTATCAAAAACTTTTGACTATTAAAAATAGTATTTATGAAGAATTAACAAACATACATGCAATGCATATACTCTCCCACATCAGAAATCATGGAGACTGGGTACATGTGCATTTTACTAAGGAAAGGGAGACAGAGCTCATAATATTCTCCAAGTGATCAATAATCAAAAAATAAAAGTGGGGGGGAGGGTGGATAATGCACTTTCAACTTCCACTTATAGGCATTAAAAAATCTGTGCCTTTATTAAGCCCAGACCAACAGAGAACTGAATTCCTTTGGCAGCCTGCAGATCTGCCTTTACTAAATTGTATTTTGGTTATGCCATATGCTTTCACTAAAGGACAATATAAGAAACAGCCTGTCACATATTGCTGCATTTACTATATGGATATTAAAGTTACATTATACAAGGCCTTCTTTGTGAGGACATATGGGAGAAACAGTTCTCTAGTCTTACTCAGAACCAGGAATAGCTGTGCTTCTCCTTAAGTAACTACTTTTTAATTTTACAACACCATAACTCAAATAACAGTGCATGTCTCTTTTTTTTGCACTAGCTGATGGAAAGCCTAAAGCCAAACTGATGGCCTACCTTGTTCACAAAATGCACAGGCCTTCAAAGAGGAATCTTTTAATTGCTCTCGCTCTTGACTTCATAGCCTTCTTCCTACGTTTGTTTTTGTCTTACCCCAATTTCCTCACCATTTTTGATATATCTGTTATGTGTACTTTTTTAAATCATGTGGATTTTTAGAAACTGTCTAATTCCTTTCTAGAGCAGGGCAAGGAGAGAATCCGAAAAAAAAGAGAGATAAAGAATAGTCAATTGTCAATGAACCAGAATAAGAGAAGACAACTAGACAAATGTGACAGAAATAGTATTAAGTTACCTGCAATTTAAGGGAAAACATTTACCATTCTGCAGACATCTAGAAATGTAAAATATAATATAAATTTATAGGTAGACATCACAAATCATTTTTTAAGAACAGCCAAAGTATTAAGATATTTGATTAATGTTGTCACTGAATTCTCCTTCTTTTGAATCCTAGAACAATTTCCATGCAGTATCAGTTAATCTTCGAGCAAACTGTCTTCTTTGTTTTCTAAACACTTCAGCAAATACCACTGCAGCACAAAAAAAAATGGCTTTACTCTTCTTTCCCACAGCCATAGCACAAATCTCTAAGAAATAACCTATTAATCACCTCAGGTCTCAAGTGTTTAAGCTCAGCTCTGCAGGAACTCAGTTTTTATTTTTACTAAGTCTTCCCACCCCACCCTTGCCTTTTCTGCTATTTCCTCCAAACAAATTTACATTGTCATCATTGCTCAGCATCTCAACCCCGATTCATACATTTCATAGATAAGCACTCACTGATTTTACTTATTCAAGTTGCATTCAGCAGAAAGCTTCACTAAGGCATATGATCAAATCAACTATTGTATCGCTGACAAATACTACAAATTATCAACTTCAATGACATTAGAATCAGAAAATCTTTGCTTTCCTCAATGACTTAATGAATATTCACGTATATTATATTCCAAACTAAAACTATGTCATAAAGTCATCTAAAATTCTAAACTGCTTCCAAAACCATACTAAATAATTGTCCTTATCAATAACTTTGCAACAAGTTCATACACTAGCTGTGTTGGTGCCGGAAATTATGTAAACATGTGAACAGATACATCCTATTCTAAGGTAAATAATTTATTAAAATATTGACCTCTGATTTGCTAAAACTTTTATTTGTATATAAAGCAGCCTTACCTAATAATGTTACTGCATTCCCCCCAAAAGCTCTTGATTTGAAATTACCAGTCTCCTGATACAAGATTTTTTTAATTCTTTCAAAATGTCTGTTATTCACATACCCTATGACTTAAAATAATGAAAAGACAAGTTTGAAGTTTTCATTCCTTAAAAAACAATGGTTTCTTTATTTTAGTAATCAAAACTCATCGCATTTTGTATACTCCTGGTGTATTTAAGCAAAGCATAACAATGAAAGGTTCTTTACTGATGCTCCTAAATCAAAGAAAAATGCCAACTTTATAGAAAAATAAGCAAAGGATATAGACAGTATACACACACAAAGATAAACAAAAAGCCTTTTTTTTTCATTTTCGTGTATTGTTGGATTAGGATGTTTTATTTATTTTTTTTTTTTTTACAAAAAGCCTTTTAAACAATGAAGAGATGTTCAGCCTCACTCACAGTAAAGTATAAATGATAACTACACAGAAATACCATTTGTCATTTATTACACTGGCAAAAAGTCAAGTTGAATACACACTTTGTTGAAAAAACTATGGAGAAATGAGTAATATCATAAAATGTTAGAGGGAGAGCAAAATGGTCCAACCTCTAAAACGTGTAATACCTACCAAATTATATATATACTCATCTATTTACCCAGCAATCACTCTTCTGGGAATCTACCCTACAGATAAAGTATGAGAAGTAAGAAATGACCAATGTTCAAGGTTAATAACTGCTGCATTATTTTTGTCTAGCAAAAGACTGGAAATAACCTAATTAAATAGAAATAGGGGACTGGCTGAATAAACCATGGTATATTCACATGATGGAATACTATGTGGCTGAAAAAATTTAGGAAAAAATCTGCATATCGGTATGAACAGCTCTCCAAAATACCTGATAAGCAAAAAAAACAAGGTGCAAAACTGTATATATAGCACACTACTTATTACATAATAGGGGGGAAAATAAAGTTATAAATGCTTAGATTTGCATAAAAAACACAATGAAAGTGGGGTGCCTGGGTGGCTCAATCGGCTGAGCATCCAACTTAGGTTCAGAGCCTAGAGCCTGCTTCGGATTCCGTGTCTCCCTCTCTCTCTACCCCTTCCCTGCTTGTATTCATTCTCTCTCTCTCTCTCAAAAATAAATAAATAAACATTAAAAGAATAAACAACAAACTAATAAAATGAGGAAATAGAGGGAATGGGAGAAAAAATATATTATGTATATGATTCCTATCCTTTTCTTTCTGTTTTTTAAATAAGATATTTCACATCCAGACAAATACAGATAATTCATCTATTTGAATTTTATCTTCAAAGTTATATTTCCTGGAGATCAGTTTCACCAGCATTATATATTAGATCTGACAATAATCTCTTGATATTCAAGAAAGGAATGACTAACAAATACTATCCTCCCATTTAATTTCTCTCTGTAACTACTAATATTTGTGTGGTTTGGATCTAATTAATCAGATAACACATCAGAATAACCTTCCCCTGGAAAAACTTCAATGAAAATTTTTGTTTATTTAGCTCAAATAAACTCAGACACAGAGTCCACTGCTAACTGAACCAAATCAGTACTGTCTTACCAGCTACGAGAGGACTTTTTCAGTTTTTTATTTTTCCAATTTCTTTAACAATTCAATGACATTATTAAAATAAAACCTAGGGACCCCTGGGTGGCTCAGTTGAATGAGCATCAGACTTTGGCTCAGGTCATGATCTCACGGCTCTTGGTTTGGGTTCAAGCCCCGCATCAGGCTCTGTGCTGACAGTCCCAAGCCTGGATCCTGTTTCCAATTTTGTATCTCTCTCTCTCTCTCTCTCTCTCTGCCCTCTCCCACTCATACTGTTTATATCAAAAATAAATAAACATTTAAAAATGTTGAATAAAACCTAATTTCTCTTTACCAAACCACAAAAACTCATTCTCCTATTCCATATGGTAATGAAATTTATTTAATGCCACCCATCCTCTTTTTTCCAAATACACAATTCTAATTCTAATCTCTCTCTCAAAAATAAATAATAAACATTTAAAAAATTTTTAATTATATGTACTTCCAAAAAATTAATACCTCTCCTAAGTTAAAGTTTTCCAGATTTTCAGCAGTTTTATTTTCTCTCAAAAGGCTAATCATATTTTTATGACAGTTAATCTACAAATCAATTAGTTAATCAACTCCCAGGTAATTAAGAGTTTGTGGTACAATTCTTGTATCCTATTCTTTCAATAAATATTTACTGAGCAACAACTCTATGCCAGGCAATCTTTTAGATCCCCAGAATACAGCAGCAAACAAAAGAAATAAAATCTCTCCCCTCCCGGAAAATAAATTCTAGTGGAGAAGCCCATGTGTCAGTAAGTGCTATGAAGAAAAATAAAGTTCCTCTCCCTCTATTCCCTATACCAATAAATGGCAACCACCATTCACCCAGTTACTTAAGCAAGAACCTTGAAATCATCCTTGATTTTTCTCTTTCTTTAACTCCCAAGTTTAATCCAACATCTTGGCCCTACTTTCAAAATATATTTTAAATCCAGCTACTTCTCATCACCTTCTCCACAACACCTTATTGCATGCCACAGCCACCTCCTGCCTGTTATTACTGCAAATATCCCTTCACTGGTTTCCGTTTCCTCTCTGACTCCATCTCCATAGAACATCCAGAATGTTCCTTGTTTAACCTAATATAGAGCATGTTACTCTGCTGCTCAAAGCTCTCCTGTACCTCTTTCTTAGTGTACATGACCTAGACACTGACTAATCTCCTACCATCGCCTCCCCCCATTCCGTTTCTCCTGAGAGCTTTCTCACAACTGTGTCCTCCATCCGGAAAAGACTTCTCCTGGAGAGCCACATGGCTTGCTCCTTCACTCTATTCAAAGCTTTGCCACAGTAACTTTTTCTAAACACCTAATTGAAAACAATACCCCATCATGTGAAACACTAATCACTAAATAGCATTACTTTATGCATCTGTTTGTTTATTCTGTTGAGTGCCCCACTAGAATGTAAGGTCCATAATGGCAGGAACTCGTTGGATTTGTTCCCTGCTGTACCCCAGAGGCGGGAAGAATATCCAGTGCATAAACATTGCTCAAAACAAATTATCTGTTGAATGAATAAATTCATGAATAAAGCCACTAAAACAATATAGCTATATAATGTATAACAATGTATGAAACTGTATATAACATATGAACTGGAAAACCAAGATAAAACATGATAGTACCTAATGTAATAAAATATATATGGAAAAAACAAAAAGAAATATGCAAATATGAGTTTTGACAATGTGGTAGGATTAAGTTTTTATTGTCTGTTTCCTCTTTTTAAAAATCATATCATAGGGGCTCCCGGGTGGCTCAGTCACTTAAGCATCCAGCTTCGGCCCAGGTCATGATCTCACAGTTCATGGGTTCGAGCCCCATGTCCGGCTCTGTGCTGACAGCTAGCTCAAAGCCTGCAGCCTGCTTCGGATGCTGTATCTCCCTCTGTCTCTGACCCTCCCCTGCTCACACTGTCTCTCTCTCTCTCAGAAATAAATAAAACATTTTAAAAATGTAAAAATCATATTATAACCAACTTGACAATAAATTATTTTTAAAAATCATATTATATTTATAATTAAAATATAAAAATGTTAAACGGGAGCTATTATTTAAAAATAGGCAATCAGCAATGAGAGATCATTTCTTTCCCCTCATTGATCGTCAAGGAGGGAGAGAGTATATCAGAATCATCTGAGGGGCTTTTATAACTTTGTTTCCTATCTCCTCAATTCTCCACTCCATCCCAAAATAATTAAAATAATTATTCTGATGGGTCCAATTACTGATGACTAGTATATCCCTCAAATAGGTGAGTGCAAGCAAAAAAAAAAAAAAAAAAAGACCAAGAGTCACTAAACTAACAAAACTCTCAAAATAGAAATACTTTAGTCCACATAGCAAACTCAAAGGTAACAGGCAGAAGATGACTCATTATTATGTGAGTGACTCACAATACATAGCAGGTATTGTGAAAAATGCTTTATCTCATTTTTTTTTTTTTAATATTGTCCCTGCAATGTACAGGGTATCATCCCCATTTTAACAGAAGAGAAAAATTTGCCCACTTGGGTGGTAAGTTGCTTATAAAAATAATTGACTGCTTATAGAGGTCCACGCATGTGCCAATAATGATAATATGTCATGAACCAAGGATTACAACTGGCTGGGCTTTGTACAACTTAGATAATGGGAGAGGGCAGATGATGGAAAACAAAGCCATGTGGCCAAAGGCACAGAAGTAGTAAATGGGGAAAACAGGTCCCCATAACTATCAAATGACTTTAGGCAAAACAGCTTTTGAAAACATCACCCAATTTGTTTCCTGTAAGAACCAAATTTACAACTTAGTTACATAAGCAAGATAAAAAAAAAAAATTGTTCCTACACCAATAGTACAGCTTTCTAACAAGAAAGTATATAAAGCAACAATCGAGAAGGAGAGCACAAGGAAAAAAATTAAAAATAGATACACTGGACTACAAAATAATTTTTTAGGTTTATTTATTTATTTTAAGAGAGCGAGCATGAGGGAGGGAAGGGCAGAAAGAGAGGGAAAGAGAAAGAATCACAAGCAGGCTCCGCACTAACAGCATGGAGTCTGACGCAGGGCTCAAATCCACAAACTGAGATCATGACCTGGGCTGAAATCAAGAGTCAGATACTTAACCAACTCAGCCACCCCTGGACTACATAAAAACTTCTGTGCAGCAAATGATACCATCAAGAAAATGAAAAGACAACCCATAGAATGGAAGAAAATATTTGCAAATCATATATCTGGTAAGAGATTTATATCTAGAGTATATCAAGAACTCCTACAATTCAACAATAAAAGACAAACCAATTAAAAACTGAGTAAAAGATCTGAATAGACTTTTCTCCAAAGAAGATAAAAACAAATGACTAATAAGCACATGAAAAGGTTAGCCATTAGGGAAATGCAAATCAAAACTACCGTGAATTGCTGCTTCAACCTACTAGGATCCTAACATTAAAAAAAAAAAAAATCACAACAAGTGCCAACAGGAATGTGGAGAAACTGGAACCCTCATGCATTGCTGGTGAGAATGTAAAATGGTGCTGACATTTTAGAAAACAGTTTGGCAGTTCCTCAAAATGTTAAACATGGAGTATCATATGACCCAGAAATTCTACTCCTAGGTATATGCCCAAGAGAAATAAAAACATATGTCCACACAAAAATTAGTACACTTATGTTCATAGAACCATTGTTTAACAGCCCCCAAAAGGAATCCTCAATGTCAATCAACTGAATAAATAAAATGTGGTATATCCATATGATACAATTCAGTATTGCTGACTACTACCCAGCAATAAAGAGAAATGAAGTAGTACCATTACACATCTACCACACAGATGTGCCCTGAAAACAGGCTAAGTCACACACACACACACACACACACACACACACACACAAACCTACATTGTACAGTTCTATTTATATGAAATGTCCAGAACAGGCAAATGCCTAAGGACAGAAAGCTGTGATTACCTGGGGAATGGGAACAGAATGGAGAGTGACTACTAGTGGATACTAAAGTGATGAAAATGTTCTAAAATTAAATTGTGGTAACGTTTAGGGGCGCCTGGGTGGCTTAGTCGGTTAAGCGTCCGACTTTCGCTTAGGTCATGATCTCGCGGTTCGTCAGTTCGAGCCCCGCGTCGGGTTCTGTGCTGACTGCCAGCTCAGAGCCTGGAGCCTGTTTCAGAGTCTGTGACTCCCTCTCTCTGACCCTCCCCTGCTCACGCTGTCTCTCTCTCTCTCTCCTAGAAATAAATAAAACATTAAAAAAAAATTTTTTTTAAATAAATAAATAAATAAATTGTGGTAACGTTTATAAGATTCTGTGAATATACTAAAACCAGTGAATTGTATATTTTAAATAGGTGAACTGTTTGGGATATTAGTTATATCTCCATATAGCTCTATTTTTTAAGGCAGTATATTTTACTATTTAAAAGCTTAAAAACAAAATCTTTTTTTTTCTTATTTTTTCTTAATGTTTATTTATTTTGAAGGAGAGAGACAGAACAGGAGTGGAGGAGGGGCAGAGAGAGAGGGAGACACAGAATCCAAAGCAGACTCCAAGCTCCCAGCTGTCAACACAGAGCCGAAAGCAGGACTCGAACCCACAAGCTGTGAGACGGTGACCTGAGACGAAGTTGAAGGCTTAACCAACTGAGCCACGCAGGCAACCCAAAAATAAAATCTTAAATAGTAATTAAGACTGAATGTTGGGGCCTCTGAGTGGCTCAGTCAGTTAAGCATCAACTCTTGATCTGAGCTCTAGCCTTGATCTCAGGGTCGCTGGCCATGTAGCCTACTTAAAAAAAAAAGACTGAATGTTAACTGCTAGAGTCCAAAGAGCAAAATGAGGAAATGAGTTCTCCTGAATAGTGATATGAAAGAAGACTAGAAATATAGAGATGGGATTTGAAATATGAAAATATGGAGCTACCGTTTATGAGTGATTTCTGATCAATATTTTAGTATTAGCATTACAGAGCAGGAATCAATATTATTTAAAAATTTTTTTTTAATGTTTTATTTATTTCTAGGAGAGAGATAGAGACAGCATGAGCAGGGGAGGGTCAGAGAGAGAGGGAGTCACAGACTGAAACAGGCTCCAGGCTCTGAGCTGGCAGTCAGCACAGAGCCCGATGCGGGGCTCGAACCCACGAACCGCGAGATCATGACCCAAGCGAAAGTCGGACGCTTAACCGACTAAGCCACCCAGGCGCCCCGAATCAATATTATTTTAAAAGCAAGTCAGGCCCTGATATCTTATGGGCCTCTTTCCTCATCTGCAAAATTAGGACTTACAGCTAACAAAATAATTTTTAAGTTAAAGACAGAGAAGAAAGAGATGACTGCTTTCCCAAAAGAATTTGCTAGGCAACAGCCTCTATATGCACAGATATGCTTGGGCCTTTCAGAATACAATGAAAAAGGAGAGGCACTCCCTTATGGTACATGGGAATGGACTACCATTGCAGTCACTGTTCAAGATGAAAATAAGGATAGGTATATAATGAAAAAGTCAAGCTACTCTGGCTTCACAAACAAAAAGGAGTAAGACTAGAAGAATAATTTGGTATCACAGAAGGGAAAAAAACGTAAGTAATGATTCACAAGTAATAGTTGTCAAAGGAAAGAGTCTGGTTAGACCCTGTAGCTAAGTGGATTTTTGTGAAGAGCAGGAACTGTCGGGATGAGTATAATCTTCTATCTGCTACCAATTCACTGTTATTTTCTGTTCTTTAGTTCCTCTTCAGTTACAAAACCTAATTCAGAAACAGCTAAGAATCTGGTGCTTTAGAAATGCTACTTCAAAAGGAGTAAGAAATAGAAAGGACTAGATGAGGGGGAAAGGAATATGAGATTAACAGTTGAGAGTAGTTAAGGAAGAGAGCCTACTGCCTTCAACATATTTAATGACTGTGATGGAAAAGGAGAGGAGGTAATAATGATGGAGGTGCATCCAGAGTTAGACATGGGCTCTGAAACATCAAGTCTGTGCATGCTGCTACCTCTAAATGGGATAAGGAAATAAAATGAGATCATCCTCTATGAATATGGACTGGAACAATGTAGACTAAAGACAAAGACAATGGGTATTAGTACTTGTACTACAGAATTTCAAGTGATTGAACGTTTTGGGGATGATAGTAAGATTTAGGGTTATCTGCCAAAGACAGCTTGAGGCCAAAAATGAAGAGCCTCTACTAATGATCCAGGGAGTCAGGAAAAGCAACTAACACTGGTAGGATAGTATCTTAACTCTCAAACCCTTTAATTTTTTTAATGTTTTATTTATTTTTGGAGAAAGAGAGAGAGCGTGAGCAGGGGAGGGGCAGAGAAAGAGGGAGACACAGACTCTGAAGCAGCCTCCAGGCTCTGAGCTGTCAGCACACAGTCTGATGCGGGGCTCACACCCACCAAGCATGAGATCATGACCTGAGCTAGAGTCAGATGCCCAACCAATTGAGCCACCCAGGCACCCCTCAAACCCTTTTTTTTTTAAACCATGTCCCCTTTGGGCAAAAGATCTCTTCATACACCTACCCCACAAAACCCCACTTTCCTGTGGAAAGATAATTCAGTAATAACAAATAATAAAGCAAATTTTAGGGAGAAAGGGTAATGTATTTTAATCCTAATGCACATATCCTAAATCAAGACACTAAAAACTATAGGCCAAAATTGTTCAGTTGAACAAATATGCATTATGATTCAGTGGCGGGTTAAGATAATAAATCACAACAAACTACACTGACAACACTAAAGTAAAGTCATTTATCATATAAACCAAGAAGGACAGCAATAGAACACCACAACCAACTCAAGACAATACTGATGGCGTTTCTGATAAAGAATCCTTAAAGACTCTGGCAATCTTACATGGAAACCAACCTGACAATAAACTATTTAAGAAAAAAATAAAATAAAATAAACATAAAAAATAATAAAAATAAATTTTAAAATCTTAAAAAAGTAAAATAAAATAAGTTTCTCAAAAAAAAAAAAAAAACCACAACTCTGGCAATGCCAGCTGCTCCAGTGCGAACTTTGCTTAGCTGTGAACTGCAGCTCAGTAGCCAAATTTCTTAGTTAAATACGGAAACAGTATCCTCAGTAACTCCAGTAACATTTCAGGTGATAAAAACCAAATATTAATAACCATTAATAACGCACTTAGAATATCGATAAGCAGTCTGTAGTTTTTATAAAAGTAAAGATAATGAAATAAGGATCATTCACCCTTAAGAGCTCAAAAAAATGGGAAAGGAAAGGAGTGTGATGGTCATGATCCCAATGCAATAAAAGGGGAAAGGCAAACTACTAAAGATGGTCACGACCAGAGATGGCACAGAGGAAAGCCGACTAACACTATGCCCTGGAGAAGAAAGATGTGCAGGTGGAGATGAGGAGTAAAGTCTCCAGCCTGCCCCTCCTTCTAACACTCCTTCAGGAGGCAACTCTCCCTATGGGGGAGGTGGGGAGGGAGAGACAAGCAATGAAGGAATAACTCCTTCATTGAAGGGAGAAGCAGTGCCCCAAGACTGTGCAAGGTGAAGGTGGGAAGAATTATCTATCTACTGGCTGCATGAAGATCAGGAGGTCCAACAGGATGGATGAAGATGAGCTAGTTCCAGGGCACCAGTAAACTGAGGGGAAAAGGAAAGGCGGCTGGAAACTGGATTTGGTAAATAATTAACAGGAAGTACAGATAGATAATAATCACCAATGGAGACACAACAAAAAAACGTAAAGAACGCAGACCCTGGATCCAGACAGTCTGAGTAGGAATCACTTCCCTACTTTATTTTCTCTGTGACCATGAGCAAGTCACTTTACCTCTCTGTGCCTCATAATAGTACCTACCTAATAGGATTGTTCTGCGGTTTAAGTTTCATTTGTAAATTGCTGAATACAATTTCTTGCACTGTACATAGTACGTGCGGTACCTAAGTTTTGTTACATTCACTAAGTTGAGGAAAGTGGAGTTTGTTTTGACATCTACAAATAGTAGGGCGGTGAGAGAGCATACAAATAGTAATGCTATGGGGGGGTGGGCAGAAGGGGTGATAACTTTTTCTCAGCGATGAGACTATCACGAGGCTGCACCTTTGGAAGAGGTCGTCTTACTAATAGGGTTCAACAAGTACCCGCTACCCGGAGAGGGGCGCGGGTTGAGGGAAACTTCCTTCCAGGCCTAAGATTTTCAGAAACTCATTTCTGAGACGTGGTTGTGATTTTAAGGATGCAAGAGTTTAATTTCCGATCATCAGACTGTGGGTGAATTTCTGTTTTGACCGTAGAGCAGGACTTTATTGTATAGGACAGGATGGGGTCTGAGTCGGAGAGGAAGGGTGATGTCCCCAGGGGGAAGATCTGCTAAGAACACCATCTGCCGGGTGCGCTCTAGTCGCCCGGCTCGCGGCCAGCCTCGGAGGGAGAACCAAGGCTGCCACAACCTGGAGGAAGGCAAAAGGAGCCTCCAGAATAATTGGGCTGTGGGCGCCAGCGGTCGAGGAGGGACCCCATGTACGGGCTGTGGAGGGAGACCCGCCTCGCCGATGTGGAGGTCGCTTGCTGGGATCCCCGAAGGGAGGGGCTGGCGCTGGCCCTGCGGGCGGCCGGCCAGACACACAGCCCAGAAGAAGCCTGGCCCCCGTCCAGCCTGTGCCCGCCCGTCGGTGGCTCCGGTCCCCGGGGGGTACCTGAGGGTGGGCCCAATGCAGGCCGTATCGGTGCTCTCGATCTCTCGCAGGATCCGCTCGTGCTCTGCCGCTGTCTCCAGGCTCTCCGCCTCCGCCATCTTACCCCTCTCCATAGATTGGGGGCGTCCGTCAGCGCGTCCCCTCCTTCAGCCCCGCTCACCTTTCGTTCCCTCTCTCACCCTAGGATCCAGAGCCTCCCCGGCCTCCGGCTACCCGCAGGACGACCCCTCCCTCGGGCTCGGCACGCCCCCTTGCATCACGGCGTCCGACGACGTCCCGCGCAATGCCCGCTGGGTCTTGTAGTTCACTCATTTATTCTTGGACTCCACAAAGACATGTTGAAAACCCCACTACAAGCCAGGAACAGTTAACGATACCTCATGTGCAATGGTTATCAAGTTAGTGAATGACACTGATTCTACAGATTCTTGTTTAAGACCCTTGCTACAAAGTGCACAAGGCTCTGGACATCAAATAATAAGGACAAACTGGGTTTCTGCAGACTGCGACCTTACAAGCTTTAGGCGGGTCGGGGGGAAGTGCTGGAGAATCTAAGATAAGATAGAATATGGCTGTAAGCCAGTTGAGAGAATCAAGTTCAGGGATACTTCTGGCTGTGAAGGATTCATAGAAAGGCTGGATCCGGTAGTTTAAAGGGTGTGACTAGAAGGTGTTAGGAGTATCCAGAAAGCCAACAAAACCTTCATATGCACTGGTGTGTAGAGAAGTAGTAGTAAAAGATGGGGCTGCAAAGGCACCTTGAAGAGAAATACTGGGCTGAGAAATGTATACTTTATTCTAATGGTTACACTTGGTGGAAAAGCCAACTGCATCAGATGCACTTGTAAACTTTTCTTTTTCTAATACAGACTAAAGATCCTAAACGCTCTGAACATCCTGATTCAGGGATTTGCATTCCATAAATTCCCCAGGTTAGAATTTTAAAATCATATTTATTGATCACTGCTTCAGTTTTTACTTAAGATAATGAATGATAATCCACTAGAGGTTTTAAAGAAGAGGGACACAATCAGAACCTTGACGTTAGCAAATGTGATCAAGAGCAAGTGTGCAACCTGAGCAGAGACAAAACTTGGAGGGGCGCCTGGGTGACTCAGTCAATGAAGCATCAGACTCCTGATTTGGGCTCAGGTCATGATATCATGGTTCGTGAGATCCAGCGCAGTGTTGGATTGTGAGCTGACAGCACACAGCCTGCTTGGGATTCTCTCTCTTCCCCCTTCTCTCTCTCTCTCTTTCTCTCAAATTAAATAAACTTCAAAAAAATAAGGAAAAGAAAATTTGGAAATAGCTGAATGCTGTAAGAATTTTAAGGCCTAAACCAGGGAAGGTAGCAGTGAGAATGAAAGAGAACAGACAAATGGAAAAAAAGCAGAATTGGCATGACTTACTAGATATGGGGATGGAGGACCTTAGGTATCACTCCAGTTTAGAGCAGAGTAACTGGGAGAATTGTTTGCCATTAACAAAAAAAAAACCAAACTGGAGGTTAAGGCTAAATCATCTCTGCCCCAGCCATATACCATGGATTATTTATTATGCAAGCATTAAAGAGAAAAAGAAAACCCTCCGTATTCAGATATGAAACTGTCTCCAAATTGTCAGGTTGAGCAAAGCATGCTGGGAAAAAGCAAAGCATGAAACAATATACAGAATATGTTTTATTTTTTGAAACGAATATTTATATATGCTTATATGTGTACATGAAATATGCCATAAAATATTCCTGAAAAGATACCCAAGAAACTTAACAGTAGTGGTAGCCTGGAGAGGGACAGGAAGGATGAGGCCTGAAGTAAGAGAAAGGTCATTTTTAATTATGTATGCACATACATAATTCTTTCCCTTGTACATATATTGCTTTTTCCCCAATAAAAATGGTATTTATTAACTGAAAACACATTTTAAAAATAAACAAACCAATGGTGAGGAGAATGAGTTACAGTCCTGGTATTTACCAAGAACTGAGCAAGTTGCTAAACCTGTCGGTTTCTAGCTGATCTCTAGCTGTCCTCATTTTATTTAATTACTCATGCTTAAACAATCCCAGACAGATGTAGGAGAGGCAGGGAAAGTATGGAGCCTTTCATATTTCTAAATATCCCTTAAGTACATGACAGAGGGTCCCTTCAGCATTTTAGCATCTCACTCAGCAAAAAACTTTTTGTCCATCACAGGAAGAAGACTGGTATGCAGACCAGACACGTCTAGTACTGATAAAACTAGCTTCTGCTACTGTCAGCAGCTTTTTTGAGCCCCCACTGAATCTGGAGATCTTATATGTTACCAAGAAGGGGTCTGGAGTGAGGGATGTACAAAAGCTCCATTGAAGACAGTCTGCCTAACACGAATGCCTGCTAAATAGAATGTCAGGTCAGTGTGGAATGACCAGAAAAGCACTCAACTAAGAGTCGGAGGGCCTTTGATTCAGTTCCAGCACTGGTAGTTAAAATGTATTGAGCACTTTCTGTACACCAGTCACAATACACAAAGTAAGCACTTCACATACATCATTAAATTCTTACAGTAATCCTTTGCAGTGGATATCGTGTATCCCATTATACAGATGAGAAAGCTAAGAGATTAGGTGATACCTCAAGCCTCACAGCTAGTAAATGCTGAAACTGATCTTCATACTTAAGTCCATCGGATTCCAAGGCCCATTTCCTGACCAATCCGCCATACCGTTCCACCCACACCCTCTACTGCCATGAGTTCATGAGTGACCTTAAGCAAATCATTCAATGTGTCTCTGCATCTGCTTCCATATCAGTATAATGAATCGTATCATTTCTCAGCCCCCTTCCAAATCACCTTGGAGACCTCTTCACAGAGCTACCTTCAGGGAAATGCCAATCAACCATTACACAGTTTCTCTGAGAGTTTTTTCAGATTGTCACAAATCAACAAACATCTTCCAATAAATGTACTGAAAAACATCCGCAGTATAAGTGGACTTGCAAAGTTCAAACTCGTGTTGTTCAAGAGTCAACTGTGTCCATACGTGGCTCCACTTGTTTCTGTCATGCTGTGGGATCTGGAACAGTAGCAATAACAGCTACCGTTCGTTAAATACCTGCTGGGTTCCCTGAGGGTGCACCTGCGTGGCTCAGTTGGTTAAGCATCTGGCTCTTGATCTCAGCTCAGGTCATGATCTCACGGTTTGTGAGTTTGAGCCCCAACTGGGCTCTGAGCTGACAGCACAGAGCCTGCTTGGAATTCTGTCTCTCCCTCTCTGCCTCTCTCTCTCTCTCAAAATAACTAAATAAACTTAAGAAAAAAAACAAAAACAAAAAAACACTTGCTGGGCTCCAGGAACATGATATGATTTCTCTCATGCTATCCTCATCGTCATTCTACTGTAAGACAAAAATTGCCATCTCCATTTTAATGATGAGAAACCAAGGCCCAGTGTGGTTAAATCATGCACCCAAGGTCAGATGGCAAATAACTAAGTGACAGACTGAGGTTAGAAGTCAGGCCTAACTTCAAAGCTCATAGACTTTCTTTTACTGATTTTACTGGTTTTCAGGTCTGTCTCATGTATATGATACATGTCCACATGTACCGTGAGCTCTTTGGGGGCAGGGGCTTGCCCCAGCTGATAGCTCGCCCCACAAGACCTAACATGTCCTGGGTATAGAACCTCGGTGCTCCTTTCTATCTCTCTGCAGAGTCCTGAGGAAGGATTCTATGCTGGCGGGAGGGTGAAGGAAAAGAACAATAATTGAACAGCAGATGAAGGCAGCTCAGCCCCTAGGGCTCTCTTCATCATCATGTTTGCTGCTTCCGCCTCTTTAGGGGCTGTGAGGAGGCCTCCCTGGGGTCTGAGCTCACTGGGTCCCCTGGGCGGTGATGTCAGCCTCCTGCTCTGCCAGACCCTTGAGGCCACAATCATACTGACATCACCCATGTTCCCATGGGGCTTAGTAAGGAACTGAGACCTCGTCCACATGTTGCTGCCTGAGACAACTTCTGTCATCAAGATTTTTGGGGTCCTTTCCTTTGCCCAAAAGTCTCATTTTACGTGTGATCAGCTCTTCTTCCTTTCACCCTAATCTGCCTGTCCCCGAAAATGTTAAGTTTCACTCACTGCTTTGCTCTACGCATACACTGCCTGGAATCTCTGACACACCAACATAACGCAGGAAACACAAGGGGAAAAAAATCTTCCCCAGTGATCTTGTCACACTGGAGAAGGGAGAAGCGAAACAAGAGGAAATTAGGACAACTTGTCAACTTTTCCAGGACCTGACTGCCACAGGGCTGCTCCACTTTAAAGTAGTTGCAGGGGCGCCTGGGTGGCTCAGTCAGTTAAGCATCCAACTCCAACTCAGGTCATGATCTCACAGTTCATGAGTTCAAGCCCCATGTCAGGCTCTGTGCTGACAGCTCAGAGCCTGGAGACTGCTTTGGATTCTGTGTCTCCCTCTCTCTCTGCCCCTCCCCTGCTCATACTCTGTCTCTCTCAAAAATAAACATTTTAAAAAATGTAGCTTTTTTAAGTAGCTGGAAACTTGTAAGGGCTTCCAACCCTGAACTTTTGGGTTTTTAACTTGTCCGTCTTTGTTAGCCATAAGGAAGCCATCTCCATTGAGGGCTTCTCCCCTCCATCCACCAACCCCTAGTTTAATTCATTTTGTTTGTTTGTTTGTTTGTTTGTTTTTTTTTACAAATAGTTTATTGTCAAATTAGTTTCTAGTTTAATTCATTTTGGATCCTTTTGTAGTTCATAAGCATGATGACTGGGTGTTCACACCATTGTGTGACATGTGCCACCTTAAACCTTGTTACAACGCCGGCACATTACCTGTCTGACCTTTAAAAAAATAAATCATTTTGGCAAGTAATCATCAAACAACCAAGCAGTATTTAACCCAAATGCCTAGCATGATGAGATATGGCTGAAAACACAAATGAGACAGATATTCCTCAGCTTTAAATCTTTACATCGTTCCCACCACACTTAGAACAAAACCCAAACTTAAACCATGATCCTGTGCACCTTCCCCCTGACCCTCCAGCTCCATCCTGCACTGCTCTTCCCGTGTCCGTCCCCTCTAGCTGCACCAGCCATCTCACGGCCCCTCAAACACACCAAAATCTGGAACACTTCAGGCTTCGCAATTTACATTTCTTGTTGCGACCCGCAGGATGCGTGGGAGTTAGTAGGTCTTAGGTCAGTCACCTCCTCAGAGCCAGTAACAAACAATGTCACTGATGTGCCAGACAACTTGAGCATGGTGTCTTAAGTATTAAAAGTCCACAGTGAAAAGATCTGGCAGGTCTGGCCATTAGAGAAGCAGCAATCAAGCCAGGGACCTCCGGGTTTGGTCAAGGTGTTGCTTCAGTAGGGGGCGCCTGGGTGGCTCAGTCGGTTAAGCATCTGACGTTAGCTCAGGTCATGATCGAGCCCTGTGGCAGGCTCTGTGCCTGCATTCAACTTTAGCTCAGGTCATGATCTCACGGTTCGTGGGTTTGAGCCCCGCATCAGGCTCTGGGCTGACAGCTAGCTCAGAGCCTGGAGCCTGCTTCAGATTCTGTATCTCCCTATCTTTCTGACCCTCCCCTGCTCATGCTGTCTCTCTCTCTCTCTCAGAAACAATTTTTAAAAAAAAGGTGTTGCTCAACAAATCTTTATTGACCAAATAAATGATAAAAAGTGATCCCCTTCAATTCAATTGAATCTACCTCCACCCTCTGGTTAGCAGAAATTCAGTCTCAATTCAGGCTTGGGCAGAGGCCTGGAAGAGAACATTCGGGGGGGGGGGGCTCCTCAGCTGACATGTTCATTGTCCCAGCCCGGGGGGTCCTATGAAGTTGCTCCACAGCCTCCAAACCACCCTTCCCCTTAGTAAGCCTTGTGGGGCTGGTAACCCTGTTGTCTGGGGTACACTAGATGTGGCCAGTCCTTTCTCCTGTCTCACCACTCCCACGAGACGCCCCAAGGGGGACAGGCCAGAGTTCCCACATGCTTGGAAACCCCTAAGTCGCCTCACAAATCTTGAAAAACTCTTCCCTCCCTTCTACCCTCTCTACTTCAGCCTTCTCCCTTCAGACACTAGCATGCTCCCTCTCCTGATAGCCTCGGATGAAGCCACTGAGCAACTCGGACTTTCCTCTGACAACTTTCATTTCTGTCTTGCCACGTAGATGGCTCTGAGGCCATGGTATCCAAAGCCAAACTGCCTCCTGGGAATAAGAGAAGGAAATCAGAAGAGTGAGAGCCCATGTAGAAGCTCAAGACATTATTCTGCTCTATATCAAACAGGAAACTTCACAAAGACAGAATACAATCAAGTGCTACACTGAAAACAACCAAGTCCAAATGTGTATGATGTGATCAGGGGTATCTGGGGTTAGTTTTTCCTTCATCTCCACAAGTCTGTCTTAAGCTCCGTCTCACAACCCGTGTGCCCGTCCTAGACAATCCTCTTGCACACTAGAGAGACATTCCTGAATACACATTTACACCACAGTCTTATCAATGGTTCTATACCCGCATCCGCAGTGACTAGGATTTCCCACCCTTTGTCTAGCACCACCGCCACCATCAGAAGGCAAGGTTTAACATCTTCTGCCAGGACTTCTGCAATAGCTCGCCAACTCATTTTCCGAAAATCCTCCTTCCCCATCACTTCCATTCCAAAATCATTTTTTGGGCAACTACAGTGACACTAACTGTGGAACCTTGGGAAAATACCCTGTGCCTCAATTCCCTGTAAATCAGGATGATAGTAAGAACACCTCTTTTGCAGCACTGTTACATTGTTATAAAACAGTGCCTGGCACGTAGTAAGTGCTGCATCAATGTTGGCTCTGGTATTTGTTGTGGATATTGCCATTACTGTTGTTATTGCTTGCTAAGCACTCTCAGATGCTAGAGACACAGTGGTAAACAAGGGAGACAAAAATCCCTGTTCTTACAGAGCTTACAGCATAGGTGGAGAATAAAAGTGTGGGTGTGGGTGTGGGTGTGGGTGTGGGTGGGTGTGGGTGTGGGTGTAAAATCTCAGCTACTTACAGGGGCTATCTACTGAATTAAAATGGTCATTATTTTTAAAAAAATAACAAGGGTTGGTGTGGATGCAGAGAAATTGGAACATTTATGAGTATTAGTGGGAACATAAAATGGTGCAGCTACTGTGGAAACAAGTATGGCAGTTCCTCAAATAGTTAGGCATAGAATTATCATAGGATCCAGCGATTCCACTTCCGGGTATATACCCAAAAGAATTGGAACCAGGGACTCGAACAGATATTTGTACCCCAATATTCACAATAGCATTATTCACATCAGCCAAAAGATGGAAACTACCCAAATGTCCATTCTTCCCTGTATATGTGTATGTTACATGTTACTGTATTTACATATAAAAATGAATGAGTCAGCCTTAAAAAGGAATGGAATTTTAAGATTCTTTTAAGTAATCTCTATCCCCAATGTGGGGCTAGAACTTACAACCCTGAGATCAAGAGTGGCATCCTCCACCGAATGAGCCACCAGGAGCCCAAGGAAGGGAAGTCTGACACCTCCCACAACACAGCTGAACCCTGAAGACATAGTGCTAACTAAAATAAGCTAGATACAAAATGACAAATATTGTGGGATTCCACCTTCGTGAGGTAAATAGGTGAGGCCAATTCATAGAGTCAGTCAGACATTAAATCATGGTTGGCAGGGGCTGGAGGTGCAGAGAGTTGTTGTTTAATGGGCATACAGTCTAAATTTGGGAAGATGAAGAAGTTCTGGAGATGGTTGGTGACAATGGTTATCCAACCACGTGAATGTACTTAATGCCATGAATTATACACTTAAAATCATTGAGATGGTAAATGTTGTGTTATGTGTATCTTGCCACAATAGAAATACATATTGTTTTTCAAAGCAGAGTGGCCTAATAGAGCCTGCACACACAATGTCTAGATTGATGGTCAGAGAAGGTGTCTCTGAGGAAATGACATTTAACCTGAGCTCTGAATGACAAGCAGCCAGGCAGGTGAAGATGCTGGGTGAGGGGGAAGCCAGTCAGACAAAGGGTACAGAGAGTGCAAAGCCCTCAGGCAGAAACACAGCTTGTTGTTGTTGCTGTTGTTATTTTAAAGTTTATTTATGTATTTTGAGAGAGAGGCCCATGCAAGCAGGGGAGGGGCAGAGAAAGAGGGAGAGAGAGAAACCCAAGCAGGCTCCATACTGTCAACTGTCAGCGCAGAGCCCAACACGGGCTCAGTCTCACAGAATCGTGAGATCATGACCCAAGCCAAAATTGAGAGTCAGACGCTTAACCAACAGAGCCACCCAGGCACCCCAGAAGCATGTTAGAAGTGTTCTGGGAGCCTAGGGAAGGCTAATGTGGTGGGATTGTATGGGGCAGAGGAGGGAGAGTGGCTGGAATGGAAGGTAAAGAGGTGATCATAATAACCACGGACAACCCTCTCAAGAAGTTTTTCTGTAAAGGGAAACAGAGATGGGACAGATGTCAAAGGGGCCTGTGGGGAGATTTTTAGTTTAGTTTTCAAATTGGAACGATCTAGGAGAGAGAAAGAAATGACCATGCTAATGAGAAAGACAAAGTTGTAGGACAAAGTCCTTGAATAAAAAGAAGGAATGAGGTCCAGACCACTAGTGGAGTTTCTGGTGAGAGCTGATGCCAACCCAAGTCTCACTTCCTATATTTAACAATACAGGGACTGGGCATGCTTTCCTGTCCTTGTATTAAAAAATACTGAAATCCAGTAGCAATAACTTAGCTGGTGGCTCCAGGAAATACCTGTTCTTGGAAGATGAGACTGTGACCCCACTAACATGACTTGTTCATCAAGACTCCTTCAGACCTTCACCTCACTAAAGACTTCACCTCCTGTCCACCATTCCAAAATGGTTATACACTTGTCTGATCCTAACCAGCTCTCTGCCTTCCAAGGTCACCTTAAAATCACCCAGCCCTGGCCCTAAACTTTATAAATATCCTGTCTTCATGTGTCTATTTGGAGATACCGCTAAGATTCCAGCAATCGGTATTCTCCCATATTGCAGTGAGTCTAACAAACTAAGCTTAACTTGATAAACTTTACTGACGGTCTTTTGGGGGGTTATCACTGGTTGTTGATGGGAGCTGGGATATTCATCCATTGCAACAGGAAGTAGGGTATAGATCAAAGTGCTCTGAAGTGGTGGAGAGGTGACGGAGCCATCTTTCTAAAATATAAAAATTATACCACCACTATCACGCAGTGGTTCCCTTTTGCTCATGTCACAAATTTCCACATAGTGGCCTGAAACTATGCAAAAGTATCCTCTTCTAGTTCTGTGGGTTGGAAGTCTGAAATGGGTCTCACTGGGCTAAAATCAAGGTGTCCCCAGGACTGTGTTCCTTCTCCTGGGATCTAGGGGAGAATCTACTTCCTCCCCTTTCAGAGCTTCTATCTGCTAATTGCCTTCCTTTCAAAGCCACCAATCCTGTCACTCTGACCTCTGCTTTTGTCATTACAACTCCTTCTCTGACCCAGACTTTCCTGCATCCCTCTTTCATTTATCAAGGCCCTATTATAAGTCACCTCACATTGGGCCCACCTAGAACATTCTGGACAAACTGCCAACTCAAGATCCTTAACTTCTGTAAAGTCCCTTTTGTCATGTAAGATTATCACGCTCACTGATTCTAGGAATCAGAACACAGAATTCCTTGGGGGCTGCTATTCTGCCTACCATATGCTACTATAAACCCATGATATTGTAATTTATAATAAATAATATATTTTTGTCTTCACCCATGGTTCCTAGCTCAGAGCTCCCCAAACCCTTGGAATTTCCTAAGGGATTAGAGCAATGGGATCATCTTTTGTTAGAGTATTTGGTCTTTTGTTCTCAGTACCCGAGTGGAAAAGGTGAAATTGGTTTCTTGTTATTCATAACAAGCTCTTTCAACCACACAGGAGTTTATGTTGATAAGGTTACTTTTGAAAAGCCCCAGGCAACCTAAGGAATGAAGCTGGTTGCCAGGGAAACCAACCAGTTGATTGGAGTTTGGAACTTTCAGCTCCACCCTCCAACCTCTAGGGAGGGAAGAAGGGCTAGAGATTGAGTTCAGCTACCAGAGGTCAATGGTTTAATCAGCCACGCCTACATAATGAGGCTCCATAAAAATCCCTGAAAACTATGGGGTTTGGAGAGCTTCCAGGTTAGTGAACCAGAATGCAGCCTATGCCAGGGAGGTGGTGCACCCTGAAACACACAGGAATATAGACTCCCTCTGGACAAACCCTGATACATGTCTTTATCCAGCCAGATATATATGTATCTCTTTATCTCTTTTCATTTGCACCTTTGATACCCTCCTTGGGTTCGATTAATTAAGCAAACTGGTTTCCTTAGCTCTGTGAGCTCTCTAGCAAATTAATCAAACCCAATGAGTAGCACATTTGGTCTCTAACTGGTTTGATTAGAACCAATATTGGAAGGGTCTGGGGAAGGAGTCATTTCCTACATTGCTGGTTTAAGTATAAATTGGTTCAACCTCTAGGGAAGGCAATTTGGCAGTACTGATCAAAATAGGTGCCAATATTTTTTAATCCGACAAGATGCACTTGTAGAAGTTTATTCTGCAGATATTCTCACACATGTGTAAATGACATACCATCCATGTACCACAGTCTGTAATAGCAAAAAGACTGGAAACAACCTAAATGCCCATCAGTAGAGAAATGATTAAATAAATTACATGCATACCTTGGAGATATTGTAGGTTCGGTTCCAGAATATCTCAATAAAACAAATATTGCAATAAAGTGAGTCAAATTAATTTTTTTTGTTTCCCAGTACATATAAAAGTTGTTTAAACTACACTGTAGTCTATTAAGTATGCAACAGCATCATGTCAAAAAGAGCAAGGTTTATATCTTAATTTAAAAATACTTTATTGCTGGGGCGCCTGTATGGCTCAGTCGGTGGAGAGTCCAACTTCCGCTCAGATCATGATCTCACAGGTGGGTTCGTGAGTTCGAGCCCTGTGTGGGGCTCAGTGCAGACAGCTGGGAACCTGGAGCCTGCTTTAGATTCTGTGTCGCCCTCCCTCTCTGCTCCTCCCCCACTCACACTTTGTCTCTCTCTAAAAAAAAAAACAAAAAACAAAAAACACTAAAATTAAAAAAATTTAGTATTTTATTGCTAAAAACTGTAAACCATCATCAGAGCTTTCAGTGAGTTGTGATCACTGACCACATACCATATAACATAACAATGAAAAAGTTTGAAATACCATGAGCATTACCAAAATGTGACATAGAGACATGAAGTGGACAATTACTGTTGGAAAAATGGTGAGGATATACTTGTTCAACAGACGGTTGCCACAAACCTTTAACTTGTAGAAAAACAGTATCTGTGAAGCACAAGAAAGGGAAGTGCAGTAAAATGAGATACACACCTGGGTAGTAAAGCCCTACAACGGAGCATGATGCCACTGTAAGGACTAATGAGAAAGCTCTCTGGGTACTGAATCAATCATCTCCTAGATACATATTTTTAATTGGCTTGTTATTCGGAATAATTTTAGATTTAGAGAAGAATTGCAAATCTAGTACAGAGAGTTCCTGTATACCCCTCACCCAGTTCCCGTCTCCCTTGATGTTATCACGGTACATGCGTGAAAGGGTTCCAATCTAAAATGGAACTGGGGATATGAATTGGCGAATCTCATGCGTGCACCCGCAAAAGAATGGAACTTAAAAACTGAAAGACTGTTTTTCTATAAATGCTCAATTTACAGAAGACTAAGACTTAAGTCCTGATCAATGAACATCCGCAAAGATTATCTCCCCATCCTCAAGCCAATGAACTTACTGCTTGGACTGTGGCTGGACTCCCTTCTCTTTGCTCTCCTTATCCATAAATCAGCCCGCCCCAAACCCTCAGAAGACACGCTTGTAGCTTGCTATAGCATACATTTCCCGAAATGCAATTCCTCCACTCATTCCGAAGAAACCCAGTTTCTGGTCATTTGAGCTTGCATCAGTTTACCTCTTTATGCAGGTCGACATAGGATACATTGTCAAAACTGAGAGACAGATATTGGGACATTTCTGCTAAATTCTAGACTTCATTCGGATTTCACTGGACTTTTCTGTTAATGTCTTCTTTCTCCTCCAGGATCCAATTCAGGGTATCACACTGCATTTCGTCACCCTGTCTCTGAGTCTTCTCCAGTCCTTGACAGTTTTTCAGGCTTTCCTTGTGTGAATAGCTTGGGTGAAGACTGGTCAGGTATTTCCATAAGATGCCACTCAATTTCAGTATGACTGACATTTTTCTCATGACTAGACCAGAGCTCTGAGTCTCTGGAAAGAATACCACAGAGGTAAAGTGGCTTCTCTCTGCGTCATAGCAGGTGGCACATAAATCTATACCACATCACTGGTGACCTTTACCTTGATGCCGTGGCTAAGGTACGCAGTTTCTCCACTGTAATATTGCCATTTTTTAATTTTTTTTTTTTTTTTTTGAGACAGAGGGAAAGCACGAGCTGGGGAGGGACAGAGAGAGAGGGAGACAGGAACCGAAGCAGGCCCCACGCTGACAGCAGAGAGCCTGATACAGGGGCTTGAACCCACGAGCTGTGAGATCATGACCGGAGCCAAAGTCAGACACTTCGCCGACTGAGCCACCCAGGTGCCCCTAATATTACTATTTTTGCCTTTCTAAACTCAATTCTTTGGAATTCAGTCACTAAGTCAAGTCCATTCTCATGTGTGGAAAGGGAATGAAGCTCCACCTCCTAGAAGGAATATCCACATAAGATAAATGAAATTTTTGGGAAAGGAGGATCTTATTCAAACATCAATTTTTACATTTTGGATACTAATCCAACACTACATTATTTTATTGCTCAAATTGTTCCAGCCTTAGCCACTGGGGGCTCCTTCAGGTTGGTTCCTGAGTCCTTTCCATATGTCCCCTTCCTGTCATTTATTTGAGCATTTCCTTTAATTTTGATTGTTGCCTGGGGGTCAGCAGTTACCCCTCTCTCTCAGCACCTGCTCCTTCCCCTGTGACTTCTGGAGTTTCCTCCCCTTTGGCCTGTAGCCCCGCTATGCTTTCCCCCTATGCTGGGCTAGATGAGCCCTTTGTGGAGGGCTGAAATCAGCTGTGTCTGTCCCCAGGACAATTAAGAGGCCCCGCATGAAAGCCCAGGGGTCTTGCTCCCAAACCTCCTTCCATCTGTGGTGCACTAAGTCCTTGGGGTGCGGAGGTTGGGGGCCTACATCTCTCACACGACCGCCATCACCATGGTGCAGCTTCTCCAGGGACCAAGACCCAGGGAGCCAGGTCTACAGAGGAGTAGCTGGCTAGCCTTTCTCCAGGGTTCTCAGGGAGGGCCTGGTGAGATGAAGTCACAGATTTGTTGAGCTCCAGTGACCTGCGCCTGGGGATTTCACTCTTCTCAGCTCTCCTGTCTGATGTTTACCTCCTCATCCAAAGCCACCACGTCCAAGTTCTTCTTCTGAGATGACTGACAGAAAACTTTCCCTCCAAGGATCCTGACAGAGAAAGAACTGCAGGGGTGCCAGCATCTGCTGGTATCCATGCATTCTGCAAAGCACCAAGTGAGCGGGGAAGGTGGAGTGCAAGCGTGAATGCAGGCGTGCGTGGGCACAGAAGGGTGAAGGTGACCTTACCCTTGAGCTGTAAATGCATCTTTTATTCCTTGCTCCCAGATTCTCAATAGGTCTCCTCTCCATGCCCATTGTCAGTACCCTCATGCTACCATCACCTCTCACTCAGATCAGAGCCATATCCTCCTGAAGTGCTTATCCTGTTCCAAGTCATTGTAGAGATTTTTTTTTAATAATCACATTATGTCACTAATGTGTTTCAAACTCTTGAATAGCTCTCCACGGCCATCATGATAAAGACCCTCAACCCCTTCCCTTACCTCGTGCCACTCCCCCCTCACTGCCCAAGCTGCAGCCACCTCGGCTGCCCTTCATCCTGGCTCCTTGCCCTGGGTCCTCTTCCCTCCAAATCCCTGTCTCTTCACCCCCATCATCTTCCCTCCTTCAGACAAAAGGGGTCTGTTAAATGAATGCAACTCTTTGGTGTCATTTCCCTCAACTGCCAAATACAGAGGGAGGAAAACCCTAAAGGCTTGTCAGGGGCCGGAACACCTGGCTATGGGCAGATGACGGTGGTGGGAGAGGCTGCCCAAGTGGTGGCCCTCAGCCTTCAGAGTGGGGTCTCCGGGTGCCAAGGCGGGTCACACTCTCTCTGCCTCGCTCGCACTGCAAGGGCCAAAGCTCCCAAATGTCTGTCAGAGACCTCATGAGAGAGCAGCTGCAGTGACAACAAAGACCTCTGTGAGCTGGGGGCATCACCGGCTGTGGTGACACACCATGGGCGGGAGCACAGACCCACAGGAGCCCTGGTCAATACGAGCACCACGGAGGAGGAGGAGCCACGAGGAGACTCACCCTCAGCCATGACTGAACTGAGAGAAAAGGGCAGAATTTTTTTGAACCAGTCTAGATAATCCTTCTGGCTTTTATCCTCCTGTGGCTACATCACAAGAGTCTTTTCTAGGGCCACAGACACTTGTCTCTAGCCAGGCCTCGCTTGCCGTCCTGGTAAGAAGGGAGCCTTGGGGGGAGGCATGGAAAGAGAGGGTAGGTTTCCACTGGCCCCAGCGCCACTCCAGGAACCTTCAAATTCAGCATCTGGCTGTTCCACGGGACTGTCAGAGATTCAGCCCAACAGGGTTTCCAAAGGCTGTTCTAGCTAACGGTCCTCAACCCAGCTTCTCTCAACTTCCCAGGAAAACACCCATAAGACACAGAACGAAAAGAAAAGGCAAAAACCACTGCAAACTTACACCAGAGCTCAGAGAAACTAATGATAATTGCAGGCAGACAGAGCCAGGTCTACCAAACCTTAGCGACGCCAAGGCAGCTTTAGGAATTTTAGTCTTCTCCCCCTGGGATGCTTTCCCAATGCTCAGATTTCCTAAGGTCTAGGGAGGCCATGGATTTTGCTTAACATTATATCCCAAGGGGCACCTGGGTGGCTCAGTTGGTCAAGTGTCCAACTTCGGCTCAGGTCATGACCTCACGGTTTGTGAATTCAAGCCCTACATCTGGCTAGCCGCTGTCAGCACAGAGCCCGCTTCGAATCCTCTGCCCTCTGTGTCTCTGCCCCTCCCCTGCTTTTGCTCTCTCTCTCAAGAATAAACAAACATTAAAAAAGAAAAAGATTACCTTAAAAAAAAAAGATTAGAGGACAAAATAAATTTGGGGAAAACTGATGAAGTGGCAAATTAGGAACACCTTACAGTATTAATATATCTAAATAAATGCTGGGTACCTGGGTGACTCAGTTGGTTAAGCATCTGACTTTGGCTCAAGTCATGATCTCACAATTCATGAGTTCAAGTCCTCCATCGGGTAAGCTTGTGCCCTGCTTTGGGGGAGCCCCACTTCTCTCTCTCTCTCCCTCTCCTCTCGCTCTCTGCCCTTCATTCACGTGTGCCCCCCCCCCAAAAAAAAACACTTCGTGGAAAAAATAACTTTCTTTCTTTTTTTAGGGAGAGAGTGGGGGAGGGACAACAGGAGAGGGAGAGAGAAAGAGAAAGTGAGAGAAGCTTAAGCAGGCTCCATGCCCTGTGAGAAGCCCAATGTGGGGCTTGATCTCACAACCATGAGATCACGACCTGAGTCGAAATTAAGAGTTGGATACTTAACCAACTGAGCCACCCAGAGACCCTCCTTCCCCCAAAACGAAATTTCTATAACACTATAAGGTAGTTGTTTTATAGAAGTTATATCTCGAATAGGACTCAAGTACAGAAAAGCCACTGTGTACCAGCAACAGCAGTGGTTTAATGCAAGCCAGTGCCCTGTTTGCTCATTTGTGAGAAGCAGGATGGCAGAATGATGAAAAGCAGACTCTGAAGCCAGCCTAGAGACCGCAGGGTCATGAGAACAAGGAGGTCTTCTCACCTGGGCAGCTCTTGCAAGGCAAGAAGGGGTCTGGCCTTGACACAAGTGAAAAAAACCTTCCGATTCTGCGGCCATCTATGGAGGTCACGCCACAATGTGGTGTCCCGTGCTCTGGTTACACTGGGGCTCCTGGTTTGCGTCTTACCTAGGGCTGAAAAAGACCAAGGCAGACATACATATTATTTTTTAAATGCACACAAGAACGGAGAAAAAATAATTTCAAAACATCAGAGAAAAAAATACTTAAAATACTTTTTTTCTTTCATAATTCATTGTCAAGTAGGTTTCCATATAACACCTGGTGCTCATCCCAAGTGCCTCCTCCATGCCCATCACCCTCCTTTCTCTCTCCCCCTCCCATCAGCCCTCAGTTTTTTGCAGTATTCTTTTAAAATACTTTTATTATAAAAATACTTATACTTTTTATAGAATAATGATAAAAGCAGTATCTTGGGAACCATCCAAGCCTCACTGAGGGTCAGCATTGGGATAGCTGTGTGATGCAGGGCAAATCACTTTGACCCTTCTATGAGCCCTATCTATCGGTAGGAATAATAATAGCACTTCCTACACAATGAAATGTTAGCTAAGATAATGATTCTTTGGCATGGAGTCCCTGATAGACGGTGCTGTTATTACAGATGATTGATATAGGTGGACAAGAAAATCAAAATAGTTCCTTTCAGATAGTTCCTTTTTTGATTCTAGTACACAATTTGAATCCATTGAAATCCTTAGTTTATAATACATGCCTACCAGTGGTTGTAGAACATTTAAAAAATGGACTTCTGTGTTGGGATTGGACCCTTGGAGACCATCTGGATTCAACAATTCAGAGTAATTCTAGGACTGAAAGAAAACATCAGGGGCGCCTGGGTGGCTCAGCCAGTTAAACATCCAACTTCAGCTCAGGTCATGATCTCGCTGTTTGTGATTTCAAGCCCCACATAGGGCTCTATGCTGACAGTTGAGTCTCGAGCCTGCTTCGGATTCTGTGTGTCCATCCCTCTCTCTGCCCTTCCCTTGCTCGTGCTCTGTCTCTCTCGAAACTAAGTAAACATTTTAAAAAATTAAAAAAGAAAAAAAGAAAAAGAAAGCATACCCCTGCATCTGTATACCTATACCCACACATGTACATACTACACTTTTGCACACACATCCACACTTATATATACCCACACACCACATACACCTTACACTGACGTGCGCACGCGTGCGCGCGCGCTCACACACACACACACACAGGTGTAAGTACTTTCCAAATGGTAAATGACTCGTACCAACCCGCTGTCATCCTCAATAATGGGAATGTCCCAATCTTGTCCTGGCTGTGCAGGTGTGGGAACTCAGGATTTTGAAGGTTGTGTCATATCTTATGGGAATGGGCTCTTACCTATGAGGGACAGTGTATCGTGACTCTCCTTAGAGGGGCACAGTGGGCAAACTGGAAGGAGGGAAGGGCCCTCTGTCAGACAGATAGCTAAGTACTTTCTGAAGAACAAGATAAGTAAGAGATATGTATTTTACATTTGTTCTTAGTGTAATTTGTCTATTAGTTCTTAAAAAATAACTCTATTTTTGTCTTCTCTTTTTTCTAATTAATCTACCTCCACAGTTATTATTTCTTTACTCCTTTCTTAAGGACTTGTTTTTCTAAACTTCTACGTGGAGTATTCAGTTGATTAAATTCTCTTTGTGTCAGCTAACAGAAGCATTTAAACCTATGAGTTTTATCTGAAAACATAGCTTTGTCCATATACCCTAGTGTTGATACGTTGTGTTTCCTTGCTTATTCTTTTTCTAAAGATTCTGGGATTGTAATCTTGATTTCTGAATGACTCTAGTGCTGTTTAGGGTAATTTTCCCCCCTTTTATGATTTCCAAATGGCTGGGTTTTCGTGTGTGTGTTTTAAATACTTATTGGCTACAATGTGGCTACAGAATATAATTAAGTATAATTTCTGCTTTTTGGAATTTATAAAGGTTTCTTATGCACAATTTGTATGAATATGTGTAGCTGATGTGCATTTCACAAGCCATGATCTAGGTTTGGTAAAACAAAATGTAACTTTATTTTTCTGTTACAAAACTTGTCCTCTTTTTTAAGATTCTATTATTCCTAATGGCCATTTAAATTTTAATGTTTAATGTTTTATTTATTTCTAGGAGAGAGAGAGAGAGAGAGAGAGAGAGAGACAGCGTGAGCAGGGGAGGGTCATAGAGAGAGGGAGACACAGACTCTGAAACAGGCTCCAGGCTCTGAGCTGGCAGTCAGCACAGAGCCCGACGCGGGGCTCGAACCCACGAACCGCGAGATCATGACCTAAGCGAAAGTCGGACGCTTAACCGACTAAGCCACCCAGGCGCCCCTCCTAGTGGCCATTTAAAACACAAAACCGACCAACCACCCACAAATATTAGCCACTTCTGGGCAAACTCAGCCATTTCTGGTTTTTCAGGATTTTCTGTCACTTAGGAATTCTCCCTTCCCACGTCTAAGTCAGAGGAACCTTTATAGCCTTCCAGGAAGGCCATCGAATGTTTTGTGGCCATTTCCTGCCCACAGTGGCATCCCTTGAGAGCATCTTCTCCTCCCAGGCCTGTCACCTGCCACGGGGTATGCACACCATAGCTTCGTGGCCTGTCTCCCTCACTTCCCGGTTTGGGCACACGCCCCACTGGCCCAGATCTCAAGGCCACTTCCACTCTGCCGACCCTCTCCCCACTGCGTTTGTGAAACCTCCCACACTAAGGTCCTCAGGTCCTGATACAATCTTGACACCTCCAGACTGCCTGCCTGTCCTCCCAGAGAATCTCCACTTGTTCACCTCACATCCCTAACTAGGGGAGGGATATCCTTTCAGGGGAGCTCTGACCCTAAGGGCGGGGGATGGGACAGAGGACCCACACAGCATCTGATTGTCAGGCATCCCCATTCCCAACTTCTCCGGTTTGAGGTTACAGGACAGAAATGAATCCCCAGGTCTCACCTGCACTTTGGCGCCACCTGGTGGTTGCTGGATAGTCCAGGCATAGCCCCTGCTTGGGATCTTGGTGCTGTTGATGGTGATCCTCCATGCTGCTGTGACTCCCAAAAGAGCTACTCTTTCCAGAATCCGCCTTAGGTTAGGTGGCGCCTGCTTTGTTGGGTGATCTGGGGATACTGGGCAATGAGAATACCGAGGAAAACACCGTCTGCTCTCTGGTTTCCAAAATTAAGTTAGGCTATGTTTTCACTGCCCAGCCATCCCTCCACCCGACCCTACCAACAAGAAATAATAACTTTAATTCCCACCTCAGCCCTTAAAGAATAGAAAATAGTCACCGTGAAGGCAGCCAAAGTCACAGGATGATATGGAGTGTTTCTGTCAATTTTACTCATTATCCCTCCAGATGTGTTATGAGCACTTGAAAGGTGGTAATAACCCCTCTTTGTAAATGTCTGATGCCCCCTTCCCTGACAAGTGGGGACCCAGCACCCTGAATGCTGTGGTCAGACAGGGCAGGTACCCACGCAGCAGCAGAGGAGGGAGGGAGACCCAATCCCAAACCACCTTCCTGACACCGTCTGAACCAGGACACCAAAGCAAATGGAAGGAGGTGGGAGAGGGGAACAGATTCCCTGCTTTCTGAAAGTAGAATGTTCCTGTAATCCCTTTCCTAAACAGAAATGGTATAAAGCAAAGCAGCAATGACCAGTTCCTGAAGGCAAAAATCCTCTTCAAATTTCCTTCCCCTAGCAAAATTAGGTGCTGATGTGTGTCTTTTGTAGAAGTGAAATAAAGCAAACTTTCAGACTGGAAGGGAAGGGGACATCTGTGCCTGAAGGAAGTGGAAACACCCCACATGAGCCAGGCATTCAAAGTAGTCAACAGGAGACACAGCTGGAGCGGGTTCCCTGAATCACACTGATTAGCATTCTCCTACGGAATTGTCTGTGAGCATATAGGCACATTTAACTTTTTTGCCTCAATTTTATTTTGTCCGACATTAAATGTACTAGCCTTCTTTATATTCACATTTTAATGTTCTTTTTAACCGACTGAGCCACCCAGGTGCCTCTATAGTCACATTTTAAAACAATATACTTTGGGGGCACCTGGGTGGCTCGGTTGGTTAAGCGTCCGACTTTGACTCGGATCATGATCTCATGTGGGTTCGGGCCCCACGTCGGGCTCTGTGCTGACAGCTCAGAGCCTGGAGCCTGCTTCAGATTCTGTGTCTCTCTCTCTCTCTCTCTGACCCTGCCCTGCTCACACACTGTCTCTCTCACTCTCTCAGAAATAAATAAAACATTTTAAAAAATTAAAACAATATACTTTGTTGTGGAAAAATATGGAAATTTTGGGAAAATAAATTTTATATATTTTTTCTATCTATCCATCTATCTCTCTATTCATACAGAGATTACTGGTGTGTGTGTGTGTGTGTGTGTGTGTGTGTGTGTGTGTGTGTGTGTTTATTAGTTTCCTAGGGCCACTGTAACAAATTACCACAAACTGGGTGGCTTAAAACAACAGAGACTTATTCCCTCATAGTCATGGTGAACAGAAAGTCTAAAATCAAGGTGTCGGGAGTGCTACACTCCCTTCAAAGGCTCTAGGAGAGATTATTTTCTTACCCCTTCCAGCTTCTGGTGGCTTTAGACATTCCTTGGCTTGTGGCTTCATTATCTCTGTTTTCATATGAACATGGCCTTCTCTATAGTTTGGGTCTTCTCCTCTTCTGTCTCTTCTGAGGACACTGGTCATTGGATTTAGGACGCATGAGGATAATCCAGGATGATCTCAGAGCAAAATCATCAATTTAATTACCTTTACAACTACAAAAATCTCCTTTCCAAATAAGGTCATACTACAAATTCAGGCATTAGGATGCAGATATACACACATATACACCACATTTTTATGCATTCTTTTCAGGTGTTGGTTATATGCATAAATAAAACTTTTTAAACTAAATTTAATTCACAGCCTTTATACAATTTATATTCAATTTTTCTGTAGCGAATTTCTCAGTCTTTAAATATTGATCCAAAACACGTTTGTAATGGCTGCATCATAGGCCTTCTTAAATGTGCTATACTTTATTTAACCATTCAGTTAATATTGAGCACTCATAATTTTTGGTACTATAGTCAACAGCCTGGCAAAAATCTAGCTTCTAAAGGTGTGTAATGGACAAGTTGTTGTTTTTGCTACTCTGTATCCATTGTCCCTTCTTCTGATAAACTACCCCTGTTTTTCCTGTAGAACTAAGCCTTCCTTATAGGCTCGGTTTGGTGAAACAATCAATGAATATGATGGTTCTAAACTTTTATAGTGTAAAAAATAGACATGAAACCTGACACAGGCTAATTTTATGCTTTCTCCATGGCAACTAAATCTTAAGCAAAATGATAAGATTCAAACAGCTGTAGCTGATTCATCCTGTAGCTGATTCATTGCTTTCTGTTACCTGGTCCAGAAAGCAATCGGAGAGCCACCTGGGGTTTCAATCCTCTTTGGACCAGTTTTCCATATTTCTCTATCAGGATTGTGAATCGAATTTTAAAAATTTTGTTTTCCGTTTTATTCTGTCTGAATTGATTTCTGGGGTTTTTTTAATTTTTTTTTAAATTTTTTTTATTTTTGAGAGAGAGAGAGAAACAGCATGAGCAGGGGAGGGTCAGAGAGAGAGGGAAACAGAATCTGAAACTGGCTCCAGGCTCTGAGCTAGTTGTCAGCACAGAGCCCGACACGGGGCTCGGGCCCATGAACCTAAGATCATGGCCTGAGCTGAAGTCAGACGCTTAACTGACTGAGCCACCCAGGCACCCCGATTTCTGGTTTTTGCAAAGATCCTTAACATATATAAGGTGAACCCTTGGTTCATTTTTCTGTTTTTTGCTTTCTAACAAAAATATTTAGTAATATAAATTTTCACCGAGCAGAGTTCAATTGGTGTGTAAAGTCATGTTCTCACTGCTATTACTTCATGAATGGATTTATATTTCTTC
The DNA here is from genome assembly GCF_003009895.1 of Hyaena hyaena. NCBI lineage: Eukaryota > Metazoa > Chordata > Mammalia > Carnivora > Hyaenidae > Hyaena > Hyaena hyaena. The sequence goes on along the minus strand of NW_024081224.1, from coordinate 569,517 downwards.
TTTGAACTGAACTATTTGGAAATGTGGTTTCAGAATTTCATGTGGTTTTTTTAGAAAATTATTTTATTGTGTTCTGTTTCACTTTGTTACATTATGTTAAGAGAATTTTGGAAATTTATAGATCATTATATACATGATGAATTTTTAGAAATGTTCTTTAGGTCATTAAAAAAATAGGTATTGTCTATTTGTGGATATGAAACATCCTTTCTCTTTCACACACACACACACAGTAACACATGCAAACACAAATATTATAATTAATAGCTGACTTCAGCAAGCTGCAGGATACAAAATCAATACATAAAAATCAGTTGCATTTCAATTTACTAGCAAAATCAATACATAAAAATCAGTTGCATTTCAATTTACTAGCAATGAATAGTCCAAAAAGAAAATTAAGAAAACAATCCCATTTAAAATATCATTAAAAAAATAATAAAATATCATTAAAAACAGGGTGCCTGGGATGGCTCAGTTGGTTAAGCGTCCGACTCGGTTTCAGCTCAGGTCATGATCACATGGCTCCTGGGTTCAGGCCCTGCATCGGGCTCTGTGCTGACTGTGGAGCCTGCATGGGATTCTGTTTCTCCCTCTCTCTCTGCCCCTCCCCCACTCGCACTGTCTCTGTCTCTCAAAAATAAATAGACTTTAAAAAAGTAAAATAAAATATCATCAAAAAGGTAAAATGCTCAGGAATAAAGCCAACTAAGGAGACATAAGACTTATATACTAAAAACTATAAACAGTGCTGAAAGAAATTCAAGAACAGCTAAGTAAATGTAAAAATACCCCAAGTTCATGGATTGGAAATATACAAATTCAGTGTAATCCCTATCAAACTCCCAATGGCTTTTTTTTTGGTCTTTTTTCTTTGCAGAAATGTTAATGCTCATCCTAAAATTTACATGAAATTTCAAAGGGCCCTGAATAGCCAAAACAATCTTAGGGGAAAAAAGAACAAAGTTAAAAGACTCATAATCCCCAATTTAAAAAACTTACTACAAAGCTACAATCACTAAAACTGACATTAGGATAGACATATAAACCAATGAAATATAATCAAAAGCCCAGAAATAAATCCTCACACCTCAGGTCAACAGATTTTTGACAAGTCAATAAGGAAAGGTCAATTTGCTCAACAAAGCATTTTAAAAAACAGGATATCCACAGGCAAAAACAAAACAAGCTGGATCATTACCTCACACCATATACAAATTAACTTAAAATAGATCAAAAACTTAAATTTAAGAGCATAAACTATAAGACATACTTGCACAATGATCATTTTATTTTATTTTATTTTATTTTTTAATGTTTTATTTATTTCTAGGAGAGAGAGAGAGAGACAGCGTGAGCAGGGGAGGGCCAGAGAGAGAGGGAGTCACAGACTGAAACAGGCTCCAGGCTCTGAACTGGCAGTCAGCACAGAGCCCGACGCGGGGCTCGAACCCACAAAGCGCGAGATCATGACCCAAGCGAAAGTCGGACACTTAACCGACTAAGCCACCCAGGCGCCCCATAATGATCATTTTAGAACACTTCTATCACCCCTAAATAGTTCCCTCAGGCCTATGCCTAATTGATTTGCTTTCTGTCTCTATTATTTTGGTCTTTCTAGAAATTTCATACAAACAAAATCATACAAGACATAGTTATTTGTATTTGGCTACTTTCATGAAGTTTACCTATGCTGTAGCATGTATTGGCACTTGGTCCTGATTTTTATTGCTGAGGAATATTCCATTGTGATTTCTCTTGATTATACTGGGATTATGGGTTTTGGAGAGGAAGACCACAGAATTAAGTGACATTCCTATCACATTATATCAAGGGTACATGGTATCAACATGATTCATCACTGATGATGTTGATCTTGATCTCCAGACTGAGGTAGTTTTGTCAGGTTTCTCCACTTTCTTACTATACAATGTGGAAGGAATTTGCTATGCACAGCCCACATGTAAGAAGTGGGGAGTTATGCTCCCCCATGTTGAGGTAAAGCATAAGATGGAGCATAAGTACTCTCTTGAGGTATCTACAAGAGTTATTTGGAATCTGTGTGGGAAATCTATTCTCCTTCATTTATTCTTTTATTTATTTAGTCATTTATTTATAGTATGTCAGCATGTGGACTCATGGACAATTATTTTATGTTGTAGGTTATAATCCAATACTACTTGGTTTTATTGCTCAGTTTGTCCTGCTTTGGCCACCGGGAGCACCTTCAGTTGCCTCTGGTGTCTCTTTGACATACTCCTATCATTTTAAGTATTTTCATTTTTTCATTTTTTTTCTTTTTTTACTTTTAGGCACTACAGGATGCTGCAGGCTATTTCCCACCCTTGATTTTAGAATCAGCCATTTTTCCCAAGAAGCCCTGGCTCTTTTAATAGAGAATTGTACGAGAAACCAAGATCAGGGCACTGTGTATGCTCATTGCTACTGGGGTATTGGCTTCTTGACCCTCTCAGAGGGCAGAGCTTGGAAATATATCTGTATGTACACACTGTGTATAATTATTTGCCTCTGGGGGCTCCTGTGTGGCTCAGCTGATTGAGTGCCTGACACTTGATTTCAGCTCAGGTCATGATCCCAGGGTCATAAGATTGAGCCCTGCATTGGGCTCTGTGCTGAACATGGAGCCTTCTTAAGATTCTCTCTCTCTCCCTTCCCAGTCCTTTAAGACTTCGGGTTTTGAATCCCAGCCACATGCCAAAGAAAATACGCAAGAGAGTTGTGGTGCAGGGTGGGCTAACTGCCCTCCGTATTCTGTGAGGACTTCCTGAACAGCAAGGGGTGTGATATCACCAATTCGGGGTTGGGAGATTGGGGTAGTGCCATCCCCTCCCCCACTCCAGAAACAGACAGATCATCTAAGCAGAAAATCAACAAGGAAACAATGGCTTTGAATGACATGCTGGACCAGATGGACTTAACAGATATATTCAGAACATTACATCCTAAAGCAACAGAATACACTTTCCTCTCAAGTATACATGGAACATTCTCCAGAATAGATCACATAATGGGTCACAAATCAGCCTTCAACAGATACAAAAAGATCAAGTTCATACCATGCATATTTTCAGATCACAACGCTATGAAACTTGAAATCAACCACAAGAAAAAATTTGGAAAGCCCTCAAATACCTGGAGGTTAAAGAACACCCTACTAAAGAATGAATGGGTTAACCAGGAAATTAAAGAAGAAATTTTAAAAGCACATGGAAGCAAATGAAAATGAAAACACAACAGTCTAAATGCTTTTGGATGCAGCAAAGGCAGTCCTAAGAGGAAAACACAATGCAATTCAGGCCTATGTCAAGAAGCTAGAAAGGTCCCAAATATACAACCTAACCTTACACCTACAGGAGCTAGAAAAGAACCAGCAAACAAAGCAATTACAGCAGAAATACACAACATAGAAACAAACAAACAAACAAAACCACAAGAGAACAGATCAATAAAACTAAATGCTGGTTCTTTGAAAGAATAAACAATTGATAACCCCCTAGCCAGACTTACCAAAAAGGTAAGAGAGAGGACCCAAATAGGTAAAATCATGAATGAAGGAGGAGTGAGTGATCACAACCAACACTACAGAAATACAAACACTCATCAGAAAATACAATGAAAAAGTGTATGCCAACAAACTGGGCAGTCTGGAAGAAACAGACAAATTCCTAGCCACTCATGCACTACCAAAACTGACACAGGAAGAAACAGAAAATTTGAACAGCCCCAAAACCAGCAAAGACACAGAATCAGTTATCAAAAATCTCCCAACAAACAAGAGTCCTGGGCCAGATAGCTTCTCAGGGGAACTCTACCACACATTTACTTTACCTTATTTTATTTTTAAATTTTTTTAAAAAATTTTAAATTTATTTCTGAGAGAGAGAGCATGAACAGCAGATGATCAGAGAGAGAGGGACACAGAATCTGAAACAGGCTCCAGCCTCTGAGCTGTCAGCACAGAGCCAGATGCAGGGCTCAAACCCACGAACTGTGAGATCATGACCTGAGCCAAAGTCGGATGCTTAACCAACTGAGCCACGCAGGCGCTCCTTCTACCAGACATTTAAAGAAGAGTTAATATCTATTCTTCTCAAACTGTTTCAAAAAAATAGAACTGGAAGGAAAGCTTCCAAACTCATTCTATGAAGCCAGCATTACCTTGATTAACAAAGACCACACTAAAAAGGAGAATTACAGGCCGATATCCCTGATGACCCTGGATGCAAAAATTCTCAACAAGATACTAGCAAATTGAATTCAACAGCACATTAAAAGAATTATTCACCACGATCAAGTGGGATTCATTCCTGAGCTGCAGGGATGGCTCAATATCGGCAAATCAACCAATGTGATACACCACATCAATAGAAGGATAAGAACATATGATCCTCTCAATAGATGCAGAAAAAGCATTTGACAAAATACAGCCTCCTTTCTTGATAAAAACCCTCAAGAAAGTAGGGATAAAAGTAACGCACCTCAACATCATAAAGGCCATATATGAAAGGCCCACAGCTAACATCATCCTGAAGGCAGAAAAACTGAGAGCTTTCCCCCTAAGGTCAGGAACATGACAGGGATGTTCACTTTCACCACTGCTGTTCAACAAGGTACTAGAAGTCCCAGCCTCATCAATCAGACAACAAAGAAATAAAAGACATCTGAATTGGCAACGAAGAAGTCAATCTTTCACTCCTCACAGATGACATGATGTTCTACGTGGAAAACACCAAAAAGACTCCACCAAAAAAGTGCTAGAACTGATACATGAATTCAGCAAGGTCATACGATATAAAGTCAATGTACAGAAATCAGTTGCATTTCTATACAACAGCAGAAAGAGAAATCAAGGAATCAATCCCATTTACAACCGCACCAAAAACCATAAGATACCTAGGAATAAACTTAATCAAAGAGGTAAAAGATCTATGCACTGAATACTAAAGAATGTTTATGAAATTGAAGACACAAAGAAATGGAAAAGCATACTATGCTCATGGATTGGAAGAATATTATTAAAATGTCTATACTATGCAAAGAAATCTACACATTCAATGCAATCCCCATCAAAATAACACCAGCATTCTTCACAGACCTAGCACAAACAATCCTTACATTTATATGGAACCATAAAAGACCCCAAATAGCCAAAATAATGTTGAAAAAGAAAACCAGAGCTGGAGGTATCACAATTCTGGACTTCAAGCTCTATTACAAAGCTGTAATCATCAAGACAGTAGGATACTGGCACCAAAAGAGACATATAGGTCAAAGGAACAGAATAGAGAATCCAGAAATGGACCCACAAACGTGTAGCCACCTTTCTTCGACAAAGCAGGGAAGAATATCCAATTGGAAAAAAGACGATCACTTCAGCAAATGGTGCTGGGAAAACTGGACAGTGACATGCAGAAGAATGAAACTGGACAACTTTCTTACACCACACACAAAAATAAATTCAAAATGGGTGAAAGACCTAAATGTGAGACAGGAAACCATCAAAATCCTACAAGAGAAAACAGGCAGCAACCTCGTTGACCGCAGCCACAGCAACTTCTTACTTGACAGGTCTCTGGAGGCAAGGGAGATAAAAATAAGAAATGAACTACTGGGACCTCATCAAGATAAAAACTTCTATACAGCAAAGAAAACAATCAGCAAAACTAAAAGGCAACTGACAGAATGGGAGAAGATATTTGCAAATGACAATTGGATAAAGGATTAGTATCTAAACTCTAAAAAGAACTTATCAAACACAACATCCAAAAAAAAAAAAATCCAGTGAAGAAATGAGCAGAAAAGTGAATAGACACTTTTCCAAAGAAGACATCCAGATGGCTAACAGACATGAAAAGATGCTCAACGTCACTCATCAATGAAAGAAATACAAATCAAAACCACCATGAGACACCACCTCATACCTGTCAGAATGGCCAAAATGAACAACTCAGGAAACAACAGATGTTGGAGAGGATGCAGAAAAAAGGGGAACACTTTCATACTGTTGGTGGGAATGCACACTGGTACAGCTATTCTGGAAAACAGTATGGAGGTTCCTTAAAAAGTTAAAAATAGAACTACCCTTCAACTCAGCAATTGTCCTACTAGGAATCTATCCAAAGAATACAAAAATGCTGACTCAAAGGGGCACATGCAGCCCAATGATTATAGCAGCACTATCAACAATAGCCAAAGTATGGAAAGAGTCCAAATGTCCACAGACTGATGAATGGATAAAGAAGATATGGGGTGTGTGTGTGTGTGTGTGTGTGTGCGTGCGTGTGTGTGTACGGATGGAACTAGAGTGCTATGTTAAGCAAAATAAGTCAGAGAAAGCCAAATATCATATGATTTCACTCATATGTAGAATTTAACAAACAAAACAGATAAACATAGAGAAGGGGAAGGAAAAATAAGACAGAGAGGGAGGCAAACTGTAAGTGACTCTTAAATACAGAGAACAGACTGAGGGTTGCTGAAGGGGATGCACTAATGTGTGATGGACATTAAGGACGGCACTTGTTGGGATGAGCACTGGGTGTTACGTGGAAGTAATGAATCCCTGGGGTCTACTCCTGAAACCAATACTACACTGTATGTTAACTAACTTGAATTTAAATATTTTTAAAAAAGATTCTCTCTCCCCAGCTCTCTCTAAAATAAAAAATAATTATTAGTCTCTTTATTCCTCTGAATCAATATTAAGCTAAATGAGTTCATATCGATGTCTGCAATGTTAATCCATCATCACAGGGTTTATTATTCTAGCCTCCTCCCTGCTCTTGATCATCTGTAAATTTGCACTCCAACAGCAAGTTTCACATATGGAAGTGAAGACTGAGTTGATTACCAATTCAGCAGTTTCTTTTATTTAAGATTTTATTTTTAAGCAATCTCTACACCCAATGGGGGGGCTTGAACTCACAACCCCGAAATCAAGAGTCACATGCTCTATTGACTGAACCAGCCAGGCACTCCTCTTGAGAAGTTTCCAGCAAATAGACTCCTTTATCTTCAAGCTAGTATGAATTGTTAGAAAGTCCTGCTATGCTGCTATTGTTATCTGCAAAGTGCGATGTAAAGGCTTTCTTTTGGTCAAACAGCTCTCATTTTAAATGTTAAAAACTGCTATTTTACCTTGTTTGAACATTTTGTGTAAGTACATGATAAAGCAGTTCCAAAGTATCTCATATATCACATAGTTTGATTTGGTTGAAATATGGGAAAGGTCTACTCCATTTATTGCCAACAATCCTTGATGCTCTTAATACTTTTTAAATGTTTATTTGAGAGGGAGGGAGACAGAGTGAGCATGAGTGGGGGAGGAGCACAGAGAGAGGGAGACACAGAATCCAAAGCAGGCTTCAGGCTCTAAGCTGTCAGCACAGAGCCGAATGCAGAGCTCTAACCACAGATTGCAAGATCATGATGACCTGAGTCAAAGTCCGACACTTACCTGAGCCACCCAGGCACCGCCTTTTTTTTTTAATGTATGATGTTCATATTTTAAAAAAAAAAAAAAGTCTGCTTGCTTATACATATTCAAGTGTCTGAGCTACAGAATACAGAAGTAGCACATTTAATAATATCATTAACCTTCATGTACACAGCAGACTTTAATTGTAAAAACTGTTTCTAGTAACATATTTTATAGAAGGAAATTTATATCTTCATCAAATGTCAAAAATCCTTCATCTTCTACCACTAAAAATAGTTGGCAGTCTATAGCAATAATTTTGTCAAGCTTTCTGTTTAAAATTTTTGTCTCAAAAGTAGAAGGAACTATATTCTTGAAATATTTTTATAAAGTCTGTTGTTTTGCAATTTGTTTTTTTTTTATTTTTTTATTTTTTTTTAATGTTTTATTTATTTCTAGGAGAGAGAGAGAGAGACAGCGTGAGCAGGGGAGGGTCAGAGAGAGAGGGAGTCACAGATTGAAACAGGCTCCAGGCTCTGAGCTGGCAGTCAGCACAGAGCCCGACGCGGGGCTCGAACCCACGAACCGCGAGATCATGACCCGAGCGAAAGTCGGACGCTTAACCAACTACGCCACCCGGGCGCCCCTGTTGTTTTGCAATTTGATTAGTAAGAACAGAATGGGTTAGGATGTCTCATTTTTCTCTAAAACTTTCTTGGTTTTATTCATAGTCTATATTCTTTGTTACATTTGGGTCAAAGTTGTTTCAATATGGATGCACTTTACATAATTTTAGAGATTTCCTCCTTGTGAAATTCTAGGGTGGCCAACTTGATGTTCTCCTTGTAAGTCAGCCTTGCAAGATGTGAAATAGTCCCAAAGGGGACTTTTTCTTGAAAGACTCAAATCTAAATAAAATTAAATAGCAAAAATTAAGTATAGTTCTTAAACATGAGTTTAATGTTTTAGAAACACTAAATGCCAAGTCTACAAAGATTAAAATTCTAATGTAATCCATCTCTATTTTTCCTATTACATTTATGTATCCCGTTAAGAGCCTATTTTATTTATTTTTGAAAAGAGAATACATTGACCTACCTTTAAAAATGTAAAATTAGGGCACCTGGGTGGCTCAGTTGGTTAAGCATCCAACTTCAGCTCAGGTCATGATCTCACACTTGGTGGGTTCAAGCTCCAAGTCAGGCTCTGTGATGACCATGCAGAGCCTGGAGCCTGCTTCGGATTCTGTGTCTCCCTCTCTCTCCACCCGTCCCCCACTCACACTCTTTCCCTTCTCTCTCAAAATTAAATTTTTAAGAAAGTTTTTAAAAAAATGTAAAATTGTACTAAAACATACACTATGTGTATATTATATTCTACCCCAACTCCCCTTTCCATTCTTTATAGTTAACTACATTATAGTAGTTAACATGTGAGTGTAAGAAAATCTAAGTATATATATTTTATTCCCCCTTTTCACTGTGCAAAAAGTAACATAGTATATACTCTTTTCTTCTCACCTTGCCTTATTCATTCAATTTTTCACATCAGTGTATAGAGAAATTTTCACTCACTTTTATAGCTGCGTATTACATTGATATAGATGTACCACAGTGTATTTAACCATGTCCCCTCTTTCAAAAGCAAAAACCAAGTAGGACTACACTATACACACTATATGGTTGATTAATCTTTAACAAAGCAGGAAAGAATAGCCAATGTGAAAAAGACCACCTCTTCAAGTAATGGCGTTGGGAAAACTGGACAGCAACGTGCAAAAGAATAAACCTGGACCACTTTCTTACACCATACAGAGAAAGAAATTAAAAATGGATGAAAGACCCAATGTGAGACTTGAAACCATAAAAATCCTAGACGAGAACACAGGCAGTAACCTCTTTTACACTGGCCGTAGCAACTTTTTTCTAGATGTTTCCTGAGGCAAGGGAAACAAAAGCAAAATAAACTACTAGGATTACATCAAACAAAAAAGCCTCTGCACAGCAAAGGAAACAATCAATAAAACTAAAAGGAAGCCTTCAGAATGGGAGAAGATATTTGCAGATGACATATCTGATAAAGGATTAGTGCCCAATATCTACAAAAAACTTCTAAAATTCAACACCCAAAAAGCAAATAATCCAATTAAAAACTGGGCAGAAGACATGAACAGACACTTTTCTAAAGAAGACATCCAGATGGCCAACAGACACATGAAAAGATGCTCAACATCACTCATCATCAGGGAAATGAAAATCAAAACCACAATGAGCTATCACTTCACACTGGTCGGAATGGCTACACTCAACACCACAAGAAACAACAGGTGTTGTCAAGGATGCGAAAAAAAAAAAAGGATGTTTTGCACTATTTGTAGGTATGCAAACTGTTGCAGCCACTATGGAAGACGGTATAGAAGTTACTCAAAAAGTGAAAAATAGAATTACCTTATGATCCAGGAATCTCGCTACTGGGTATTTACCCAAAGGATACAAAAACACTAATTCAAGGGATACATGCACTCCTATGTTTATAGCAGCATTATTACAATAGCCAACATATGAGAGCAGTCCAAACTTCCATCGATTGATGGATAAAGGTGTAGTATATATACACAATGGAATGAATCTTGCCATTTGCAAGAACTTGGATGGAGTTAGAGAGTATAATGCTAAGCCAAAAAAGTCAGAGAAAGACAAACAACATATGATTTCACTCACATATGAAACTCAAGAAACAAACCAAAAGAGCAAAGGGGAGAAAAGAAAGAGAGAGAGAGAGAGAGAGAGAGAAGTCAAGAAACAGACTCTACATGATAAAAGACAAACTGATGGTTACCAGAGAGGAGGGGGGGAGGGGGGGACTAGGTGAAAGAGGTGATGGGGATCAAGGAGTGCACCTGTTGTGATGGGCACCCAGGGATATATGAAAGTGTTGAATCATTATATTGTACACCTGAAACTACTATAACACTGTATGTTAATTGAAATAAAATAAAAATTTCAAAAGCCAAATGAAAAACAAAAAATAAAATAGGTAAGATCATATCAAACTAAAAAGCTTCTACACAGCAAAGGAAACCATCAACAAAATGAAAAATCAACCAACTGAATGGGAGAAAATAGTTGCAAATCATATATCTGATAGGGGTGAATATCCAAAATATCTGAAGCACTCATAACCCAACAGCAAAAACACCCAAAAAAACAAAACAACAACAAAACAATCTGATTAATAAATGGGCAGGGGATCTGAACACACATTTTCCTAAAGAAGACATGTAGATGGCCAACTGGTACAAGAAAAGATGCTCTGTATCATTGATCATCAGGGAAATGCAAATCTCAAAACCACAATGAGGCCATCATCTCACACCTGTTAGAATTGCAAAACTCAAAAGACAAGAGATAACAAGTGTTAATAAAAAGAGGATGTGGAGAAAAGAAAACCCCGTGCACTGTTAATGGGAATGTAAATTGGTGCAGGCACTGTGGAAAACAGCACAGGTGTTCCTAGAAAAAATAAATAAATAAAACTGCCATACGATCCAACAATTCCACTTCTGGGTATTTATCTAAAGAAAACAAAAACACTAACTTGAAAAGATATCTGCACCCCCATGTTCACTGCAACATTATTTACAATAGCCAAGATATGGTAATGACCTAAGCATCCATAGATGAATGAATGGATAAATACCCAACCATTAAAAACAAATGAAATCTTGCCATTTGAAACAGCATGGACAGATCTCAATAACATTACACCAAGTGAAGTAAGTCAGAAAATAAATACAGCATGACCTCTCTTACATGTGAAATCTAAAAAAAAACAAAAAACAAAAAACATAAAAAACCAACTAGAAACAAAAACAAACGCATAGATCCAGAGAACAGATTGGTGGTCATAAGACATGGAAGAAATGGGTGGGTGAAATGGTGAATGGTTTTCTTTCTTTCTTTCTTTCTTTTTTAGTTTAAGTAAACTGAACAAAAATTTTATTAAAAAATTCCTAAGTCCAGGCCTATGGGACACAGGTATCATCAGTGTTTTTGTAGTTCCCTCGTGCCCTCGTGACTCCAATGTGTAAACAAATTTGGGAACCACTGAGATATTTAAAAAATTTTTTTTTTAATTTTTATTATTTTTGAGAGAGAGACAGACAGACAGAATGCGAGTGCGGGAGGGGCAGAGAGAGGGAGACACAGAATCTGAAGCAGGCTCCAGGCTCTGAGTTGTCAGCACAGAGCCCAATATGGGGCTTGAACTCATAAACTGTGAGATCATGACCTAAACCGAAGTCAAGAGACTTAACTGACGGAGCCACCCAGACCACTGCACTATTATTAAAGGAATACTATGGGTTGTGTTGCCCACTGAAATATGATTCACAAACTGCTGAAATATTGCTTGGAATAGGATTGACAGGGCGGGGCGCTGGGGGATTGGGAGGAGGCAGATAATCATCTTTCTCAGAAAAGAAGAATTTTCCAGGCTCTCTCCCAGTCCAGGTAAACCACTCCATCCCTGAGGACTGTTACCAAAGGGGTCCTTCTGGAAGCAGCTAGGTTTAGAAAAGGCTAGGTCTGAAAATATCTGGAAGCCTCAAGGTATTGTTACCCATGGGAGAGTCTGCATCGTATGAATGGAGGCCTCAATGCTTGGATTCCCCACGAAAGATTTATTTGAGGATCCATACTCAAAGACGGCCTGAAGGTCACAAGCACAAAGCACTACTAAGGACAGAATACTGTCAAGAAGGGACAGTGAGCAGGCCCGGAGTTAGCAACTGCACCAGGATTAGGGGTGTCTTTTCTTTTTATGTTTACATAGGTTATGAGTCATAGCTAGGGTGATCTCGAACTGAGGTCATTTTCAATCATCTAAGGGACTCCTCCTGCCAATTAGGAGGAGGAGTTTTGGGCCTACAAGGTTCTTGCTGGAACTGTCCTGTCCATTTCCTCCCACAGGGGCAAGGTTGAAACCATAATGTAAATATATTTACAGTGACGCTATATGTTTACCCTGGGGCAGAGGATGAAGAAGAGAGGGCAAGTTCTGCACCTGTGGCTCTTGGTCTGTTAGCCTTGGCATCTTGGAAGCCACAAGGCCAGGATGTTGAGGGGTCGTGGAAGCCACAAAGTCAGGATGTTGTGCCCCCAGGCTTCTAATGTGTAACTTATTTATCACCATCTTTACCTCCAGCTCATGTCTAACTAACTGCCTATTCTATCAGTACCATTTAAAACAGGCATCCCCGTCAGTTATCTTTTTTTTTTTTTCTTTTAAGGACCCATAGCTTTCTAATTTAACTTTGAGTAAATTAAGTTTGGAGAGATAAAAAGTTCCCTATAATGGCCACTGGTGTTTGTGTTTTTGCTTATTTATTTTTGAGAGAGCGCGCACGCGCACAGGGGAGAGGCAGAGAGAATCCCAAGCAGGCTCAACACTGTCAGTGCAGAGCCAGAAGCGGGGCTCAAACCCACAAACCGGGAGATCAAGACCTGAACCGAAATCAAGAGTCGGAGGCTAAAGGGACTGAGCCACCCAGTGCCAGTGTTCTCAATTACTTTTGGTTAAGTTAGTCCACTTAGTTGTAAACGCGCATGCAGAAAGATCATAGTTTTTAAACATAAAACCAGCCAGAGTCCCAGTAAGAGTGAGGAAGGGGGCAGCACCCTCAGAGCATTTTGATGACTGTGATCCCATTTCTTAGAGGTTTTTCTCCAGGGCAAAGTTTCATCAGGGGCACCCCGGTTCCAAAATGAATCAGAGTAAAGACCAGTACAGTTCCAACAATCAGTACAGTCCCCAAAAGAAGTCCGACCAAAGGCCAGATGAGCACTTCCAAAGTGGGGGCGGGGGGGAACCAAGGCCTTAAAACAGATTCCCTAAAAAGCCTGGAGAGGGCAAACACAAAGCGCAGAGCTCAAAATCCAGGAGGAAACTTACCACAAACTCCAGGGTCAGCGAGAAAGTAGTGAGCCCCGTTGGCTCTGTGGGTGCTAAGCTCAGGTTTGTTCACCAGCCTCGAGTTGCTGGGAGTTTTCTTTGCATCCTACTTCTGACCACCAAGTAACTTAACCTTACAGAATAAAACTGCCAGCTACTGTAACAGCAAATATGTGTTTATTTGGGGATAGCAGAGACTCGCAATCCAGAGCACAAACTACTTCTAGGGGACTTTAAGTAAATTCCCTCAATGAAAGCCAGGAACGCTCCTTTATAGAGGAAAGGGGAAGCTTGGTTATTATAAACAGAAAGTCCATTGGAGGAAACTGAGACTTCAAAGCATAGTGGCTTTTCATTGGCTGCACTGTTGCAGTATCTCATTGGCTGGGCTGTTGCCAGGGTAGGAGAAAGGCCTTCCTTGCACTTTGCTGGGATAGGAGTGGCCAAGGGCAAGGTCCTTCTCTTCCCCTGGGTCTGTAATTCATAAGTGATAGGGTATGAGAGCTCACCCTGAGGGCCTCCCAACTCTATTCTAAAGGAGATTTCCTTTTATTAATGTTCATAGAGCATACTCTGATCTCTGCCATTACTGCAGAAGAACTCTTAAAAAGGTTAAACACAGGTACTGGAAAACCAGAATATGCAGAAGTGAAAAACATGGTTTTAAAAGTAAGTGCAATAAATTCTACAATTTTCTGGATTCCAATTCAAATTGAAGTTTACAGACTTTTCCCCTTAACTTCCTTCAATTTATACCTGATTTCTTTCACACTGGAAATCTTGGTTCCTAACAACATTAGCATAATTACTTTGTTGGTCCTAATATACATCAAATAGTTTCAAAATAATACTGTGCACTTTAACAAGGAATATACTAAATGATGTTTAAGGTTTCTTTGCAGTTTCATTTGTTGTTAGAATGTGTTCCATGGTGACATACAGTCTGAACTGCACTTTTTTTTAAGTGTTTTATTTATTTTTGAGAGACAGAGCATGAGCAGGGGGGCGGGACAGAGAGAGAAGGAGACCCAAAATCCAAAGCAGGCTCCACACTCTGAGCTGTCAGCACAGAGCCTGACCTGGAGCTTGAACCCACAAACCGTGAGATCATGACTTGAGCTGAAGTCAGACACTTAACCGTTTGAGCTAACAAGGAGTCCCTGAACTGCACATTTTAAAAATATTTTTTCAGGCTTATTTATTTGGGGGCTCGGGGAGGGAAGGGCAGAGAGAAAGGGAGAGAGAGAATCCCTAAGCTGCTAGCACAGAGTCCAGCACAGGGCTTGATCTCAGGAGCCATGAGATCATGAGCTGAAGAGTCAGACATTTAACCAACGGAGCCACCCAGGTGCCCCTGAACTGAATGTGTTACAAAAAGATTGTAGTAACATGCCAAAATCCATGTTGACAGTAGAAACCTTTCCTCCAAATCGTTTTGCTGTTGGCATGATAGCTCACACAACACAAGGAAGCAAAATGCGTTTTTCCAGGAGACTTGAAAGGCAACTTTGCTTTCTATCCTCAGAGAGAGAACAGCCCTATGAGGGCTTGGGCTGAGTTACCCAAGGTTGCTTACCACTTTTGCTAAACTCTCAAGAGTATCCTTGTTTAGGAAACGTGTAGCTGTCTCTCAACCTTCTCATCTTCCTTCTCTCCTTGAAAAAAATCAGAAAGTGAGTTTTCTCAAGTATGGGTCTGGAAGAACAGACTTAGATGACTGTGTAAACTTGAAGTGTAGCTGGGGGCACGGGGGTGAAAGAGTGCCTGGCTGCAGGGGTCCCGGACCAGGTTCGGCCATTTGCTGCTGACAACATGCAAAGGCAGAGAAACGGGTGGTGGTCAAACTAGAAAGGAATTTATTTCAGTGAGGCCAACACTTGGGAAGACAGCAGACTAGCCACTCAAGGACTGTCTCCAAAGTACCAAAAATACTTCAAGGTTTACATAAGGAAAATGTGGGGCAAAGGTCCGTGGGCGCATGCAGATACACTGTGACCGTCAAACCAACCATTGCTTTGAGGTCAGCCACAAGGGGTGCTGGCGGCTGGGCAGTCCCAACTGCCTGAAGGGGATAGGTTAGGTCTTTTGCCTGAGTTGAGAAATAAACTAGAAAAACATCAGTTAGAAAGTTTGAAGTCAAAATGGAGGTAGTTGATGTCCTCCGAAATGGGGAGTAGGTGCAATTGACCATTAGGAAAAGTGTAGCATGAGTGGGTGCAGAAATCGGTGTAACACAGACCTGAAGAGCAGGAAGGGTCAGAAAGCTCAGAGGATGGGAAACTGGCTGGTGCACAGAGTTGCTGAGTCTAGGAAGAGACCAGAGGTTTTTACAACACTCCATGGAGCACTGTGGTGCTCCCAGAGGTAACTTCCATTACCCCGAGATTGGTGAGTTCCCAGAGCCCAGACTGGCATGCGGTTCACTCGGGGCTTTTACTGGCCACTCACAGGGACGCCCAGCACAGGGCAGGATGGCCTGGCCTGGAGGAGGTCCCTTGTGCAAAGAGGTGGGATGTTAACTTGGGAGGCCGAGGCGTCCCTGACCGGGGGAGGGGGGGTGTGAACGTGAGGAAGCGAGGGGGTGGGAAATAGGTGGCAGTGGGAGAATGATGCTATGCCCAGAACTGGACGAGGATTCCTCCCGGGCCGGCCGTGCTTCCCCCGCCCTTTCGGTTTGGCCCCTCCCCGCACTCTGGGACAGCGCAGGCGCCTCCGCTTCCGCCACAGGCGGCCAAGGAAAGTGGCGCCCAGCAATCGCAGCCGAACCCTTCGGTTCCCGCCCCCCGCGGCCGGGCCTTCGCCTACTCCTACCGCGATCGGCCCGCCCTCCGCCAGTCTCGGGTCGGGCGTGAGCTGGCGCAGGTCGGGGGTATGGAGAGTGGCGGTGGCGAGCAGGGCGGCCTGGGGCGCGCCTTGTGCGTGCTGACCGGGGCCTCCCGTGGCTTTGGCCGCGTCTTGGCCCCACTCCTGGCCCGGCTGTTGTCGCCCGGCTCTCTGATGGTCCTGAGCGCCCGCAACGACGAGGCGCTGCGGCAGCTGGAGGCCGAGCTGAACGCCGAGCGGCCCGGCCTGCGCGTGGTGCGGGTGCCCGCCGACCTGGGCGTCGATGCCAGTTTGCAGCAGCTGCTCGGCGCCCTGCGCGAGCTTCCCAGGCCCGAGGGGTTGCAGCGGGTGCTGCTTATCAACAATGCGGGTAAGAGGCCCGCCGGCAGAGGCGGACAACCCAGGGGAGCCCTAGCAATAGTGCTTAACGCCCCTGTCTCTTCTCACTTTCCCCAACCGCTGGGAACTTTAGAGGTGACTCTTAGGAATCAGAGAGGATGTCAAAAAATCCTGGTTGTTTCAGCAAGGTATGGAGGAGGACTCGGTTGCCATTGGTGCGGCTCATTCTTCCCCACCGTCACTCCTTCCCGTTTCAGGGCAGTTTTCCAAAACGCCTGTAGAACATTCCTCGATCTCCTTGTTCCGCGCCCTCTGGCGGAGGCCTGAGTCAGGGCATGAGGCTTTCCAACAGAAGTAAATCACCAGCTTTTCCAAATGGCCCCCTGAGTTCTCCCGCCAGGCCCAGAGCAGGGCATGCACCCTTTCAGTTTGCAGCTTGGGATGAGTGAACAAGCCCAGATGTGTCTGCAGAGTCGGAAAGAGGGAGACGCCTTCAGAAGCACTAGGAAGACTCCTCTAGGTTTGGATGGGAGGGGGGTGTCTGGAGGAATTTCGAGAAAGCTGGGGGAAGAGAAGGACCCATCTGCACAGAGTGACTCCTATGGTCTGGTTTTTCAGGCACTCTTGGGGACGTGTCCAAAGGCCTCGTGGACGTGGGTGACCCAGTTGAAGTGAACAACTACTGGGCTCTGAACTTGACCTCCATGCTCTGCCTGACTTCCAGCATCTTGAAGGCCTTTCCAGACAGTCCTGGCCTCATCAGGACCGTGGTTAACATCTCGTCCCTTTGTGCTCTGCAGCCCTTCAAGGGCTGGGGACTGTACTGTGCAGGGAAAGCAGCCCGTGACATGATGTTCCAGGTCCTAGCCACAGAGGAGCCTAGCGTGAGGGTGCTGAGCTATGCCCCAGGTAGGTGGGTCCTTACCACCATCCCTGTCACCCCGAACTAGCTGGCTGGTTCCCCTCTGGGGGGTGGGCAAAGGGCCTAGTCCATCCCCTCTAAGAAAGAACCCAGAGTATATTGTCCCTGAATCATTAACCATCACTCCTTGAGGGAAATACAGGCTCCCAGTCAGTTACAGCTGGCCAGGACAGGGAGTGTAGTTGGACTATAAGGTGAGAGGGTTGGGGGTTGCCTGGCCTGGAGGGTGGGGCCAGAAAATCTGAGATACTAGAGTTTGAGGACAATTAGGGTTTGAGTTTTAGGCCTGTGCCACATTTCCTTATGTGAAACAGGGAAGATGCTATCTGTCTCACAGGGCAGCTTGGAGGACTGAATGAGGAAATGTGGATGAAAATGATCCCTAGTTGTGAAGTGCTTCCTAATTGTTAACACTTCTGAATGTTAGATAGAACTTATCAGGCTGTGTTCTCTTCATATCTGTACTTCTCTCTCTTGATTGGAAAGCCTTGAAGGCAGGATCTTTGCCTTATGTGCTTGTACGGTCCCCAGCACCTAGCAAAGTGCCAACACCTGAGTCAGACCTCAGTACATGTTAGTTGAATAAATAACAGAGACACATTGTGAAATGTTGATCATCCCAGGCTAAACAGTGCTGGAACATTGTGGGCATGCAGGGATAAATAAGAGAGGGCCCCTGCCTTCACAAAAGTTAAACAGTAGTGGGGCTTGTGACACTTGGTCTGGTTTCTCACCACTCTGCAATGCCACTGTGCCCCATTTGGAAAAGTGAGGCTTCTATACTAAGTTTGAGGCTGATGGAATTAGAAGGTGGTGACAGAGCTGTTGTATAATGTCTGAATGACTTAGACAGAGATCCAATAGTCTGTAGTCCGTTCCCCTTGGAACCTGGGGGCAAAGACCTAGAAAGACCTGGCCAAAGCCCAAATGTAGCAGAGCCAGGATCAAACCTTGCCTCCAAGTTCATGATCAGTGCTATTTTTACTTCCTCATACTCTCTAGTACCCAATCCTCCCGTCTTCCCTAACACAGACACTGTTATTCTCGCAGCCACCATTGAAAGAACCATTGAGCACCCCTCCGGGCTCAGCCTAGGACTCACTCAATCAACAGTGAGCAAATGAAAAGCATAGCGAGGAGTGGTTTTCAACCCTAGAATGTCATTTGATTGAGTTAGGTCTTAGGGAGTCCTGAGATGATTCAACATCTGCAAATCAATCAATACAGTATACCACATTAACAAACTGAAGGATAGGGGCACCTGGATGGCTTAGTAGTTAAGTGTCCAACTCTTGGTTTTGGCTCAGGTCATGATCTCACGGTTCATGAGATCAAGCCCCACCTCGATCTGTCAGTACAAATCCTGCTTGGGATTCTCTCTCTGCCCCTACCCCCCTCGTATGTGTGTGCACGCATGTGCACACAGGCATTCTCTCTCTCGCTCTCTCTTAAAAAAGAAATAAAAATAAAAACATTTTTAAAATAAATGAAGGATAAAAATCATGATCATCTCAGTAGATGTAAAAAAAGTATTTGACAAAATTCAACATCCATTTACTATATTAAAAAAAAAAAAAACCTCTCAGCAAAGTGGGTGTAGAGGGAATGTACTCAACATAATAAAGGCCATATATTACAAGCCCACAGGTAACAGCATATTCAATGATGAAAAGATAAAAGCTTTTCCTCTAAGATTGGAACCACTCTTCACCACTTTTATTTAATGTAGTATTGGCAGTCCTAGCCAGAACAATTAGGCAAAAAATAAATAAGAAATAAAAGACATCCAAATCAGAAAGGAAGAGGTAAAACTGTCTGTTTGCAAGTGACATATTACGTATAGGACACCCTAAAGACTCCAGCAAAAAACTATTAGGACTAATAAATTCAGTAAAGTTGCAGGCTACAAAGTAATAAATAAAAATCAGCTGCATTTCTTTACCCTAATAATGGGCTATGAGAGAAATTAAGAGACCAGCCCCATATACAACTGCATCAAAAAGAACAGAATACCTAGGAATAAGTTTAACCAAGAAGGTGAGAGACCTGTACACTGTTCACTACAAGACACTGATGAAAGAAACTGAAGAAGATGCAAATAAATGGAAAGATATTCTGTATTCATGGATTGGAAGAATTAATATTGTTACAATGTCCTTCCTACCCAAATCAATCTATAGATTCAGTGCAATCCCTATCAAAATTCCAGTGGCATTTTTCAGAGAAAGAGAACAAAGAATCCGAAAATTTGTGTGGAACCACAAAAGCAAATAACCAAAGCAGTCCTGAGAAAGAAAAGCAAAGCTGGAGGCATCACAGTCCCAGATTTCAAACTATATCACAAAGGTATAGTCATGCAAACAGTGGCACTGGCATAAAAACACAATTCGCCAGTGAAGTCCTATAGGGCTGGTGTCTTGAAGAAGATAATTTGGGGTTGAAGTTTTGGAGTGACCTATTAGCTTTCATAAACTTGGATGTACAGATCTTTCCCCAGAGTTGGGAGGTTCGCAGCCATTATTTCTCTGGGAGTCCAAAAATGTATAGAGTGTCTCTTCTGATGGTATCCCTTAATTCATCTTCACTCTTTTTTGATCTTTTTTTTTTTTTCTTCTGACTGGATGATTTCTAATGACCTATGCCACCAACGTTTTCTTCTGCTTGGTTGAATCTGCTGTTGACTTCTCTTGAATTCTTCAGTCACTGTATTCTTCAACTGTAGGATTTCAGTTTGATTTTTGTTTTTTTCTAAGTGGTTTCTATTTCTTTGTTGAACTTCTCATTTTGTTCATGTATTGTTTTCCTAATTTCATTCAGGTGTCTATCTGCATTTTCTGATAGTTCGCTGAATTTCTTTTAAGAAGATTATTTTGAATTATTTGTTCAGACATCTTATTTCTTTTTTTAAAATTTTTTTCTGTTTACTTATTCTTGAGAGAGAGAGAGAACATGCATGCACAAGTGGTGGTGGGGGGGCAGAAAGAGACAAAGGATCCGAAGCGGGCTCTGTGTTGACGGCAGAAAGCCCAATGCAGGGCTCGAACCCATAAACGGCAAGATCATGACCTGAACCAAAGTCAGGCCCTCAACCGACCAAGCCACCCAGGCGCCCCTCCTAGATCTTATTTCTTTAGGGTCAGTCATTGAGTTTTACTGGTTTCCTTTAGTGGTGTTTATGTGTGTCCTTGATTATTAACCATCCTTGTGGCCTTATGGTGGTGTCTGTGCATTTGAGGAATAGGCATCTCTTCCAACCTAGAGCTTGGGTTTATAGTCACTGATTGCAAGCTTGGGCCACAGGAGCCATCTAGGGCCACAGGAGCTGGCTAGGATATGCCAGGTACCGAGGTTCACAGGAGCTTGTCAGGAGCCTGGTGCCATGGGAGCAAGCCAAGGCCGTAAGAGCCAACTGATACTGGAATGGATCGGGGGCCTGGGTGTCTTGGGGCTCTCTGGGAGCCTGGAGCTGCCTGGGGCCACTTGAGCTGGCAGGCACTAAGGTTAGCTAGGGACCTGGGTTCATGGGAACCCACAGGGAACCACCTACGGCCATGGGAGTTGCCTCAGTGCTAGGGCAGGGTGGCTCGGGGATCCCCTGTGAAGTCAGGTGCTTACTACACTCTCCTCCCACGGGGGAGGGGAGTGTCTAGGCTTGGGGAAGAGGTGATAAGGGTAGTGCAGATCCATATTTCCTGCCCTCCTCAATGCATCCTTTCTTACTTCTGCACTTCACCCACGTAGTAAAATCCCTCACCTGGAATCCTTGGCTTTTGTGAAGGTAATTTCATGGGCAGCCGGTAGTTCAAATTGATGTTTCTGGAGAAAAGTGCTAGAAATTCCTATGCCACCATTTTACTGACCCCAATGATATCTTAGCAAGGTGCATTTAGCGGAGGGCTAGAGAAGGAGCTGAAGCAGGGAGAGAGAACCAGGGGAGTATAAAGGGCCTGATTATCAGCGTATGTAGGGGCAGAAGGGTCCTACTTGGTGACTTGTTGGCCACGGGAACAGAGTGGGGAGGGAGGAGACAGGGATGGAGGTTTTGAGCTTGAGAGAAGAGTAGTTCATTAATAGAAGTGAAAAAGGCAGGAGGAGGAGGTGCTGGTTGGACAGGAGGTGATAAGCTTGCTGGTAGACTTAGTGGTCTGGAGATACCGAGTTCACTGGGCATCGGAATTTCTGAGTCTAAAACTCATTAGTGACAGAATGACCCTGACCCTTTTGGTGACCCCCTTTGGTGACACTAACCACCCTTGTCAGCCAGGATGAGGTATTGCCTGTGGCCGTCCTCCATACACACAGCAGGAGCCCCTGCCTCAGCCATGTCACCTCAGCTCCTGCACTTCATGCCCTAGGTCCCCTGGACACAGACATGCAACAGGAGGCCCGGGAGACCTCAATGGACCTAGACTTGCGAAAAAAGCTGCAGGAGCTGAAGACCAAAGGAGAGCTCGTGGATTGTAAGACGTCAGCCCAGAAACTGCTAAGCTTGCTGCAAAAGGACACGTTCAAGTCTGGAGCCCATGTGGACTTCTACGATAAATAAGCCAATGTCCTTGGCTGCCTGGGGCTTTCCTCCCCCTCTTTCAGGCACACCGGGGAGCCCTGTGCCTCCCCTCATCCTGCCACGGTGGCACTGCCAATCCTGCCTTACCCAGATAAGCACTCATATCTACTGTCCTTCCTTCAGAGCCAGCAAGCAGTGAGGGCCTTGGGTGGCCGGAGCCCCAGTTCTCAGGAGTCTGTTGACCGCCCTGAGTTAGGGGAAGCTTGGGGGAGAGAAGTTATGGTTACCGGTGTTCTCCCCAAGAATGGAATTTTAGGAATAGGAAGAGCAGCACAAGAAGCCAAAGCCTTGAAGAGAAGAAGTTGGGTCTCATCGCCAGTCCATGGCTGAGCTCACGTCAAATAGGAGGGCCCATGTTAGATTCACTGCCTGCAGGGGAGGGAGGACAGTGCAAGCTTGGCACACAAGGATGCTCCATGCTCACGGGAGCGGGACCTTGCGTTGAACTTCATGTCCTCATTCTCATGCCTCCTCCCTCCAGAACCTGCCATCTGTCCCCCAGATGGAGAGCAGAGGCTTCTGAGAGTTTATGTACATGTAAAAAGCAGATACAAATAAAATGTGGGTTGTCCTTTATTAATGCCTGCCTTCTCCTCTGATACAGGGCCCATACTGATTCCTGGTTTGCTGGGCTTGGGGGTGTTCCCTAAAGCAATTAACCCAAACTTGGGGAGTTGCCCTTATATCCAGGGGCATTGTCTTGGAGGTATCTGCCTCTTCTCACTGAGCTCTACCCAGTGGCAAGCTCAGATTCAGAGATGGACATGCCCAGATACCTGTTTCTCCATCATGCTTTTATCCAGTCTTTACTACCCTTTCCTCATCCTTGACCTATTCAAAGAGTTATTTAGGCTTCAGGGTCTGACCCCCAGCTTCCTGGGCCTCTCGGATTCCCAATTCTACTGTGTGCTCACATGACAATTTTCTGAATGGATCCCATCTCCTCGGGGTGCTGTCACGGCCCCTCCTGGCAGAGTCCTTCTGGCCCATGTTCCCAGTCTTCAGTGAGGTGGGCTTTGGATCAACATGCCTTGGGAGAGGTGGCCAATATTCCAAGAGAGGGAAGCCCTAAGAAACTAGGTGTGTGACCAAACCCATCCTTCTGCCAGTCAGTGGATGTAGGATGTATGGCCGGGAGCTCCACAGTGGCGGCGGTCTACAGCCAGCCAACCAGCCCCTGGCCCTTGGCCCATATTTAGGAGGAGAGCTCATGGTCCCTGCCAGCCAGCTGCAGGACTCAGCCCTGTGTCTGATCGCGTAGGAGGGAACTCTCTTTGTTCCTCCTCATGAACAGCAGAGGGCGCACTGAGGCTGTTCCTCTAAGAGAACCCTGGGCGGCTCATCTCTGGAAGCCAAGCCCTGGGCCGGAGCTGGCAATTCCCTGCTAGGTTCCCTAGGAGGCAGCGAGTGACTCATGCTCCTGTCTGTGTCCAGCAGAACATTTGCCCTCGCTGGAGTCAAAAGTACTGCGTTCACATCCTTGTCCTGCCATTTACCAGCTGGTAACCCAGGACAAATTATTTCTATTGTGTTTTGGTTTCCTAATCTGAAAAATGGTGCCTCCCTCAAAGGGTCATTGTGAGCACTGAATGACCTAATGTTTGTAAACGTTCAGCACAGTGCTGGCATCACAGTAGGTACCCATAGATTCAAACAGTACGCATTGCCTTTTAATATCAAGATCCAGATCAATCTGGAGCCCCTCTTGCCGCCCACATGCCGTCCCCCTTGCTGACCTACAGCGAGGACTCACTGTTGTGGACCTCAGTGGGGCTGGAGTTCAGTGTGGACCTCTTGTTCTGGACTCAGCAGATCTATGGGAAAATGCATGAGTCTTGAAGTCAGGAACCCTTGGTCTCTCTTCCCACTGTAACAGAGATGCGGGGTCCTGCCCAGGTCCCTCCTTCCTCTGAGGCTTCTGTTCCCTTAGAACAGATGAGCTCTAAGATTCCCTCCTGCAGGTGGGGCTGGGCCAGCCTGGGCTGCCCCTTCCGTCTGGTGAGTGTTGAGCAGATCTCTCACCCGGCCCCTTGCCCCTGTGGGAGTGTGAGACCCCGCAGCACCAGCGCAACCCTAATGGTGGCCGCATTGGGATTGTTTCCCTCTCTCCCCACCAGGCTGCTTGGCCAGGACTGAGTGAGGAGTACCACATGTCGCCACCAGGTGGCGAGGCTCTCCCATGCCTGATACTTGTCCTCTCTGAGCCCAGGGATTTAGCCTTGGAAACAACCCCCATCTCTCTTTCTCCCTGCATTCTAGGATTGAGAACTCTCAGGGCTCCCCAGGGCGCTGGGGTCACTCTCCCTGACAGGCCTAAGTCCTCCTTGAGTCCCCACGGGCTCCGACTACAGGGATTTCCCAGACCTTGCTCCTTGACCCAGACTCAGCCTCCCTAGTTTCCCCACCACTAGGGCAGGGAGACTTTCTTGCCAGCCTCTGGGGGCTAACCATCTGTGTTCCCAGAGTGCATGGCCCGGCGTTGACCGCCACACACACGAGCACATACAAACACACACACACAATACATGTCTGCACATGCCCAGAGTCCAGCTGCAGGGTCGAGCAGGGCCTCAGATTAGCCAAAAACCAAACAAGCTTTCTCTTTGTCTATGGTGTGAACGAGCGGGGCAGACTTTGGTTTTGTGTTTAATACCCTGAGCTTGAGGCCAGCAGCTGGGCTGTGAGGGGCAGGGGAGGGGAATATTCCAGGCCCACTCCAGGGACATCCAGCACCTCTGTCCATGAACGTGACCAGCTGGGACTAGGCTGTTCAGGAACATCCTCCCCA
Organism: Hyaena hyaena; assembly: GCF_003009895.1. NCBI lineage: Eukaryota > Metazoa > Chordata > Mammalia > Carnivora > Hyaenidae > Hyaena > Hyaena hyaena. Next base: position 544,688 of record NW_024081224.1, on the reverse strand, counting down.
CCCCCCAATTCATGTCCTTCATCCCCTGAGTACAGTGCAGGCTGGTGCCTGAGTCCATTGTTGGCCAAGTCTGGAGGTGCCTGTCCCCACTCAGAACCACTCCCTGGGGACACGCTCCATCCTAGCATCTCCCCATGTCTCACTTCAGGAAGTTGGGCTCTGGAATACTGCATATGGCCTCCTTCACCCACAGTATCTCCCAACAGAAGGTGGCCTCCTATGCCAACACATGTTTGCAATAATTCTCACTCGTGTGCACATGTACATGCCCCTGTGGCCCGGGGTGCCCAGCTTGCTCCCTCACCATCGGGGTCCTGTGTGGTGACAAAGAAGTGAGTGAAGAGCACTTCCAGCCCCTGGAGTGGACATCCCATGGGGTGACACCTCTCCAGCTCCCACAGCGTCTCCCCATGATCTGGTGTTTAGGGGAGGAGCCACTAGGCAGCGTGCAGGGAAGGTAGCTGAGGATGCTCTCTGAGCCTCTGGGGCCACCTGGGGGAGGGGTCAAGGGTGGCTGAGGAGCCATCCTTGCTCCTCTACCCCAGTCCTGAGCTCTTCTGCCTACAGGCTGAGAGGCACAGTTGAAGGCTGGATGTTCCCTCAGACTTTAAAGTCGAGCCCACCTCCTCACTCCCAGCCTGCAATTATTGTTTCTTCCCAGCAAGACTCCCTTACCTTGCCCTTTGTCTCCCTCAGCCCTAATGGCCTTTACTGAACTGGGGAGTCTTGGACTTTTATTTTCAGGGAGAGGTTGGGGGAAAGGAGGATGGAGAAAGGGAAGGAGAAGGAAGTTCCTTTTTTTCTTTGGGGGGATCCATTTCTCAGGCCCACCCTCCAGCTGACCCCAGAGACTGAGCGTGATTCCTCAGCTGATTAACCTGAAAACTGCCTAGTGGTCTCTTAGCCCACTGGCCCATGTCTCCCATCCCCCACCCAGGGGCAAGGGAAAAGAGGACCCTGGCTCCCATTCCCAGACCTGGTGCCTCCCCTTGGAGCCGCAGGAGTCTACCTGGCCCATACTCTGGTTCAGGTCTTGGTCCCATTTCTGCAGAGACTTTTCCTTCCCCCACTCTGCCCTTCCAAATCCCAGCTTGACCCCAGGGATCCAAGGCCTAAGGCTCAAAAGGCTGCATATATTCCACAGACCTTACTCAGACCTAACCCACTGAGGCCCTGTTGAGTGAGGAATGAATGAATGAATGAGTAAAGAGAATGAGCAAGCAAGTGAGCCAATGAACGCTGGAGAGGCCAGCGCCAGGTGGATAGTGAAGCATTGGGAATGGCTCCGGTGTGATGATGGTGCCTGGGAGTTAGGTCTCTGCAGACAAACTCCCATCAGCCCAGGTATCCCTACATGGGGGTTCAAAGCCACCTTGGATTTCTCCCTGGAACCCCTAAAGGAAAGCCCAAATGTGTGTGTGTTATGGAAGTGGGTGGGGCTGACCTGTGTCAGAATCAGCTGCGCAGTTTAAAAAAAAATCACTTTCCGGGCGCCTGGGTGGCTCAGTCAATTAAGTGTCTGACTCTTGATTTTGGCTCTCAGGTCATGATCTCACAGTTCGTGAGTTTGAGTGCTGACAGCACAGAGCCTGCTTGGGATTCTCTCTCTCCCTGTCTTTCTGCCCCTCCCCTGCTTGTGTGCCCTCTCTCTCAAGATAAATAAATAAACTTAAAAAAATTACAAAACGATCACTTTCCCATTACTCCTCCTTCACCCCAGATTCCAGTTCACTGGATCTAGGTGTGCGTCCCCACATGCACTAGAACATTGAAAAGTGAGCTGTGAAGAATAATTGATTCATTAATTTAAAAAGCGAGCTGTGAACCTTGCAAACCCAGGTGCTATTTGGCAGAGACCAAAGAAGGCAGCTGCTCAGAGAAGGGAAGTTTAGGGGACAGAGTCAGAGGTAGGGTAGGGGCTAGTCTGAAATCAGAATTAAGGATCAGTATATGGCCAGGGTCAGGGTCATTGTGAGTCCAGATTTAGGGTTAGCACAGGGCCATGTCTGTGATGGTGGGCGGGGGGAGGTGGGAATACAGAAAGGGAGAAAATTTTGCAGTATTTTGGGAGGCAGAAGAGGCCTGCACTATTGGTGCTCAAAATATTAATTTGCATATAAATGATGAGTATCAGGGTGAGCTGGCTCATTAGGAAAAGAAGGCCAGGCCTGAAGACCAAGGTTGAGAGGCTGCTTTCCTGGGCCCAGGGTAGCCCCAGATCTGCCCATCCCGTTCCCCTGAGCAGGAGCCCTGTGCACAAGGCAGGGACATTATCTGGAACAAAATGGGCTTTAAGAGTCCATCCTTGTGGCCAGTCTGGGTAGGACAGGAAAGGGAGCAGGGGCAATGTGAAGAAGCTGAAAGGAGGCACGTGTCCTCTCCTTCCTGGAGCATCCAGGCCAAGACACAAAAACAGACACAAGGCCCAGCGAGCCTGAGGTGGGGTGAGCAGGACAACGAGAGGAAGAGGGAACACCACAGGGAGGGACACAGACAGAGACAGAAAGATTTGAAAATATCGTAAGACAGATTCAGAGGGAGGGAGAGAGTTTGAGAGAAGCCACACACTCACACACACTCATCCACACACTCACGCTCGGGCGTGCGCTCATGAAGCCACCCTGAGCCTGGAAATAATACTGGAAATAATCCCACTTGCGACGCCGGGGCCTCAGCTGCACAGGCGGTGCCGAGCTGTTACCTTGCACATCTGTCAGCTCCAAATGTAGAAGCTGTCATAGGGGTGTGTGTGTGTGAGAGAGAGAGAGAGAGAGAGGGAGAGGGAGTGTGTGTGTGCGCGCCTGTTTCTCCCAGAGAATTCTGAGGCCTTAGCCTGGCAGAGGGAGATCCCCAAGAGGCTCTCCAGAAGGTCCACACCCTAAGAAGTAGGCTTCCTTCCCAACCTGCACAGGGAGAGGCCCAGGGGCCGCCTAGCTTTAGGAGATAGCCCACTGGACTTGGCTTCTGTAGCCTGGCTTGGCCACTTCGAGCCATGAGGTCCTGGGCAAGCGAAGCATCTGGGTCTCCTTCATTTGTGACGGGGTCCGTCAAGTAGCCGAGCCCTTTGGATCCTGGATGGGCAGAGATAAGCAGCTGGCTTCACGCACATCGGTCACTCCTGGGACATCAGGGATTCTTTTCAGCCTGCTTGTTTTAACCGGGAATTCCTTCTGTGGCTGACTCCTGACTTCCAGGGATATACCCGGCACACAGGTTCCTCTGGGGACACCGAGGACACTGTCCTCCTCTGGCCTGCCCTTCTCACAGCTGCTTTCCGTGCCAGACCCAAGGATGCGCCTTGAGCACTGACTCTGGCCTGAGAACCTCTGACCCGGAGCCTCTAGGAGCTTAGAGGGTTGGCACAAAGCCCAGGGAGACAGGGATGCTTAACCCTTTCTTGTGACAATCCTTGGGTAGAACCACGTGCTCTTTCTCCCTGGGGATGCTTTCCAGGTTTTTGTCCCCCCTCCTCATGCGCCAGGAGGTTCTTTTTTGTGTTTGCACTCTGCCCTGCTTTAATCCAAGCTTGTCACAAAGGGATTTTGCAGCACTGAGGAAGAGGCTCCACAAACGATCCAGGAGGGAGGGCAGCCTTTTCACTCTGAGTCCGAGAAAACAGGGCGCGTGGCCGGAGGGCACAGCCCCAGGGTCAGGGCTCTACCACAGTGCCATGCCCACTCAGTGGGGGCCTTTCCGGCCACACAGAACTGACACTGTGAATATACAGAGGGTACACAGCCCTGCCACTCATCCCACAGCCTCGCAGACGCACAGCTGACCTGCCCCATCAAAGCCCACCCTGACCCCCGGGCCATATCTCCTTCTTTCCTCAGATCCACTGTCCCTTCTGCCCAAAGTTTGGACGGACGTTCTGGGTAGGCCGTGGGTGTTCATGTCGCTCAAGCAGGGGGTTCTGAGAGCAGGGATGAGGCCTAAAGCCTTGTGTCTGTGGCTCCAGCCCTGTTTTTCAGGAAGGCAAGAGGCCATTATGGGGAGTGTGTTCTCTCCCGGGGCCAGAGTCTCGGTGTGCACAGATATGGATGTATATGAACAACACATGGGCCTGCTCTGGGCCCCAGCCACGTGTGTGTGTAACTGTTTGCCACCTTGGTGTTAATATTAGTCATGCAGGTGCTGGAACATTTGGCTTTGCTTATGCACGGAGGGGGTTTTGTATAATTGTGTGTGTACCTTTATGTAAGTGTTTTGATGTAAAAATTGCCAGATAACGATGTGTACATGCCAATGTGGGTTTGTGCTTGTAACTGGACGCACATACCTACCTGTAAGATGAATGTGAGTGTATGTGTAAACTCCTGTGAGCGTGCATCCCCACTTATATCTGAATAACAGTGGGTTTGTATGTTGAAAGCAAGTACCCACACAATAGTGTACATACGTGTGATTACGTGTGGCTGCGGGCACCCACACGTTGTGTCCCTGGGTTGCTCTCCGTTTATCAGCGGGTGTGCATGTCTACACATGCGACAGGGTGTTACCTTGCCGGCCCGAACCCAGGCAAAGCTGAGAGCGAGATTTAACTGGCACGGGGGTGCGTGCGGGCGTCTGGGGGTGATTCTGACGTGGTGCAGGCGGTCTTGGATAAAAGGATGTGTTCGGGCCTGTGACTGAGGGACAACAATTGTGTGTTGACAAACTCCAGCCACCTCTTGAGCCATGTCCAGTGAGAAGGAAATGTGTAAATGTGCATGTTAAACACAAAACAGAAGAGCCGCAAAAGGCCAGGTCCCGCAGTGTCTCTCTCCCTCTCCCTCCCTCGCCGGCTTCGCGCCCCTCGCCTGCGCTGGCTTCGTTCCCTCACACCTAAGCCCAGTGGTGTTTTGCAGTCTTTCAGCTGTTACCTCAGTCCCTCCTCGCCTCATTCCCGATTCACTCCGTTGCTATAGGTATGTTTGAAACCCCAGCGTGGTAGATTTTAATTAGTCTTCCTACAGATGGCCAATTAACATTCATTACTTTTGCCTTGAGCGATTAATTATGAGTTTGGATAGAAAAGGAGAGAAGAGGAGAGAAGATGGGCAGGTGAATGAAAGGAGAAAAGAGAAGGGGTTTGATTGGAGTCTGGGATTTTTACACAGAGCAGGTTGCTGGGGGAGAGGGTGGGAAAGAGCTGTTTGAATCCCCTCACTCCCAGCGGCCTCCCGGCCTCCCTCGGCCCACAGCTGCTCCGGGCCCCTAATCGGCTTGGCTGGCCCAGCCCTCCAGGAAAATAGAGCTCACACCCTTGTCGGGGCGTCCCTGAGCCTTTGGTGTTCCCTGACCCCAGCCCCTTTCATAATAATCAGCCCTCTCGTCTTTCGTGCCAGAGCTGGGTGGGAACAATGTCAGGAACCGTCTAAAATGCAGCACATGACCCAGAAGAGGGACTCGGCTGACAATCGCTCGTTCCTAGAATTGTAGCAGCTCATTGTACAGATGAGGAAACTGAGGCTAGACAGGAAATGACCCCCAACTCATGCAGCTCAGGAGGACAGTCCAGCTCTGTTGACCCCCAGCCCTGTTCTCATTCTGCCACAACCAGGGTGTTTATAAAGACGCTGTGCAACGTTAAACACTACCATCTGGAACACACTCACTCGCATCACACAGAAGCGTTCTTCAAGGTTTCAAACGTAAGTCACATCCTACAGTGTGTGCCTAACTGCTGAATGCTCGTGTGGTTTCCCAGCTCATTAAAACACTCCCGGGGTGATGTTGCTTGCTTTGAGAGCTGTAGCTATGTTCCTAATCCTAAATTCACTCCAGGAATGGAAGATAGACTCCTAAATGTAAACACTGGTCTTTTGGGTGGTAGCATTACAAATGACTTTTGTGTTTCTCTTTAAAATCATTTGTACTTTTTACTTCCTCTAGCACAAATATATTACTTGAACAATTTTAAGTGTATAAACTATGACTATGTGTTACTTGAAATTTTCCCAACATCTATTTGTAGAAAGAAGAAAAAAGGAGTCCATGTTACTTTATGATCTTCTTTAAAAGACCATAAATATTATACACACAAATTTTGACACTGGTTATTGCTTGAGTTATCACCTGCCTGGACTCAAGTTGCAATTCTACCGTCTGCTTAAACTGTGTCTCAGTGTCCTCATCTGTTAGGTCGAGTAAAAACGAGTACCCATCTCACAGGGTCAAGAGGATTAAATAAAACAGTGCATGGAAAGCCTTAGAACAGTGTGTTGTGACTAGAAAGAGCTCAATAAATATTAGCTATTATTAATAATGGTATGATTTTTTAAACAATGATATCTGAGTGGTAGGACTTTGAAAAGGTTGTTTGGTTTTGTTTTGTTTTGTTTTGTTTTTGTCCTTTTTCCTTTCTGTATTTTCAAATTGTTCCACAGTGAATGCACATTACCTTGGTAATAAGAAAGTGATAAGAAAGGGAAGGAAGGAAAGAAGGAAGGAAGGAAGGAAGGAAGGAAAGACAGATTTATTCTGCTCCAAGCAAATGTAGTTCTGCTCTTTTAAATTTCTGTTAAATTTCACGGTACCTGGGTGGTCAGTCGGTTAAGTGTACCACTCTTGATTTCAGCTCAGGTCATGATCCCAGATCCCATGGAATCGAGCTCTGCATGGGGTTCCTCGCTGAGAGTGGAGCCTGCTTGGGATTCTCTCTCTCTCCTCTGCTCCTCTCCTCTGCACGTGCACTTTCTCTCTCTCTCTAAAATAAGTTAAATTTCAAAAATTAAAAATTAAATTAAAAATTCCTATTACATTTCTACTGTTTACTCATGCTGTTGTGAGAGCAGTTGTATGGCCTATATCCCCTGGAGATCTCACTCACACCATGACAAATGTCCTTACCTGCAGGAAACACCCTCCTTCTCCTCTCCTGGGCAGCTAAGTCTCCGTCATCTTCATATCCCTGGCAGCCTCTCTTGGCCTATCCCACTCCTTGCTCACGCCTGGCTCCAGGGCCTCACTGGGTCTCCTTTGTTTGGGGGTTATGTGGGTGACTGTTGAGGTATCTGGTGAGTGAGAAAGGGAGCCCCCAGCCTTCCCCTCCAGGGCCCACCACGTGTCTCTGCTGATCAGCTCCCTTCCCCTCTCCGTCTCCCAGCGCACTTCCTCTTTGTACCCTTGTGACTTCAGTGTGCACGTAGTCCTGTCCACAGGGCCTAGGCCCACGTTGAACTGCAATCTCTTATTCCCATTTCTGAGAGTGAGCCCCTTTATGGGTCACCGGCCAGGACATGGGCTGGCCCCATGCAGTGCATGTCCATCCTTGATCTGATAAACTCTGGACTGGAGGGGCTCTGGGCAGCAGGCTCACACAGTACAAACTAGGTCTGTCTGGGCCAGAGTTTCCTAAGATGGGGGTTTGGGTAGAACAAGAGAAGGTTGGCATCTTTGATACTGTGCTCCTGCCTTGAGCTTGCAAAACACCTCCTGCCACCCACACAACACCGTTCACACTATCCCATCGATGTCTGCTTGCTTGTTCTACTCCACCCAATGTGGCCCATGCTGAGCTCCATGAGAGGGGCAACCACGTTTGTCTTGCCCACTGCTTTGTCCTCAGCACCAAGTACAATGCTTGACACATAGTAGGTGCTCAGTAAATATCTGTTGGACGTTGGAAAAGTATGCCGTACGATCACACCATTCTATATATTTACAAAGGTCTTACAGAGATCCAAAAGGTGAACACATGTTATAGAATCATTTGTGAGCCTCAGACTTCTCTGGAGAGAAGTGGCAGAGCCAGGGGATTTAGATTTAGAGTAGTCAGGGATGCCTTCCTGGAAGAAAAGCAAATTGCACCGAAGGAAATGAGATGGGGCTTCCAGCGCAGCACGAGAAAGCCTGGCTTGGCATGATGCTCTGCCCTTTTTTGTTATTCACCTCTGAACTGCCAATCACAGTGTCGGCACTGAGGCCATCAGGTCAGGGACTGGAGCCAGGCTCCCAGAAGACAGGGAATGGGAGCAGCAAGACTGAGGCCAGAGCTGCAGGTGACATCAGGGTGGGAAGGGCAAAGCAAATCCATTGGTGCGACGGAGGCGACAAAGTCTGATCTCTGGAGAAAGAAGAGGGTCTCCAGAAGTGCTGCCAGGCAGCTCGTTAGGATAACGAGAGGCCTGCCCCAGCTCACCTCGACTCCTGGGCTCACCGCACCTGAGCACTCATGTGCTTGTTAAAGGAGACTTGGCTACCAGGTGCAGGGCTGGTGGGCCAGGAGGCTGCTGCAGCATGGGGCAGAGACCGGTCTCCCTCGGCTGGGTAGCGATGAGTGGGTGGGCTGCTATGTGGGAGAAGCATCTCTGTGATGATGCAGAGGCAGGAGGGAGGACAGCTGAAACCAGAGGCTCCCTGAGCGTCAGAAGAGGAGTACCGGGAAACCAGACTGGGCGTGGGTGAAGGGAACCTCTTCTGACTCTCCCTTCTCTTTGGGGCCATGGAATGAGGCAAAAAGGGAGGGAGGGGGGGGCCTGAATTTCTGGTGTGGGAACCAAGGGCAGTGGCTGCCTTGTTCCTTTCATGCCATAGTCCCAGAGAGTCGTAGGCTCCTGCTCCATGCCTTTCCTAAGTTACACGGATGCAAATGTAAGTGGTGGTCTGAAGATTCCAAAGGGCCGTCTTTAGAGGAGGGAAAGTAAGAAGGACTGCCTGGAGGAAGTGAGACCAGAACAAGCCTTGAAGACTGGGCATGGTTGGGATTGGTAGGGAGGAAGAAATCATGCTAGGTGGCAGAAGTCTTGTAAGCAAGAACACTAGGGGGAGAATGGGCATGGCATGTGGGATGGGGACACAAACTAATTGGGTGCCCCATGGTATATTAGAGAGGAGTGAATGAGGCCAGATGACAGACGTCTTTGAGGAACTCTGGCTGAGGATTTGGGGCTCCCAGGAGCTGCCCTCCTGGGGCTGAGCGTCTACATTATCAGGCCCCATCCTCCACATCAAGCTCCAGAGACTTCTCAGGGCTTTCCCATGGTCTCCCTCCATGCTTCTTCCCAGCAGTTGATACCACTTATGCTCTGGCCACCTTCTGGGGGTCCAGTAAGGGGCTGACAGTCTTCTCTTGCACTACCTTCCACACTCATTACATCCTTCATCTGGCCGGATTTTCTAACTGTCCTTTTATCCTAATAAATCTGTTTCGTAAGGAACCTGGTGACCTTGCACTGCTGCGAAACGTGAAATAAGGAAAATAATGACTGCTCTCAGGGATTTAAGAGCTGCGAAGGGGGAGACAGACACAGGTGAAGCAGTTCCACAACAGGCTGTGCTCCTAACTTTAAGTACAATAGGCCTTTGGGTACACATCATGATGGCCTCAGGGACTCCACGCATTGTTGCCACCTCCTGCTGTGCTGTGCTCTCTGCCCCTCTGCCCACTACCGAGTGTCATTTCCCTCTGGGTCACTTAGTTCTAAGACCTGAGAGAGAATCTCATTGTTTGAGCCCAGCCCAAATCGAGGTCATCAGCAAACTTGTGGTGACCACCTCAGTCCTATCTGTGGTAGCAGTGCGGCCACGCTGTTCACCCTGGGCAGTAGGGAGGGTGTGGAGGTGCGGGCCCGGCAGGCAAGCGCACCGAAAGTTCCTGTACATGTTTAGCTGTCTCTTCATTGAATATACTGTTCCACAAAACAGTGTTTCTGAAACGTCTTTCATTGTGCTATTATTGGCTTTTGAAAACACAAATTAGTAATACAGCTGCTATTTATTAGAAATAAACATTTATCATAAATTGTTCATCTGATGTAGTAGGGGAAATATACTACGTGAATTACCATGAATTTCTTTTCCCCTCCAAACAATTTTTTTCTACTTTGAAACCTTTGGGATTTACTTTTTTGGCATCATTTCTCTGTTCTGTCCCAAATGGCTTTGAAATATTTATCGCTTCTCTCAGATGATAAATCATGAAATTTTGCTTCTGACTTTGATGGCAAAGAGAAAAACGTCTGTAGCTTCAATTAGAAGCTCTTTGGGGAAAAAATGCTTGGCCCATTGTTTAAAATTAGTCAAAATTTGTAAACTTGGGACACCTGGGTGGGTCAGCCGGTGAAGCGTCCCACTTCAGCTCAGGTCATGATATCACAGTTAGTGAGTTTGAGCCCCATGTTGGGCTCTGTGCTGACAGCTCAGAGCCTGGAGCCCGCTTCAGATTCTGTGTCTCCCCCTCTCTCTGCCCATACCCCACTCACGCTCATTCTCTCTCTCAAAAATAAACATTAAAGAATTAAAATTTGTGAACAAAAAGTGAATTCAAATTTAGAAACCAAAGTCAGCCAAGATTCACTGGACCAGCCACCAGCGCATTTCAAGAATAGCTTGAAACAACTTCTCATGTTTGAACAATCTGCAGAAGTCCCTCGATCACAACCAACAAGCCGATGTGTTTCCAACAACCTTGGAGCTTCCTGTAGGTTATGACTTCACTCCGCTTACAAATGTTTTGAAAATTTGCCAGCTTTCCAGAGACGCAGGAATGGTGTCATACAAAGAATTGACAGACTGAGATCACTGCAGAGCTCTTCCATATCCCGACAATCCCAACACCATTAAATCCCCAAGACGTGCATGACAATGTGTGTACAACGCTCTTGGCTCATCCTCTGTAAACGTTGTAGCAACAACACTGCGTCTTTCACTTGTGTCAAGCTCCTGTGTAGACATAGCTATGCATTTTATTCAAAACAGCTTTCATAATAATTCAGTGTAGGAGCCTCCCAGTGATCTGAACCATACCCATGGCACCCATGAACGTCTGCTTAATGAGGACAGTTTGGGGCATTTTCTGCAGGACCCTTGTACGGACTGAGAATTTGGTATGATCACACCATAAGTTGCCTCATTGTATCTCATGAGTAATTTAGGAGGACAATGTCCATCTTTATGACTTTATTAATAATTCTAAATGATTGCTATGTGCTAGGCACAATTCAAAGCCTTTTACATTCATATATTCATTGAGTCTTCTCAATCAACTGTACGGCAGGTTCGATGATTTATTCCCATTTTTCAGAAAAGGAAACTGGCACTGAAAGTTGACCAACTTGCCCAACGTTCACAGGAAGTTTGCATTATTTGTTGAAATCAATTTAAATTGGTTGTAAGTTCTCTTTATATTTCTCTTTGATTTCCAACTCAAAGTACTTACCCTCTTACACCACTGAGATTCCCAGTGCCCTTGGTAGACACAGTTTTTCCAGAAATAAGATATTTTCAACTTTGGATAATTCTACTTTTCTCATTGAGATGTAGGTAATCAGATCATAGTTTACAAAAGACAATGACACCAGAAAGTAGATATTTATGACAAAACTACACGAATACAAATGCATTTCCCATTGTTTTCTGGCTTTCCGAAATTTTCCAGTAATTTTTTTCAAGTTTTAATTGATCTTTCATTCCTGAATTTTTTGTTAGTGGAACAAACGGAATGAGCAACAGGATATCTTTTATCATGCTCTGTTCCATCCATCAACAATCTGATTATAAAGGTGTTAAAAGAATAGTTTAACTCCCTTGAAGTTTTTGTACCTTGAGGATAGTTTTGGATCAACAAGGCCTATTACTTTCCTTCATAAGTTTCAAACCATGTACCAAATCTTAGCTTTGAAATGTGTTACTCTCTGTATCAACCTGTCAACCCTGATTAACTCTTGATGGTGAAATACTTGACTACTCCTCACCATGCTTTTGGCATCATAATTGATGGACACTCTCAGAAATTTTTGTGAAAAACAGAAACTCAAACTTTTGTTTTGACATCAGTTTTTAAATTCCCGTGACTTAAGTATTTATTTAGAATTGCTCTGTGATTGTGTTCCATCTCCAGGAAGAGAATGCCAATGACAGATTCTCTAACACTTCTTGTGATGACACTTTCCATGTTTTCTCAGCTACTTTCTAACCAGATTAATGTCCCAAAGCAGGGCTCTTTCTGCCTAGTGGCGCACTGCCGTTAGAGCTGCATACCACGGATTAAAGACCTGTCCACTGACTACAGTTTTTATTAACCAACTGTTTTACTGTAACTTAATTACCTTTCATCCTAGTTTTTTTTTTTATTCTGTTTTTTCCTCTTTTACTAATTTTGAAGTAATACTCTGTGTCTATTCCTTCGGTGGTGACCCTAGACATTTTGTCAGGCATACTTAACTTCCAAACTCTAAAGTGGACCATTAGCTTTGCCTTCCTTCAGAAAATTGTGTAATCCACATGTGCTTTAACTTGGTCACCAGTCTAACCTACCCATGTGCTACTGTTGTTCCATATTTAGTTCTATACTTTTAGTCCTATAAATTATACTGGAAGCTTGATGTTTTATACAGTCAATATTTATATTTGAGAGAGAGGGTGTAGCTGTTTTTATTTTGCCAAGTAGATTGCAAGAGACACATACTACTCTCTATCATTGGTATTTTGTTTATTTATTTATGTACATACATATATTTGTTCTTCAACTTATTTTTTATTGTGGTACAATACACATAACATAAAATTTACCATCTTAATGATTTTTAAGTGTTTACTTATTTTTTTTTCAGGTTTTAATACCTGCTCCTTTTAATGTTTATTTATTTTTGAGAGCGAGAGACAGAGCACAAGCAGGGAGGGGCAGAGAGAGAGAGGGAGACACAGAATCCAAAGCAGCCTCCAGGCTCTGAGCTGTCAGGAAAGAGCCTGATGCAGGGCTTGAACCCACAAACCAGGAGATCATGACCTGAGCCAGTCAGATGCTTAACCAACTCAGCCACTTGGGTGACCCTTATTTACTTATTTTTGAGAGCGAGAAGGAGAAGGGGGTGGGGCAGAGAGAGAGAGAATCCCAAGCAGTCCCTGTGCTATCAGTGCAGAGCCAGTCACCTGGCTTAATCTCACCAATAAGATCATGACTTGTGCCAAAATCAAGAGTCAGAGGCTTAAATGACTGAGCCACCCAGATGCCCCTTAATGATTTTTGAATGTACATTTCAGTGGCATTAAGTACATTTGTGTTGTCAAGCAACCATCACCATTATCCATCCATCTCTAGAATTCTTTTCATCTTGCAAAGCTAAAACCCTGTATCCACTAACCAGTAAGTCCCCATTCCTTCGTTCCCCCTCAGCCCCTGGCAACCACCATTCTATTTTCTGTCTTTAGGATTTTGACTATTCTAAGTACATCTTAAAAGTGGAATCACACAGCATTTGTCTTTTGGGGATTGGTTTGTTTACCACAATGTCCTCAAAGTCCATCCATGTTGTAAATATTGCAAAATTCCATTCTTTTTTAAGGGCACCTGTGTGACTTTCGAGGTTTTGGTGATTATGAGTAAAATCTTTGTGTGAACATATGCACTTATTTCTCTTAAGTATATAATATAGCCAGGAGTAGAATGGCTGAATGGGTATATTTTGACATTATTTAAAACTGCCAAATAATTTCCCAAAGTTGTACCATTTTCCACACCTATGCTAGGTATTTTTTAGCTTCTTTTTAATACTCTTTTTTAGTTACTTACACTAAACGTAAGTATTTTATAGTCTACATCTGATAATTCTAATATATGCTGCCTCTGCAGGTCTGATTCTGCGGTTTATAGTTTCTACTAATTCTCATGGTAGTTTAGATCCCCATATATTTTGTGATTTTTGATTGTGAGTTCATCTTCCTTGGAACTTTGTCTGGGGGAGTATTTGAAGTTTGGCTTTCAAGTACATTCCTCTAAAAAAGGAGGATAAATATATTTATTTGCTCCTGCCTGGGATACTAAATTCTCAGCTTGGAATCTTTTAGGGCCTCCTAAAATTTCTGGCCCTAAATCCACACAAAGTGAGGCTGTGGTTAGGAACTCTCAAGAAAATATGTTTTCTTTTTTTCCCTTTCCACACAGAGCCAAAGCTAAGCCAGACACGTATGTCCACCACCTCCCTTTGTGGGGGTGGAGTTTTTTCTCACTCAGAAAAGATGTCATTTTTCAGGGGTTTCTGATCTGACTTCCTGTCCCCCCCCGTCCCTCTCACTTGTGGCCCTTTAAAGCCCAAAGTCTGTGCCACCACTGAATTGGGGTTTGTTCCAACATAAACTCCAGCTTCAGAATCCACTTCCTTGTCTCAATTCAAGCTTTCTATAATTCCTGGGCATTTGAGGATTTTTCCATATTTTTGTGCCAGCTCTGCCGTCATTCAAACAGATGTTTTTCAGACTGGCAAAAGATTGATAATTAAAGCTGAGTGATAAACATGTGGAGATTCATTACACCATTCTCTACAAAGCATGTTTGAAATTTCACATAATAAAAAGTCCTGCTTTTTTTTTTTTTTTTTTTAAAAGGAATTCTCCATAGAGATTCATAGTGAGATATTTAGGGGTAAAATATTATGGTGGCTGTAGTTTACCTTAAAATACTTTAGAAGGACGGGGTGCCTGGTGCCTCAGTCAGTTGAGCATCTGACTCTTGATTTCAGCTCAGGTCATGATCCCAGGGTCGTGGGATTAAGCCCTGCATCCCTCAGCGTGGAGCCTGCTCCCTCGTACTCTCTCTAAAACAATAATAAATAAATGAATAAATAAACAAATAAAACAAAAACAAAACAAACAAAACAAACAAAAACAAAACAACTTCTGAAGGAAAAAGATAAATCAAAATAGAAAAAATGTTAATAATTATAAAATCTAGGTTATAGGGTATATGGCTGTTCCTCAGACTATTTTGTGTTCTTTTAAGTATGCTTGGAAATTTTTATAATGCAAAGTCAAAATATGATAAAAAGGATTCTTAGGCATTCTGTACTGGGTCTCTGGACAGCTAGTCTACCATATTATTAGAAACAAATATGACATCATATTGAATGATGGAACTGACAAAGAAAGAATCCACCAGTGACCGGGCCAAATTGATGACCAACTGAAGAAAAGGAAGAAATGTATGTACAACGTTGCAAAATTGTTCAGATCCAGATATGAACAAAGTTGTGTGAATGGACAATTAGGGAAGTGGGAAGGTGAGCATGTTGGCAGAACACCAGCCAAGTCAGGTCGGGATGGGCCTGCCAACCTGTCCTGACATTGAGCTTAGTTTTCATTGCATGACTCAGTTATGTGCTGGTTGATAGCGCCATCCATGTAATAGCAGGATCTGGCTTCCCCCTCTCATAGGTCCAGCCTTCCTGGTTTGGGGAAAGGGAGATTATCTCCCAGCTCTAGCCCAAATCTCTAAGTGCCCACAGTCTAGCCCCTTCTGCCGCCTTACAGGATGCCTGTGAGTCATCATGCCCATTCCAGAACTTCCAGGGGCTGGTCTTGCCTTGAGCACTAGGACAGTCCACTACTACATAATCATCTGATGGGAGCGAGTGGGCATTCAGCAGAATGATAGCTCAGGGTGGCTTTGGCAATTCTGGTCAAGACCCCTTGACCAGTGGGATGTGAAGATAGAGGCCCCACCTCCCTTCATTTTCCACTTCTATGGAGAAGTATTTGAATAAGAACACATTCACACTGTCAAGAAAGAGCCTGAACTTTCAGGGACAGAGCAGCCTAGACCCAGATGTTGAAAAGAAACATTTCCTTGAATTAATAGTAATCTGCAAAGATAGCATCTCATTATAGAGAAGATATTTGTATTGTTATGCAAAACACCAAGACACTGAGCCATGGGCTCTTTAATTGCTCCATTTAAGAGTTAAGTCTTTGGTTCATCTTTGCAAGAACAAGGCATCCATTGATCCAGAGGAAAGAGATATTTGCTCCAGTTCACACATCTTACCATATAGAGAGACAGTGGAAGGTTTTAATTTATAGTTCTCCCCACTCAAAGCTTTAGCCAATTACTGGACAGTTTTCCACTTCAAAGTGTCTGGGTTTCCTTTCCCATCAATCAGAGGCTCTGCAGGAGAAATCTTCCAAGGTGAAGCCTACATCCAACTCCCTTTTCATGGCAAACCCTCACAGGGCATGGACTCATTCTTTTTTGTGCTCTATTGTGATGCAATTTTATGTTAGCACACTCTCAGAATAAATATAGTCTTATGTTTCTTGAATTCATATGTCAGTCAACAAATCTTTGATGAGCACCTATTGACAGGTAATTGGGCTGGTGTTGGGAACACAGCAGCAAGGAAAATAAATGAAATTCTCACAAAGTTAGCACCCTGTATAGTTGACTTCATATACTTTTTAAATGTTTATTTATTTATTTTGTGAGAGAGAGAGGGGAAGGGGAGAGACAGAATGTGAGTGGGGGCGGGGAGGAAGAGAGAGAGGGAAGAGACTCCCAGGAAGGCTCCATACTGTCAGTGAAGAGCCCAACATGGGGCTCAAACTCACGAATGGTGAGATCATGACCTGAGCTGAAATCAAGAGTCTGACGCTTAACTGACTGAGCCACCCAGGCATCCCTGACTCCATGTACTTTTGCCAATTTCCTTCCTCTAAGAATTGGACTGACACATGCTGTAATGTTTTTGAGCAGGGTTTGGAGGGGAAATATGTAGGGCATGCACAGAGAGGCACAAAGAGCAAGGAGTCCCTGGATATACAGTGGTGGCAGTAGTGCTACAGTTGGGACTACTTATGGGTGAGCAGAGGACATGAGACTAGAAAGGTAGGCACTTGCTCATGGAGGGCCTTGAATGCCAAGATAAAAGTTTAAACTTTATTGGAAATAATGACACTAAGAGTAGTCCTTATTGAGTTCTTAGCCTCTGTGCTGAGCAGTTTACATGAATTGCCTCATTTTAGTTCTCTCAACGACTCTCCAGGTACTATTATAATCTCCAGATTACAGGTGAAAAGCTGAGTCAAATAGGTAAACAAATTTCCCTGGGTCCCACAGTTGTGTGAAAACATTTTTATGTAGAGTTGTGTCCTAGAAATCTGGCAGCCTTGAGTCAGATGAATTGCAGGGAGGAGACCACAAATGGATCAGAGAAAGGTATCAAGAGCCTCAAGTAGAACAGTAGCAGGGGGCGGGGGGCGCCTGGGTGGCTTAGTCAGTTAAGCTTAGGTCATGATCTCACGGTTTGTGGGTTCGAGCCCCGCGTCTTCGAGCCCCGCGTCGGGCTCTGTGCTGTCTGCCAGCTCTGAGCCTGGAGCCTGTTTCAGTCTGTGACTCCCTCTCTCTCTGGCCCTCCCCTGCTCACGCTGTCTCTCTCTCTCTCTCTCTCTCTCTCTCTCTCTCCTAGAAATAAATAAAACATTAAAAAAAATTAAAAAGAACAGTAGCAGGGGGAATGGCAAGAAAGGAATGGATGTGCAGGCCAGTGGCAGAGAACAAAAGTTCACAGATGCCTCTTAGCTACTGAGACTAGATGTCCTGTGGGTTATTAGAAGGGGCTGAGCCAGGGAAACACACATTTGGTGTGGAAGATGTATAGCTCCGTTTTGGGGTACAGTGAATGTCTAAAGAGCCTGTGCAACCCTGGAAGTTTATCTCACAAGTACTAAAAATTAGTGATTTGATCTGGGAAAAAATAAAGAGTTGGTGTTACAAACCTGTAAAGGGATTGCACCAAGGTATTGGTTGAAACAGTGGGAGTTAATGTAAAGACAGATGATGGATGATTAGATAGATAGATAGATAGATAGATAGATAGATAGATAGATACCTGCATAGATACATAGATATAGGAAGGAGGGACTAGACAAAGGTGCCTAGTGGACATCCACAGTTAGGAGACGAAATGGAAGCCCTTGGAGGAGCAATTCCCGGAGGCTGCAGATCCAGGCAGGTACCTTGTTAGAAAATGAAGGGAAGAGAGAGTTTCCAAAAGATAAGGGAGTTGAGGTCAAATGCAAATGCTGAAAAGCCCACAGACAATTATGACTAAAAAAGAGAGGAATTTTGAAATAGGGAATCCTGATGAGCAGTCCAGAGAATGAAGGGAAACCCTTAAACTCTGCTCATGGAGGAATAAATGGGTATACATTACCAGAGGCCAAATTGGCAATATGGATCAGAAGAGTTAATACTGCATATCTGGAAATAATACTTCTAGAAAGTTATACAGAAAAGCAATACTCATAGAGATGCAATAAGATAGAGTTATTTTGTTTAAAATTCTGAAAATTTGTCAACAGCACAAACAATAAGGAATATTTAGTGGGACTGTGATTGGTTATAAAGAAGCAGGTTGCAAAACTGCTTTTATTTTTCCCACCCCACCCCCCACCTTTTAAAGGAAGGCAATATAGAAAGAAAGATGGAAGAATATACTGCAAGAATTTCATGATGTTTTTTTCTAGGTGGTAGGATATGATAGTTATAAGATTTCTGTTTTCCCTTTCTGCACACCCATTTACCCTTCCTCCCTCGTTTGGATTACCTATATCGTCTATAACAACTCTGTCCAAAAGAAATATAATGGGAGCCACAAACATAATTTTAAACATCCTAGTAACTACATTTGAAAAGCTACAAGAAACAGATAAGGTAACCCTAATAATATATTTTCTTTAACCCCAATGTGTCAGTGTTATCATTATAACATGAAATCAACACAGAAAATATTAATGATATCTTAGATTTTTCAAAACACTCGGCCTTCCAAATCTGGTATGTATTTTACATTTACAGAATATTTCAATTTGAACCATCCACACTTTAAGCACCCGATGGCCACATGGCTTCCGTATGAGATAGCAAAGCTGTATAAAATTAACAGCTAACGTTTATCAAGTGCTTACTATGTGTTAGGCGCTGCTGTAAGCCCGTTGGTTGGGGATTGTAACTCATTCAACCTCACAATAACTCCTTAAGGTTGTCAGGATTGTTACTGCCCCCACGAGTACACGTTGCAATTGTAATAACACCATGGTAAAAGTTTGGGAGCTTTTGCAAGCCATTTCCCCAACGGGATGGGGGTGGAAGCCAGGTTGCAAAGGCTTATTGAGTCAAGGGAACTGAAGGAGTTGAAGAGAGACTAAAACGTACTTAAAAAGTTTGGTGGTGAAGAAAAGTTAGCAGAAACTAGAGGCCAGAAGGCTTTTTGTGGGACCGGGAGCCCTGAAGGCAAAGGCGAACTCAGCTAAAGAGGAGGGAGGGGAATGAAAGGTAAAAGAGAAATGGCTGGGGATGCTGTCAGGCCAAGCACTCCAGAAGAGCGAGAGCTCTGTTGGATAAACATTGCTTGGCCTGTGCTGGGTGGGTTGTGATGGACATCCCCGCTTCCCGCTTCCCAGCTGAGGGTCGAGGTGGGCGTGTAGCCTGGGAGGTGGGGGGTGGGGGGAGGCAGACCCTGGCAAGTCCCTCTGGCAAGCGAATGCCAGGACAGAGTGGGGACGAGACTCCCTTGGGAAGGGGAGTTGAACTGAGTGGTGATGAATGAAAGTTAGCCAGCAAAGCAGCAAAAATGGAGGGGATACAGATTTGAGAAGGACTTGACTATAAGACCAGGTGACTGGATGAGGAAGATGAGAGAGGGAGGATCTGAGTGCCCTAGTTTCCTGCATGGGCAAGGGCAGAGACAGGAACATTTACCGAGAGGTTGTCTGGAGTCACACACTGGTCCTGTGCACCACATTAGAATCTCATTCATCCTCACAGAGGTCCCATAGAACGCTTCCCATTCCGCAGATGTGCAAACCGAAGCAAGAGTATTGGTCCCAGTCCTCACCATTAGTAAGTGGAAAAGCCAGAATCTGAGCCCAGGTTATTCCAGAGATGGAAGGAAGGAGGAGACAAATTGATGAGGGCCCAGAGGTAGGACGGGTGGTCCTGGGGGCCCACCAGGAAGGTGTGGAATGAAAGGTAAGCAGCCGTCTGGGATGGTAGAGCCCTCTGGCCTGAAGGAGGCACATCAGTCTTTGGACAGAACTCAGCAACTGGGGAGGGAGGGCAAGCAGGTGGAAGGGATGGGCTGGGGAACAGAGGTGGGAGAGGGGGGCAGGAGGTTTGGGTTAAGGTGGGCTGCTGTCCACTGGTGGAGAGAAGAGGCGTTTGTGTACGTGATCGGCTACGGGCGGGAGAACTTGGCAGAGACTGGGCAGGTGAGAAGGCACAGCAAGAGACAGGGGCCGGTGGGGAGCTTTGACGCGAGATCCAGAACACAGAGGCAAGCGTACAGACCCCCAGAAAGTGACAAGTTCTTTTCACCCACCGCAGAAAAAGCAACAACAGAGGAAAAGGCCCTAAGAGGAGCAGAAATAGAGGAAACCAGGTTAGGGATAAATAGCCACACAGGGAGGGAAAGGATAGAGGGAAATTAAGAGAGTTACCAGAGAGGAAAGCCAGAGAGAGGAGGCTTAGAACAGGGAAAGAAGAGGGAGGGTGAAGGTCGAACTGCCCTCACCCAGTGCACCCAGCACCCCATCCCTAACCAGGAGAACCCCTGTCTGGGGAGTCAGCTGCAGCAGCGGGGTGGGGGTGGAATGGGGGTGAAACCCGAGCCAGATCACTGAGCTGTCCCAGCTCAATGGAGACTGAGACCGGACTCAAGTCACTGGTGTTGTGCAGTCTGTTTCTTCATCGGTAAAACGGGGTTCATGACAGCTAGATGTCAAAAAATTTCGCAAGCACCACCACAAACAAGGTAAGGTGTTATTATAAGGCCTATCATGTTAATACGAACAGGTATCCTCAGAACCGTACAGATTAAAATAGATGTGGCCAGTGTAGACGCAAAAGGCCCGGTAGATTCCAAGCTTCTCTACCTGCCCAGTGTTGAGAGTTCGCGGCCAATATCCAGCCTCACGGTGGGGTAGGAGGTGAAGGCCTGCCGCTGGACAGGTGGCGTTCGTCTCTGGCCGGGGGCACAAGGCCCGCAGCAGGGTTAAACTTGCTCCGGCTCCTGTCTTCTCCGTGGCAGCCCTCTGTCGCCGCAGAGCACAGGCCCAGCCAGTGCTTATCCAACTGAACCCGCGTCCCCGCGGGGATCTTGCTCCGACAAAATACCCAGTCATCTCCTTCCATCTAAAACGAAAATCCCCTCGTTCTGTGCCCTTCCTCAGTCCGCACACTCGCCCCCTGAGTGGTGTGGCCTGCTTAGGTCGCCGCTCGGCGGAGCTTCCCCCTTTCCAGGACTGAGGCTGGGGCAAAGGGGGAGGGAGAAGAAATACATGAAAAGTCGGGGTGGAGGGTGGAGCAGCGAGACAGGGAGGGGGATAGACAGCCTGAGACAGAAACGGGAGAGAGACCGAGAGACCACTACAGAGCCAAAAAGATCCGGAGAGGTCGCGAAAGAGACACTGGCGCTCGCCACGGATTCGGTAACCATTCCTTCCGCAGGCGCCTCTGCTGAGGCTCCGCAGCGCTCGGCCCGGGGCTGCCCGGGACGCGAAGGGCTGCAGGGTGCGGTCGCCTCGCCTCACCTCCCCCTTCTCGCCGCCCCCTCCCCACCTCGCCCAAGGGGGCCGGAACGGTGTCGGCGCGCGGGGGCTTTTCGGCGCAGTCGAGTGGAAAATAGACTTTAACCCGCTTTGTGGCGACAGGGGCGCCCGAAGCGCTCTCCCGGACCGGGGCTCCCGGCGCTCAGGCGGGCCACTCCCAAGACCCGGCCTGGAGTCCCTGCAGAGTCACGCGGCACGCGGCACCCCCGGCCTCGGGGTACCGACAGGCCTAGCCGGATCTGCGCACCCGGCCGCAGGCGGGCGGCCCTGACCGACCCCGGCGGCGGCGAGGAAGCGGAACGCGCTGCGGTCCCCTCCTCGCAGTGCGCTGGCGGGGGCCGGGTCCCAGCCTCCCCACCACGACCTAGCGCCCTCCTAGGCCTCCGTGCGGTGTTTCCTGCGGCCTCGAAGGCCCCGGTGAAAAAGTTTGCTGAGTACTGGTTCTCTTCACCCTCTCACCCCCAGGGAATTATTGCAAGAAATGGAAACCTGGCGGAGCAGAGTCGTCCGCTGCTCCGCGGTCGCAGGTGGAAGGTGAGGGTCAGGGGAGGCCAGGCGGCCGCTGCGGTCCCGGGATGGCTGGTGTGCATTCTTGGAGACGGGGTCGACTGCTCGGCGAGCTTCAAGTTAAGGCTCGAGGCGCTGGCCCGGCCGGCCCGCCTGAGCCCCACGACCAGAGAAGGCGAGAAAAGCAGATCGTCCTCTGCTGAGGCCCGCCTTCCCCGTGCGAGCAGACCGCGGTGGCCGTGGCTGGGCCAAGGAGGTGCTTCCGAACCCGGATTTGCTACCTGAGGTCTGCAAAGTGACCACTCCGGCGGCTCCTCTCTCGCTGTCCGCGGCCTGGCCCCTGGTGAAAAGAATTGGGCGTCCCCTTTCTGGAGCCGTCCCCCATAACACTCAGAAAACGCGAAACCTCACGAACCGAGCGCGCGGCTTTCAGACCCGCGTCCCAAAGAGACAGATGGTGGGTGAGCGGGAGGGTCCCGGAGGCCAGGGGAGCTTGTTCTCGGAGAACCTATTTGTTGGGCAAAACCCACCCACCCTCCACTCGGATCCAAGTTGCTTGAGAACTGAAACGACATCCCAGGATGAACTGGAGGGGGTTCAACTGAGTTACACATCGGGAAGCGGGGCTGGACATTTTCCCAAACCCCAAGGCCCCTCGGACGCCTTCTGCGGCTCCCGCGCGGGCTGAGGTGGTTGGAGCGGTCTCCAGGCTCAGCTAAAGGGCAGAGACGCGAGGAGAAGCTTGCGGCAAGGGGCGGATGAGGGGTGGGGGGGGAGGCCTAGATCGCCCAGCGAAGGCTCCAGTCCGCTTTTTGCCTCCGACTGCTGGCTCCTTCCCCACCCGCGGTCTCTCGCCCCGCCCCGCCCCGCCCCCCACCTTGGGGCAGGTGAGCGGCGGCCAATGGGCGAGCGCGGGGCAGGTGCCGGCTAACTCGCGCCTCGCCGCACAGCGGCCGAGGCTGAGCTGGGCAGTGCTGGGAGGACCAGGGGCGGGGGTCGGTCCTGGCTGGACTCGGGAGGGAGGGGGCCGGGCTCAGCCCCCAGGCCGTAGAGGCAGCTAGCAGCCTCGCACGGAACCCGCGCCAGTGCCCGCGCCGGGAGCTGCCCGCTCGGCCCCAGAGGCCGGCGCGCCTAGCTGCGCGCGGTGGCCCGACTCCGCGTTCGCTCGCTCGCACGCCCCTCGCCTCACCGCGCCTGGCTCGCCGGCCGGGTCTGAGCGCGGGCGGGCGGGCGGGGGAGGTGAGGGGTGCTGGTGTGTGTGCATGTGCCTGGCTGGGTGCACACCCCGCACGGCGGCGGCGCCAGGACGCGGAGCGCTCCCCAGAGCCCGGCTGCCTAGCTCGGCTCTGGCGACCGCGACCATGTTCCAGCCCACAGCCAAGCGCGGCTTTACCATCGAGTCCTTGGTAGCCAAGGACGGCGGCACCGGCGGGGGCACTGGCGGCGGGGGCGCTGGCTCCCATCCCCTGGCGGCGGCCGCCTCGGAGGAGCCACTTCGGCCCACGGCGCTCAATTACCCTCACCCCGGCGCGGCCGAGGCGGCCTTCGTGAGCGGCTTCCCCGCCGCCGCCGCCGCCGCCGCCGCCGCCGCGGGCGCCGGCCGCTCGCTGTACGGTGGGCCCGAGCTTGTGTTCCCCGAGGCCATGAACCACCCCGCGCTGACCGTGCACCCGGCGCACCAGCTGGGCGCCTCCCCGCTGCAGCCCCCGCACTCCTTCTTCGGCGCCCAGCACCGGGACCCTCTGCACTTCTACCCCTGGGTCCTGCGGAACCGCTTCTTCGGCCACCGCTTCCAGGGTGAGTGCCCATGCTGTGCCTGCTTAGGCGGCGGGCCAGCGCCCACGCTGCCGTTGCGCGGTGGAGGCTCGGGGGCGCGCGGGGCTGTTCAGAAGTTGTTGAAAGAAGGCTGTGGGTCGGCAGAGGCCGCTTCCCAAATGTGGACGAGCCCCGGCGGGTCCATTCGCGCTTCCGCGGTGTTGGGTTCCCTTCCAGAGAGCCAGGTTGGGACCTCCAGGCTTTCCCAGAAACGATGCGGATCCGGACACCAAGCCGGGGCGCATCCTTGGAGCCTCTCCTGACCCTCCCCGCGGCCTGCCAGAATCTCTCCCGGCGGAGCCAGTCCCAGTGCAGAGAGCGCAGCGCGCACGGTTCTCCCTCCGCCCCAGCTGGACCTGAGACCATACTTGGCTTACATATCCACCACCAACTCCCAGATATCCGCCCTCGCTGGCGCGTCCGAGCAGGGCAAAGTCTACCCGCGTGTCCCGGGTCTGTGGAAAGAAGGGGCAGCAGGGAGGGCAAACTGGAGAGTCAATGTTCAGTGTGGACTGTTCCACTGTCTTGGGGTGTTTCTCAGTAACCTCGACCCGACTTCTCCAAGTTACGAGTGCCTCTCAGACCCAGGGTCGGGAAGGTTTGCAATAGCAACCGGCTTCCTCCGCCCTGCGCCGAATCTGGGAGCCCGCCCGGCTGCTAGGGGACCCAAGGCAGTCCGCCCAGGCAGGGGGCGGGGGCAGAGGGCTTTTAAGGTGGTCGGCAGGCTGTTCTCCCACCTCTGCACCGGGCAATAGGTTTGCTAATGAAGATCCCCCACTGGCCTTACGCACGCACACACACGTTTCAATTATCTGACTTTCCCGAAGGAACTGGAGTTGCATTTGTTGGAGTTCGTTTTCTTCCTTGAATTTGTTAAAGTTTGTTTCTCTTTTCTTGTCTTTTTTTTTTTTAAAGAATGGCCTTAATTTGTGCAGTAATTGCTTTGGTTTCCAGTTTTATTTTGTTAGTGTAAACGGGACTGGACCTCAGCTTTGTGAGGTTCTAGGACTCAGAGCGAGGTAACCCGGCTTTTAGTGAAACAAATGAAAAGGATATGGCTAGAGAGAGCTTCGGCTACCAACGTAATCAATCTGACTATAAACCGCGGTCTACACAAAGTAAACCAGATGCGTGGTACCATTATGTAGGTAATAGAAGAAAAATGATCTTTTGAAGCTTTGACTATAGCTGCATTACTGTTTCACGGAGAGCCGCTTTCCCGGTCCTGCTTTGTCAATTTTCTTAGTCCTATCTGACCAGTAGATAATTGACCCAGCAGATCCCACAAAATAAAAGAATGTAATTACTTGAACAAGAATTTTTGTGGGCAGACTTGTCTCCCCTGGGATTTGAAAGGCTTGCCCAAATCATCTTGGGGGCAAAAAAAAAAAAAAGCCTAGGGTGTCAGCCACTTCGGGCATGAAACTTGTCAATTACAATCATTGTTTACTGCTATAAATGAAGTTTTATTCAAAACTGAGCAAACCACCTCGGTACTCCATGGGGCCTGGCCTGGGTCTCAAAACCTGACACCCAAGGGCCGATCTGCAAGACGCGGCTGCTTTTGAACCGTCGGAACCAGGCAGCAAGGGACCCGTGGTTAAAAGGATGGTGCAGGGACAGGGACTCTGAGGAGAGGGCAGAACCGGTCCTAAGTCCTGTGGTCTCTGTTCATCCGGAGATGGCCTCCCCGGCGGCGCCCTTGGCTTCGGACCCGGTGCCCCCACGCCCTCCGCGCTGCCTTTCCCGCCTCTAGCCTCGTCCCCGCGGGCACCTCTCGACAGATCCAGCTCCAGCTCTGAGCATTCCCAGCCAAGCGAGGCCAGATGAATTCTCCGAAAAACCTTCTCAGAAATTGCCGCCGCTCCCTGAGCCATCAGTCCGGCGGGCACATTGTCGAGTTGCAAAAACGGTTGGATTTTTCTCTCAAGAACCGTGTCTGGACGCGGAGATGGAGCCATGCGTGGCCGAATTTTTGAACTCGGAAATCCGTTGGGCACTGGAGGACTTTTCGGACCCTGACACGTTTCGGCTTTGGGTCCGGTCTTCATCGCTGCAGCCCCGTGCGCGCCCCGGCGGCTGTGAGCCTTGCGGTCCCAGCGGGGCCTTGGGGCTGCGGGCCGAGCCGTCCCAGGCCCTCCGGCGCCGCGTTTTCTAGAGAACCGGGTCTCTGCGATGCTCATTTCAGCCCCGTTTTAATGCAAGAAGCGAAACCCTACCCGAACGAAAAGGAACATGTCTGCGCTCCGTGCGCAGCGCTTTCGGGCAGCGCGGGCCCAGCGAGGCGGTGGAAGAGGAAGAGCCCACACGGGATGGTCTGGATCAGGCGGCGGGACCCTGAAGCCGGTGGTGGCCTTCGAGGCTTGAAGGGGGGGAGCCGGCGGAGACGGGGAGTTGGCCGCACTTCGGTGCTATTTCCCGGACTCGGGAACTTTCCAGCCCCGGAACAGCGTCAGGAGGGGGCCTGGGAAGCCCCAACCCTCTGAGATCGGCGTTTGTAATGCGCCGGTGCTTCAAAGGGCGCCTTTGTTCCGGCCGGAGGAGGGGGAATGAGGTTATCTCCGCAGCTCGGCCGCCCTCTCCCTCCTGTTGCCCCGGGCTCCTCCGCCCAGCCAGCCGACCCAGAACCCCAGGCCAACTCCGGAAGAAAGTGCAGCGTTTGCCCGGGCACTTCGGATCCCTAGCTCCCACCTGCAGCCACCTCACTCCTGGGAGTCTCTACTGCCAGTCCTTGCCTTGAAGGGCCCTGCAGTGAGAGGCCGGAGCAAAACGGGGTGGGGTTCAGTTGCTCCTGGCTCCAGAGAAGGCTAAGTCAGCCCCTCTCCACTTTACTACCTATCCTTGTCTGACACTGACAGCTCACTCCCACAGAGTGCCAGAACTACTGCATGGAAACAGGCCACACTGAGCCCCAGCCCCAAGCTTGGTCTGCTCTTGTGGTCCAGTTAAGTGAAACTGAAGCTGTGGTAGGGACTGTTGAGGCCCCATACCCATAATGAGAGGGTACCAGGCACATAGGCACCTAAGGCATTAGTGTCCTTACAGAAACATAGAGCTGTTGATCAGTTTCTCAGGATGGTTAGTTTTGCACTAAACTGCCTCTTTCTTATAGGGAAAGGCCTTGCTTCTTTTGAAATCCAATGTCATCACTTTTCAGTATCTTGAGTAATTTTCCTACCTCTTGCTTCTTCGAGATTGGGTCAGAAGGACCCCTATGCTTCTGCACATACATGTGGCCATAGACTGAAGGACACATGCTATGTGCCCCAACAGAACATTACAATAAACCATGCAACCTAGCTTTTCCTAAAGTAGGCAGACTTGAGGCAAAGGGACATGCATATGTCAGGACAGAGAAGCTTGTTGCTTCCATCTTCTACTTTGGGTTTATAAAGACGAACACAGAGAACTCCACCACACAAGTGACCCACACACACTTCCAGAATTACAAAACAGCCATCACATCGCACACACGAAGGCAGACTGTAGTTTTTTTTCAGCCACAGACTGCCCTAGACACCCATGCACCCACTGACTCCCACCTACAGGGTCTCTCCAGGCTGCCCCCTCACTCTTCACCAGCTTGGGCCAGTTGAGCTGCTGAGGCCAAACCCTGTGAACTCTGAGATGATCAAGGACTTTTCCCTCTCCAGCTCACTTGTCCAGAGGAAAAATCACTGTTGGGACTTCACCCAGGGTCAGAACAAGGCTGTTTTTTTTAAGCAACTTAACATTAACAAGAAGTATTTGCTTCCCACTCGCCTCTCCCACCTTTCCCTGGCCTATCACACTGGTACCCACTTAAGACTTTAATTCTTATTCCTACTTGGATCAGGCTCCTCCTTTCTCTCCTCCTATTCCTCTCTTCCAGACCATCTCCCCTGATCATCTGTCCCCTCCACCTGCCTTCAGTCAGGCCTAACAGCCCTAGGCCTGCCACCACCTTGAAGGGCCCGCTGGGCCAGGCCGTCTCCCTCCATCGCCCATGATATGATCCCACTCCCTTTTGTAGCTGCACAGATCCAGCCACATGGATCTGTGGATAAGTGATTGTCAGGGGACTTTATCTCCCCTCTAGCAACCTTATTCCACAGGAAACCCCAGCAATTAAGTTCACCTGGGTAGGTGGGTAGGTGTCCAAACCCCAAGGACCCAAGCCCTCCAAAGAAAGTAATGCCAATCAGTTTCCACCAGCAGAGGGACACGAACAGTTACCTGGAGAGTTTTAGCAACAACATCTCAATTATATGATCTTACTTCACTTACAGAAGTGTTTCCAGAGATGGTAGATCTCAACGGAGATCCGAACAATTGTCTTAAACAAAACAACAGGTCAAATCGGGAAAATCCAGTGGCCATTTCTGAAGAAATTAATTGGATCAGTCAAATCTCAACAGCTAACTGTGTGAAAACATTCCATCTAGGGCTCTGCATTGTCAGTGGGTCAGGGAGACTGTTATGTGCGACTGCATGAGATCCATGAGATCCATGGGTGATGTAAGGGCCTGTTTCAAGTCTGTTAGCGTGTGCAACCAAGCCAGAGATTGTGTGAAGGCCTAGTGGGGGGTTTATTGAGACTGAAGCTGTGGGTGGAAGCTTATTTTGGCTTTTGTAGTTCCTGACCTAACCACCTGGCCTCAATGACCCCAGTGTCAGCCCCTCCTACTGCAGGTAGGAGCTGAGTTCCCATGATGGCCAACATTTGCCAAGGGACAATCACACTCTTTGAAAATCCTGTATGGTAGATGGGAGAAAAAGACAGTAGGGAGGCTGGAGCATATATTTACACACGCCCATGCAGAAACCAATATTTCTATATCTATATATATTAGAGAGAAAGATGACATCTAGATATTTATACACGTGTTTCTTCAGCACGGGACTATTCAGGAATGAAGCAAGGCCTTTTCCCACGGAGAGCAGTAGGAGTCTCCTGTGGGGAGTGGGCTTTACCAGCAGGCCTAGGGAAGAGAGGTGGGGAAGGGAGAGGAAGAAGCCCGACCTTACCCCTTCAGGAGTTGCTTGGACATTGACCTAGCTGCTGGCCTATTTTTACCACTTGCAAGGTAGAGCCTGAGCCTGTTGGCAAGAATTTTCCAAGGGCTAGCAGCCTGATCGCTTAGCTGCAAGGCTGGTTTAAACAGGTGTGAAAAGAGAGTGCCTTGGGTACGTACCTTCTAGTTCTTGAAAATGTATTTGGCATGAGGATGTCACTTTCCTGACACCCAGCCCTGTCTCTATTCTTGGCCTTTTTGAGGGAGATAGGGCAGGGCAAAGTGGACAAAGAGAGAGCTAAGGGGCTTTCCCACCCCATGGCCTCTTGCGCTGCTCCAGGAGCTGTGGCTTTGGGCCGGCTGGCGCCTCACTAGGCCTGGGCCCTTCTCCTGGCCCAACGGAGTGATCCGCAGCTCTGCTATTCCACGCCTCCCGCGACTGCGAGGGTAACAGTCTGACCCTAGGGAGGTGTCAGGAGGACAGGGGATTGGACTTAAGGAAGGGGGCGGCAAGAGGGAAAGGGAGAATTGGGGGCGGGGGTCAAGGATTGGAGAGGGTAGCGGAGCGCCGAGGGCGTTTGCGGGCAGGCCAGAGGGCCGGTCTTGGCCGGCTCCCTCGGGCGGCCCGGCAGCCGGGCTGCGGCTCACGGCGCCCCTTCTCTCTGTCTGTACCTGCTGTGTTGCCGTCGGCGGCGCGGCCGCAGCGAGCGACGTGCCCCAGGACGGGCTGCTTCTGCACGGCCCCTTCGCTCGCAAGCCCAAGCGGATCCGCACGGCCTTCTCGCCCTCGCAGCTCTTGCGGCTGGAGCGCGCCTTCGAGAAGAACCACTACGTGGTGGGCGCCGAGCGGAAGCAGCTGGCCGGCAGCCTCAGCCTCTCGGAGACGCAGGTAATAACCACCCCGCGGGGCTCTGCGCTCCGCCGGGGAGCCCAGGTGGAGGTGGGGGCGGGCAGGTGCAGGAGGAGCCCGAGTCTCACCCCCGCCTTCCCCGGGGGCTCTGTCCCATCCAGCTCCAAAAGCCTCCCCCCCCCCCCCCCCCCGCCAACACCCGGCGGCCCTTCCGCTAAGCCAGGCTCTAGAGTCCCTTCCCTCCCGCTGCGCTTAGCCTCGCGGAGGCCGCAGGACTTCTGTCAAGCCCTGAAGACCCACCAGGAGGTTGGAATCAAACCATTTCCCCAGTCAGCTGTGCAAGCCCATAGAAGGCGCCAGGTTCTCAGGAGGCGGCAGGGCGCGGAGCCCCACGCCGCAGTCACTCCTGAGCTGCCCCTGAGTCCACTGGAGCCGTCCCAGCCCTGTGGCTACTGCAGCCCTTCTTCCGCCCCTCTTCTGGGGATGCTCGCAGTTTTGTGGGGTGGCCAGACCTTTCCCACACTGGCTTTGCGGCTTTGGCTTGGCATGGGCAGAGCTGGCGGAGGCCTCTCTGCCCACCGGCGGATGTGGGAGAAAACCCACGTGTCCTCAGGCTATAAACACGAGAAGCAGAGATTAGCCAGGAAGGGGCAGGCCCTGCCTGGGGTCTCAGGGTGGCACTGATCTCTGCGCGGACAGGGCTCTGGAACCTGGTGTTTGGGCGCGCAGACAGGGAATGGTGGGGAAGTCGATTCTGGGACTCAGGGTCTGTGTTCAAACACCGGAAGGGCTGTTGAGCTGGGGAAGGAACAAACTCCAGTGGTGTCGGAGGGGTTTTGAACTGGGTGAAATTAGTTACCGTGTAGTGTTTTTGTAATTGGTAATTAAGAAAAGAAAACATTTAAGAACTAGATTGGAGTTATAGGGAGGCAGATTTGGGTTTGTTGTAAGTAAAGACCTTGCCATACGTAAATGCTCCCTGGAGGCACCGCCGGAGCTCTTGGTCCCTGGGAGTACGTCGTGCTGGAGGGGCTGGCTGGTGCCCTGGAGGCGGACTGCAGTGTCTGAATGGGCCTCAGGAGACCTAACTCTCTTCCGTTCCTGACGGCTCCCAGATTTGCAAATGAGAGAGGTTTGCTCGCGCGCCCAGCAGCTCCCACCCCGCCGGCTCTTTTTCGTCCTCTCCCCTTTCCTCCTAGTGTCGTCCCTGTTACACCACCACCCGCTACCCTTAGTCCGGGATCTTGAGGGGGCATCCCGGGGTCTCTGCGGAGCAGTGAAGATAGGAAGGGGGCTCAGACCCTAACTGCCTCCCCAGTTCTCCTGGCCGACATCACCCGCTGGTCCTGGAGTCCCACTTTGGTGTCTATTGTCTTATCTGTCTGATGCCCCATTTAATCAATGCATTGCTCTGGACTCCACTGTAGGACCCTGCTTTTTCAGATTTGCTAGCTGGGCTCTCCTAACTGCAGAGATAAAGCTTACAAAACAATAGAGTTAATTTTTAAAATGTTTTAAAGAAAGATGTTAAAAAAACAAGTTAAAAAAAATAATACCCTTGTTCCCTTCTGGGAGTGTTTTAAAATTGTTGTCTAAAACAAGGTGTCAATTTAAGAATGGTGTTTATACTGGACATCATTTAAAAAGTATTAGTTACTAAATTTTAATTGCATAAGTGGAAGAAAACAAAATGGTTTATAATCCTCCCACCCACAGATTAACACTTGTTGAAATAATGGCATTGTTTTTAAACTTTCAATTTTTTTAGCTCAGTGAGAACATTTTTTATTAACTTTCTTTCAAACTAGATCTAGCTGCCTATTTGCTCCTAACAATGCCAGTTAATAAATGTAATGGTTGTTTCTTTCATTTTCATTATGTTTCAAATACATTTAAAGCAAAAACCAGATAGACTAATATATCCAGCTTAACTATCAAAACTCTTATGTCTAATCTTGTTCTATCAGTGAGCCGGTTTTAGCATATGGAACAAAAAGCCATGGTAGAACTAAGGTAGGTTTGAGCCTGAGAAACCTCCTTTTAGAGACTCATCTATTCAGGTGAGGATTCTGAGAAAGAGACACCAACTGGGCAGGGCTCCCTAGGCAGGCAGATTGGATTTCATTATCTTGTGTGACCTTGGGTGAGTTACTCAACTTCTCTGAGCTCTGATGTTTTCATCCAGAAAATAGATTGTTTAAGGATTAAAGTCACCTAATATGAACTCCAATAATATTAATTCTCATCCCTTCTCTTTGTTTAAAGTAGTGTAGCAGGTTAGTGTTACAGTAACCCCCAAACCTGGCTTCCTGTCTTAGTCCAGTGTTTCTTCTGCTCCATCCAGTCTCCTTCATCATCAGAGCTTTCTGTCCCTCTGGTAGCTTATCATTTGGACTTAGGCTATATATTTAACTAATTATCTATCGTTCAGTATTTATCAGGCAAACTTACCTGTCATTTCCAGCTATCAGCTATTTGTCAAGCGACAGTCTCTCTCATCAGTCCCCTACCATCCATCTATTTCTACTGTTAGTACCTACATTTGCCTCTCAGGGCTCTCCAGTCCATCACAGATAGCTGTTTTATGTCTAGCCATGTACTTCTGTCTGCTCTCATTAAACTGCCTGTCCAAAGCTAGTTAATTTATATTTTCTATTAATTATAATCTTCCTAATAAAAGCTCTCATTTACCCAACTGTTGATTATTTCCATATTATCTGTTCTATCTTCTGTGTATCTACCTTCCACCTCAAGCTTCCATCTCTGCAGATCTAGTTAGCTACTGACAGATGCATCTTCAGATGTCTGCTAGTGCTTACCTATCATGTCATCAGCTCTGCCTTTGTCTTCTTTCTGGGCCTCAGTTTATTGTATCTGTAAGATTTAATGAAATGAACTCCGTGGTTCTTTCCAGCCCTGAGTTTCTGGCTCATCTACCTGCTTCTCTCGGTTTCTATGTAATGCTTCCCGCAAGTTCTCAGAGCTCACAGTACATCTCCCATATATCATAATACACATAGGACTTCGCTGTGGCTTAATTATCTATCATGTCCAAATGTCGCTCTGTGAACTGGCTAGATTTATCGCAGAAAGAAATCTTAAAATACAGATTCCCAAGCCCCATTCAGGAGATTCTCTTAGGAGTTCCAGGATGGGAACCAGGAAATATTTTTAAAACAGCTCTCTGAGTGATTCTGATGAACAGCAGGCCAGCTCTGGGAGCCAAAGGTCAAACCTTCTTGTTTCTCTCTATGCCCTAGGGTCCAGCTCAATGACCAGCAAGGCATAGATGCTCCATAAACATGTATTGAATGAATAGGCAAATTTCTTTTGATTGTATTCATATCCATGTGTTAACCTTATCAGTCATTTCCCTAGCTTTCTGCAGTCACTGACCCCTTCCTGTCCCTTTGTTTTCTATTTTTCCCTTGCATTTTAATCTAGAGGATCTCATTTTATCCATCAGTTCATGGATAAAACTTCTGGGAGAGTTAAGGAAATTAACATGTGGGTCTTAATCCAGCCAGAGCTCAGGGGTGTCTGCATACTCAAAGCTTTAGTATGGAGTGTTGGCAGGTGGGCAACCGGGGCTTCTTTGTCGGGGCAGGTTTGTGTGTTTGGTTGAGAGAGGGTGTTTGTACTGGGATGGCAGTGGATGAATCCAGGAAGTGGAGGGAGTGGTCCTGGGAAAGGGCTAGTTCTCCCTTCTGGCTCTAATTACTTGCTCCTCACTGCTGTGACACAGCCGCAGAGTCTGACCTGGATGACTGAATGATGTCCATTTAAGCTTCAGTGCTGGTGGCACAGACCTGGATTTGGGTCAGATCAGAGCTGTGAGTGCAAGTGAATGTGTGTAACAGGTGTGCGTAACATGCATATGCCACAAAGGGAGATGATGCCCAAAGGTCAGGTGATATCGTATATACACATGGCATGGACAGCAGCTTGGGTGCTTATGTGCATGTGCAGGGGTGACACTTGAGTTTTATGGGGAATGAGAGAAAGCATTTGGTTGCTCCAGGCTGATCAATTGGTGTTTCCAGCTGCCTCATCTGCTCTGACCAGTTCAGCAGGTGTTTCTTCACCTTCTCAGGCTTCAAGTTCAGTTGAGCTATTGAGGGAAAGGAGTGTGGAAATGTAGTCCTTAGCCTTGGAGATGCCTCATTCGGTGGTGGGAGCAAAATGGAAAGTGTGCACACTTGTGGGATAACGCACAGGATGAGTGACTAGAGTCCCCCTGAAGTCAGACAGTGGGCTGAGGAAGGTGCCAGGGGAGACTTGTATGGATAGAAGGCTCCCAGGAGACCTAAGGCTCAGAAGGATGCATAGGAGTCTAGGTTGGTGGGAAGGAAGGGGAGGATTTAAAGTGGGTGAGTTAAGATGGAGTGGGAGCTGTCAAGTCTGGTCACCATCTTGGGGCCCAAGAACAGGTGGGAGAGGGTCTTAGAAAAAAGGAGTATAAGGTTACCTGTCTATGGGTTTTTCCCCCCAGGCACATGGTAAGGAGACTTCCTGCGTTCCCTTCCTGCTCTGAAAAGCTCTGCTTTTGGGGGGACGAATGAGAAGGAGATATACAGGTGACTTGAATTTTAGGGAAAGGTCAAGAGCCCTTTGTTGCTAGCTCATTGTCAGTTCTGAGATGGACTCATCCCTTCTTTAAATCTTGGCTCTTCTCCAAGAATTTCTGCATCATTCATATTTCAGGAGTCCAGTGGGAGGCCGGACAGGGCAAGGGAGGCCGGAGTGGTTCTCTAGGGCCTGGCGCTGAGGAGACAGATGAATCTGTGATTTCTCTCTGAGTGTGAGGGCAAGCACCCAGGGTGGTTGGACAGAGGAGGAGACAAGAAGGCTTAGGAAGAATTAGGGCTGTGGTTGATGGGGAGTCAGAGGTGGCCTCAGTTTGGTGGGGTGAAAGATGCTCATGACATTGGGCTTGACCCTGAGAGTAGCTCATATGATCAAATAATAGGAAATGGATCCCCATGGAAAGGGCTATTATCTTGATAGGGTGTTGGAACTCCTTGAGGACAAGTATTTGCCTGTAAGTATGCAGGGAGGAGCTACAGACTCTTCCCTTTGGGAGGGACTAAAGTTGGGGACTAGTAGAAAAGAAGGGTCCAAATCTGGTTCATTCAAATAGGTTATTCAAAAGTAAAGTCTGAAACAATTGGCTGGAGCTGTAGTTGGCTTGTGCATTAGTTTCTTTGTCCATTCATTTGTTCGTTAATACACACTTTCATTTATCAATGCATACATACATCAATCAGTGTTTTAATACATTAATGCATGCATGCATTTCTCCATTTATCCACAGCACCTTCTTCTTCC
The DNA here is from genome assembly GCF_003009895.1 of Hyaena hyaena. Taxonomy (NCBI): domain Eukaryota; kingdom Metazoa; phylum Chordata; class Mammalia; order Carnivora; family Hyaenidae; genus Hyaena; species Hyaena hyaena. Next base: position 509,897 of record NW_024081224.1, on the reverse strand, counting down.
TATTTGACTCATGGTGACCCTTGTGCCCCCCAGCAATAGATCTCTCTCCCTCCCCCAGATTCTCCCTGGAAGTGGTTAATCCAATTTGCAACATGGAGAATTAAGATTTGACCCTCTTGGGGGCACCTGCCTGGCTCAGTGGGTAGAGCATGCAATTCTAGATCTCAGGGTTGTGAGTTCAAGCCCCACGTTTGGTGTAGAGGTTGCTTAAACAAAACTTTAAAAAATCTTTTAAAAAATTAAAATAAAAGAATTGACTCTCTTATAGAAGTGTCCATGGAACTAAACCCATCTCTCCAGCAATTGCACTTCCCAAACCCCTTTTTTGATTAGATTTCAATCCTTACACCATTGATTTTCTTCAGCTTTCCAGTTCTGGCCTCGGCATCTCTTGCCAAGAGCGGAGTGCAGGTCAGTTCACCTCTGCCCAGCTTGCTGAACAGATGGGAACATGCCCACGTGGACTCTAGAGTAGACGGACACTGCTTTGATTCTCCAGGTTCTCACAGCCTGATGAGGAGACAGAGGTTCGAGCAAATAAATTAACACACTCCTGGGGTCACCTCTGTTGCTGCAACAGGGAAAAGTACTAAGGAAGTACAGACGGGCAATGGGGCAGGTCCAGCCTAGGAACACCTGAGACCGGAGCAGAAATTTGAAGGCTAAGGAAGAGTACCCCAGGTGGGTAACTCAGGCAAAAGTGGAGATTCTTGGAAGGATCTGGCTAATCTGAAAAACGGAGACGTTCAGTGAGATGGGGACTTGGGAGACCACAAGGAACCTCTCTCCCACCCGGGGGAGTCAGAGATGGGGGAGGGGTTCCTTTAGTCAACATCCCAACTGTGTCTTTGGGGATTCGTGTGCAGATACTGTAGGGAGGCAGGTGCAGAATAGGCATAGCCCCCTAAAGCCAGTGCCCACAGAGCTGGTAGCCACACTAAATGACCTGGTTCCTTTCCATGGTCTCTGTCTTCTAGGGAAAGGGCTCCCGGGGTGACCCCAGAGGCTGGATTAGAGAGGTGATGGGATGTCACTCTTGTCTCCTACTACACTCAGAGCCCAGTCTTTTTCTAAGTAAAAAATAAATTGTTACCAGTAACGCATTAGCAAAAAGTCAAAAGTGGAAAGAAGAAAGAAATGTCACCCACACTTTAGGTACATTTCCTTCTAGTCTTTTTTCCCCCCATGCATAGATTTTATTTTCCCATGGTTGTGATCACACTGTGCCCAAACTGCATCCTGCCATTTTCACTGATATTATGAAGTCAGAAGCATCCCCCTGTTATTACAGTCTTTGTAAACAGCATCTGGTCACTCAGCCTAAGGCTGTTCAGAAGATAGCCAGTCTGCCTAGGGAGAGACTTTGCATCCCTGTTTCTAAATAGCTGTCTCCTTGACCCCCGTCGTTTTCATGGAGAAAATATTCAGAATCACCTTTCATTTGGGTGTGCCAGGAAGCTGGCCCTTGCCTGAAAACATATCCTGCACCTGGAGTTCCACCGTCAGAAACTTTCTTTGGGCCAATGTTGTGGGGCAAGGCTGGGTCCATCCATCCTTCCTGGAAGGAGACTTGGGAGTTCTGTGGGAGGGAGAAGGTGCAGGAAGGGCCCTCGGTCCTGGTGTTGCTCAGGGCTTCCCCAGACTGCCCCATCACTAGGCTGGGGGCGCTTTAGCCCTTGGCCAGCCTCATGGGTTCTCAGGAATGACGCCCCAGCCCCGCATCCAGGCCTGAGTCACACACAAATGCCTTGCACAGGAGCTCACCCACCTACTGGCTGGTGTAGTGTCAGTGGGCTCCAGGATAGGGGGCGGGGACCAGGCTGGCTGCCACGCAGTTGTGCTGAGAACCACCCAGGGCCCAGCCAGCCTTGTACCCAAGGAAAGGTGGTTATGGAATCTAGAAGTCGTGCACCCAGAGCATCTGCCATTATCCCTTGTCTACCTGAGGAGAGACATGCAGGCGATAGGTTTGTCCCTTACCCTAGAGATGAGGGAAGCAGATCCCCCTCTTACACCATCCACGAGGGCAAGCACCTCATCTCCTTCTGTCCCTGGCTGGCTGCTCCCACCCCCAACCTGTGCTACAAAAGCAAGGGGCAGGGCAGACCCTGGGAAGGGCGTGCTCTTAGGGGAAGCCTTGGATTGGGTGGACTCCACGAAGGAGACAGGGGATAGTGTCTGGGAAATATGAAGGTAGAGTGTCCTAGGCAGGCAACTGCTCCCTGGGTCCAGATGCCGGGCCTGCTTGCTTTTGGCTGTCACTACCTGGCTTTATTGCTAAGACCTGTGCTTCTCAGCCATTCTCAGGGACTAGGGGCTGGACTGGGTAGTCTTCTGAGGACTGCCCCTGGCCCCACCCAGGGTTCAAGGATCTCCCCTCAGCAGTCACTGCTGCTGCCAAGACCAAGGTACTCACCATCATTCCACACACACGACTTACCAGTTACCACTGGCATGGACACCTAGATCACCCAGCTGCAGTAGACAGCACCTGCTTGCTTTTTAAATGAGCTGTCATTTTCAGGAAACCATCCATGCCTTGTAACCCTGCCATCTCTGTGTCACCTCCCCCAGGGACCCTCTGGAACAAAAGCCTAGGATGTGCCTGCCGTGGAGCTGCAGGGGTCCCAGAAAACATCTCTCCTATGGATGAGGGACTTAAGCCTAGAATAGGGAAGAAACTTAGCAAAGGATCAGCACCCAGACTCACCATCACCTAGTTTGAGGATGGAGGTGCTGGCCTGGCTCTGTAAGGCCAAGTAAAGAACTGCATGGCCAGGGGGCACCTGGGTGGTTCAGTTGGTTGAACGTCCAACTTCAGCTCAGGTCATGATTGTTTGTGAATTCGAGCCTCGCGTTGGGTTCTGTGCTGACAGCTCGGAGCCTGGAGCCTGCTTCGGATTCTGTGCCTCCCTCTCTCTCTGTCCGTTGCCTGCTCACACTCTTTCTCTCTCAAAAATAAACAAACATTAAAAAATTAAAAAAAAAAAAAAAAAAGAACTTCTTGGTCAGGAGGAGTTGACAGATTGAGTGAGGCTTTCTCCACAGTTCCCAAGCACTATGACTAGTTAGGAAGCTGCAACAACCCTCCTAGATCACGCACAGGATATTAAATGCTGTGACCTGGACACTGAGCACACTCTGGGGGAAGTGGGATAAGTGAGGGTTGCTTAGAGATGGGACTGATCCTCTTGGGAGGCTTCCTGGAGGAGGTGAGCTTAGTATTGTAGACCTGTTCCTCCCTCCAAGCACCTCCCCCCACCCATCACAGAAGATAGTTGTCCACTGTTTGAATCCTCCCCTTGTCAGGACTCTCACTGCCTGACACAGAAGTGGGGAACCCTCTGTGTTTAAAGAGGAGCTCCCTTCTGTCCCCTGAAGTTTCCCCCATATAACCTGTTCCCATATTTGGATGGGCCGCAGAGGCCAGTGCTTTGGGGGCGGGAAGTTTAGAGCACTGCCCCAGGTGGGGCTGCAGACACCCCTGTGTCTGAGGAGGAGGCGGCCTCGCTGGAGGATGTGAGACTACCCTGAGGCGTTGCCACCGGAGGGACCAGCCTTCCCAGCTGTCCAGCTCCACTTCTGATGGGGCGGAGGGGGGGAATTCCACCTGACGTTGCTCACAGGGTCCCCTGGTGAGACAGACTGACTTAGATGGTGTGTGAGTCGGAGCCTTGAGTGGCAGGGTTCCGTGACTCCGGGAGCGCTCTGGCTGTCACGGGCACTGCTCTTGGGATGGACGTCACCTCCTGGTTACATAGCCATGTCTGCTCTGCTTCTTTGTGCTGCAAAGCACATAGGGGGACCCTGGGAGGTGGGGTCTATATCAGGCCCACAGGGAGCTCTTCAGGACTCATGCGATGGCTTTTCATAGGTTCTCCCACTTACTGTTCATCTCTGCCTCGTGAAGGAGCAATTATTATCTCTTCTCTAGAAATGGGTAGGGACCCAGGTCTGCTGGGCTCCAGAGCCTGGGTTCTTCCCCTCTGCCGTGCTGTGGCTACCAGATGCTCGGCAGCTCCATGACTGCTCCCTTCCCACTGTGATAGGTGGATGGGAAGGTGGCCCCTCGCGGCCCACTGTGTCCTCTCCCTGCCCCACCCCATTCGCATCTGGAAGACTAGTCTTCGGGACCCAGCAAGTGGCCCCTGGCCAGAGGAGAGGACCCTGGCTTTGGTTTCCCCAACTGGCTCCCGGCACAGCCTGGGTGCTGAGAACCCAGTACCTGTCCTGGGGGCCTCCTGGGTGTTTCTTACCTCTGCCCCTCCCTCCCTGGCCCAGGTGAAGGTGTGGTTCCAGAACCGGAGGACAAAGTACAAGCGGCAGAAGCTGGAGGAAGAGGGGCCTGAGTCTGAGCAGAAGAAGAAGGGCTCCCACCACATCAACCGGTGGCGCATTGCCACGAAGCAGGCCAACGGGGAGGACATCGATGTCACCTCCAATGACTAGGGTGGGCAGCCACGGATCCGTGAGGGCAGAGCATCTGCTCGCTGCCGGCCAGGCCCCTGGGTGGGCCCGGCTGGACTCTGGCCGCTCCCCGGCCAGGCTTCGGGGAGGCCTCGAGTCACGGCTCCACAGGGCTTGGAGCCTGGGGCCACCACTGCCGGAGGGACAAGAAATGGGCTGGCTGAGGCCTGGGACTGCTCAACCTTCTCCTCAGAGAGCCTGCCTGCCTGGGTGGGCCGCCAGCCACTGCAGCCTCCCAGCCGTTCTCCATTTCTCTTATCTCCTGTTTGTTTTGATGCGTTTCTGTTTTAATTTATTTTCCAGGCACCCGCTGTAGTTCTTAGTGATCCCCTTGTATCTCCCTTCCCTATGGGAATAATAAAAGTCTCTCTCTTAATGACATGGGCATCCAGCTCCAACCCCAGAGCCTGTGAGCCTGGGTGGTGGATTCTGGCTCTGGGGGCCAGTGGGGACCAGCAGAGCAAGCTTGTGCAGCGCCTGGGAGCCTGGGGTGGGGTCTTGGAGATCCAATTCATTAACTTCTCTCCTTTGTTGGGGGTCCACCCTGGTCTCTAGCTCCAACTGTACAGCAAGAGAAACGGAGGCTAGACATACGGAGGGAAGGACCAGCCTGTGTCTTAAGGGAGGCCATGCTTCAGTGTTTCCAAGCTTATGGAGCGGTGGGAAACAGGCCTGTGCGGGTTGCTGGAGAGAGAACATGCAAACTTCTGCATGCTGAGAGACTCTGGTGGCTCCTCCAGCTGAGGAGACACTAGAGGAAAAAGGGACACTTGGGAGCTGAGGGGGGCACCACTCACAGAACCTGACCATGCTGGCCCCAGGTCCTAGCTCCACCAGGATGTGCACCCGTCCCCAGAGATCCCCTCTGTGTAGATGAAAAGTTCCAAGATGGGGCATAAGGCTGAGCCTGTAAGCCGTCCCCACCCAAGGCCACAGGGCCTCCAGCCAGGAAAGAACAAGAACCTAATGGAGCTCTGTAGTCCACCTGCCCTTCTGCTCATTCACTTGCCTTTCCTGCTGTCACACATCAACGTGTCCTTCATCCTTAAAAAGTAAGACCTGTATTCCTAACAACCTTTCCCTTACGACGTCCAGACCTATCTCCACTTCTTCACCTCCCACGAGCTCTCCAACCCCCTGCTGCTGCTGCTGACATCACCCATCGCCGCCACCCCTTGGGGCCAAACTCATCTGTCTCCTATTTGGCCCCACCTCCACCCCGATCTTCTGGCTATTCCCTCCTTGACTCCCATACCCCTCCCTGCCTTATTCCAGTACCTCTGACACCTTTACCTCTTGCCTCTCCAAGTCCTCCTCTGTCTCAACCGTGCCTCATCGGCCCTGTCCTCTGCAGGGTCATTCCTTGCCCCACCTGCCTCTTGACTGTGCCCTCCTCCTAGGGCTTTGCATCCATGTCTGCGACTTCTCCTGGCTCCCCAGACTCTCTCCAGCCAGCCTCTGCCGAGCTGCAGACCCCCGAGCCGGCTGCCCACATCTGCTGCACTCCAGGCCCCTTGGCACCTTGAACCCAACACATTCACAGATGACTCCTCTCCCCACCTGTTCTCTTCCAGGACTGCCCACCTTGACAAATGGCCAAGGTTTCTAACCTTGGGAAGCAGTGTACATGGCTCCTGGGGGGTTAGGACGAGAGGGAAGGAATGGTGGACATAATGAGGTTTATGTGGCTTGCCAAGGATGAGGCCCCTTCAAAGGAGGACCTCCAGGCTGTGGCTAGGGTTCTCTTCCTTGAGCCCAGGTAGGACTATGTCACACCTTCCTAAGCCCCTTCCCCTGCCCCCACTTCTTTCCCACTCTTGGCCTCTCCTACCTCACTCCTGGTGCCCTTGGCTTCAGTCTTGTCCATGTCATCTCCGTCCCCCAGTGAGCCATAGGGTTTTGCCTGTTCTGTGCCTTTACTTATGCTTCTCTTGGCTCCTGGAATGTGCTGGGGGCTTGATTAATGTTGAAGTCAATGTTGAAGACTTGCTGCCTGGGGCCCATGCAGGGATCCAAGCACAGAAGGTCCTTTTGCTGAGACTGTCGGCATCTCACTTGGGTCCAGTCAGTGCTAGAAACCAAAGGGCTTTCTCCCATCTCAATGCCCCCCCCCCACCCCCATCAACCAGGAAACACATTCCTTGCATCTTGAGCGTCCTCACCTCGGGGTGGACACTCTCTCTGCCAAGCAGGTAGATAACCTCTGGAGAGCATGTCCACACAGGTGGGGTGAGGGTGAGAAGGGGAGGCATCTTTTTGGCACCGGTGGGGGGCAGGGCAATGGGCGAGCTGTTCCTCTCAAGATTCTCTCACTTAGTGGGGGAGGAGGTGCATGAGGATCACAGCAGAGCAGCCCCTGTCATCCAGATAAAGGGCTGGAAAGGACCCAAGGAAACCTGCCAATCTTCCTAGGCCAGGCCTGCAAGGGGCGGGCCGGGAGTCCCCACCGCACTCCCACCCACCCCCCCGTGTTGTGCCTCTCCCTGCAGACGGTAAATATTGGTGTTGTGACTTCATTAATAAAGGCTTCTGTGAGCCTGAAAAACATGGAATCAGGATGAACTATTTTCTGAGCTGCCGGCTTGCCAGGTTTGCTAATTTGGGAGTTTTTGGGCCCTCTCCAGGGAACAAACCAAAGTTTCTCTCGAAGAGACACAGATGCAGCCGGGAAGGGGAGAAGAAGCCGAGGAACGATGCTCCCGGCCCTCCCTCGACTGCTCCTTCCTCTTGGAGATCAGGGCCCTGCGAGAGTGAGACAGGTGGACAGGGGCTGCTTGGCCAGGCTCTCCGCCTGGCCAAGTCACATCCCCTCAGCTGGGCTGGCCTCCCAGGCCCTGCAGAGTCAGACGGGCTGAGGTACTGATGATGCCCGTAAGAACCCCATGTGGCTTAAGTGGCAGGAACACGGTTTCTTAGCTCTTGTGGCCCAAGCCATACGCATCAGCTTCAGGGGATGATCTTTACACTCTGGTCGTGGAACTTTCTGAGATTAGTCCCTACAGATCCACAGCGGCATGGCTGGTGCTCTCAGCATCTCTGCACTTGGTTGTCACCAGCTCCTCCTCTGGGGTGCTGTGACGGCTTCCCATGGGACTACATGGAGCCCTCGCTTGTCAACTGGGTTCTGCCCAGGAGGGAGCCAGGCGACCCCCGCCCCCAGGCCTCTCCTGGAGCCCCTGCTCTCGGGCAGCCCTGTAGGGGGAGGGGCGGGGAGGCCAGCAGGCTGAGTGGTGCAGGCCCAGCCAGCTTTCCTGTCAGACAGGCGCTGCCAATGCGGAGCCAGACATCGGGAACAGGTTTAACCAATTACCCGAGCGCCCCATCTGCTGTCTGGGGTGTGTGTGAGGGTGAGTGCATGTGAGGGTGTCTGGGAGTGTCTGGGAGGGCTGTGGGCGAGTGCGCGCGAGTGTGACTGTGTGGGTGTGTGTGGGCGTGCGGCTGTGCACGTGGGCGGGGTGTGCTGCCTGTCCCAGCCATACCCCCTCATTTGTCAGACTGTGGCTACCAGCTCATGGTCTTCCTGCCTCCCCGAGACCTGGGGGTCTCCATGAACAACCCACCCAACGCCCCAGGCTCTCATTTCCTACTCACCTCATCACCACTCACTCTCAGGGCTTATGAGAGCCTAGAGTCACGCCTTCTTTCTAACCACACATTCAGATGTCCTTCCCTATCAAACCACATGCTCTTGCCTCTCACTCGTTCAGTTTTCTCCTATGTTTGTGCTTTGGCCGCACAGCCCGCTCCGGGCCACGGGCCCCTCTATTCTCTCTCGGACATTTCCTGGTCCCACTGTTCCTTGTTGCACCCTCCTGGCAAAAATTGTGAACTTGCTTGAACCTGCTTCCCCATCTGCCCTTGCAGTGGAGTCCGGGGGACATCCTGTAAGTGTGCTGGGTGGCACTCCTTGAAGTCCAAGGTCCCAGCCTCAGCTGACGCCTCACCCCTGTTGATAAATCCACTCCCGTTCTCCACAGGGGATGTTTCAGTCACGCTTCTCCCCAAACCTCTTCTGCTTACCCTCAACAGAGGACCTTATTTCCATCTCCAGAGAGAAATGAGGTGCGCTGGAAGGGAACACCTTCATAGCAATAAGGGGCCCGGATGAAAGAGGTAGTCCCTTCAAATGGGGCAATCTGAGGAGAGTTGGATAAAGGAACAATTCACAAATTTGGGGAACCCAACAAGAGATGCTTAATGCCACAAGGCTAATGACAATGGCCCACAGCCCTGGGGCCTGAAGAGGCAGGGGCAGGAGCAGTTACCAGAACACAAAAGGATGGATGGATGGAGACAGCCCCAGATAGGAGCCGGGGCCTTTGCGAACGGAAGGCCCAAAGATGCGGGGGAGACCAGGGGCATCAATCCCCCAGTGTCACCCTCCTCAGATCCTTCAGTTTCCCACTGGAGACTCCCAACCACGGGAGCCAGACGGCAAGTCCATACGAGGCAGCCTTCCGGAACAGAGAGCGGATGGAGAATGGTGCAAAGTATATCTGGAGGGGCCAGGCAAGCTAGTCTCTCACCCTCCAACCTCCCTCCCTCAGGCCCACGTTACCTGCATCCAGCCCATCTTCTCCACCTGCTCCCTGTTACCACTGAGACTCTTCTCTCCTCCCGCCCTCCTCCGGAGTCCTCACTCCTGCCTCCCCAGGCTCCTCCCCTCTCACTCATTCATGTCCACAAGCCTCAGTGTTCCTTCTGAAGCCTTTCCTTAGCCCCCACATTGTGCTGCAGCCACTGTCGCGTCTCAATGCCCAGCTCGCAACCCAATCTCTTGGAAATCCTTTGTTTTACAAGTTAATTGTACACTGGCAGCCATTCGGAGATATACTCACTTCTCAGCCCACAGAGATCTGGCTTTTGCCCTGACCACACTCCACTGAGGCTATTCTCTCCAGGTCCTTCCAAGGAACGTACTTGGTCTTTGTCTTGCTTCATCTCCCAGCACATTCTCGTCTCCTGTCCTCTGGGGTCCCATGCTCTCCTCACTTCCTTTATCCCCCCCTCCCCCACCTTAGTATGCTCAGGCTTCTGGGATAAGCACCACAAACCAGGCGGCTTACACAACGGAAGTTCATTTTCTCACAGTTCTGGAGGTTGGATGTCCGAGCTCAGAGTACCAGCTCAGAGTGGGTTGGTTTCTTTTGAAGCCTCTGTTCTTGCCTTGAAGATGGCTGTCTTCATGTTTGTCTGTATCCAAACTTCCTCTTCTTATAGGGTCACCAGTCATTTTGCATTAGGACTCACCCACCTGAGCTCATTTTACTTTAATAACCTCTTTAAAGACCCTACCTCTCAATACAGTTGCATTCTGAAGTATTGGGGGTTGGGGATTTAGCATTTGAATTTAGGGGGACACAGTTCAGCCCATAACACCCTTCTTATGGCTGATTTTTTTAGCAGCCTCCTGTCTCTGGCCAGGCCTCCGAGGTGGGGGCTCCTGGCTGTTCTCTCCCAGGTCTTCCTCCTCTCACCCCACATACTTCCCCTGGGTGGAGAGTTTTCTGTTTAAGGAGCTAATCACGCCAAGCCACTTACCTTGTCCCCACCTGCCTCCTGAGCTCCCAACAAGCACACCCAACTGTCCCCTGACACCTCGACTTGAGCATCTCACAGGGACCTCTAATAACCTGTAAAGCAGAATGCCTGCAGGTTTGTTCTCCCTTCTGTTCCTTAGCTGAGAAATGGCACCCCATCTATGTCCTCGGCTGCCTGAGCCGGGAACCTGGGGCCATCTCTGACTTCTCTCTGCCACCCTCCCCACCATCACCTAGAGCTGAGCAATCCTGAATCTCCTCATTCTCCCATCCCCCTCCTCCCAGGCTCCCCTAGGCTCTGTCTTCCCTCACCTTGACTCTCTCCTGGTCTCCCCAGCAGTCTTGCCTGAGTCCACGATATGCTCCATTCTGTTGCCAGAGGAATCCACTTCCCTACTTAAAGGCTCCGGTGACTCCCAGCTGCCCCTTGTCCTACAGCGGCTGGCGCACTTCTATTTCCAGCATCCTGTCCTGGCCCCTGTTCCCTGATGCTGAGCTTCTCGCAGTTCACCCCCAGACTGAATGAGGGCCTGGCTGTACTGCCCCTCCGTCTGCCAGGCTTACATGTGGAGAGAAGGAGAACCAGCTCAGGGGTGAAGGGGGGGGCAGCAGGGAGCTGGTGGCAGCCCCCTTCCCTCATTTCCTCACCTGATTTGCATGGGGCACCTGGTGCCTCTGTCTGATGTCCATTTGTCTACCTTCTCTTTCTCCTTCCCTCCCTTTACCCTTCCATGAGACCCAGGGAACTGGGGTGAGGTGGGGCCCCAGGTTCTTGCTCTGGCTGAGAAGATGTCCTTGTCAGGAAGGAGCTAGGCTCCAAACTTAGACGAGGTTGCCAGCGGCTACCTCGGGGTGGGACACGAGAAGTGAATGAACATTTTTCAGCCACTGCCCAGGAGACTCCTGGTACTGCAGGGAAGCAAGGGCACGTGGGGGTTAGGCCTTTCGGGAATGGCTGACACTTTTCTGTTTAAGGAGCTAAAAGGTGGCAGGGGTGTGGGTGAGATGGCAGGAGCAGCAGCAGCTCTGGAAGACTGAGGGAGCTCCATCCTGCAAATCACCCCAGGTACCCCAGGGCCTTGAGAAAGAGTCACTCATCACTGTCCTTATCCCCTAGCATTCTGACTCTCCTTCTAATCAGGGCCTGAGTGGGAGGAGGGAGGCCCTAGGGGCCAGCGGGTAGGGATGGGGCCAGGGAGGCCACATTCCTGGAGTGTTAATGATCTCCGGGCTGGGCAGGAGCTGAGCCCCCAAACCAGCTAAAAACAACAAACAGCTCCCAGGAGGGATTTGTGTCTGTCCTGAGAGTCAAGGATTTCCGCCCGGATGGGGGCTGTGGCCAGTGGGGCTCTTAGCAAAGAAATTCCCCAGAGACCAGAAGCCCCATGACCTAGAAGTATCACTTTGAGAACAGACCCCACCCCCATCCCTCCTCCCCAACCCCACGCTTCCTAGGGAGGCCCAGTGCACAGGTAAGGGGAGGCAGCAGTCCTCTTGACACCTGGCAGGCCAGAGAGGAGTCTGGGTGCGTTTCTCACCTGGTCTCTCCAATCCTTATGCCAGCCCAGCAAGTGATGCTTGTTCTTGACATTTTATGGCTAAAGACACCAAGGCTCTGTTGGAAAAGGTGCTCCATAAACATGTGACCAAATTAATGGGCAAATAAAGGAAGTGACTGGCTAGAGGTCAAACAACCATGCTGGGGCCAAGCTGGGGCTGGCACTGGGGTTGACCTGACCCCGGCCGTGGAGGTGTACTACATGGTCCCCTGACATGGAGGCCATCATGTCTCCCTGCAGGGGTGGGAGATGTCTGGAGGTCCTGGAGAAGAGTTCAGGCCTTGCTTCCCCAGGGATTCTGGGGGCTCCCTAGAGCAAGAGGGGCCAGAAAGAGGAACTATGGGGAAGTTAGGAAGAGGCAGAGTTCCTGGGGCTAGTTCCACACATGTTGTGACATTGGTACCTTTCTACCTGGCCCACTTCTTTCCTCCCTGTGAAGACTCTCTGGGCTCCCAGGCAGTCCAGAGTGCCCCTCCCACCTGCACTCCCTCTCTGTGTCCCCTCCCCCCTCCCCGCCCCGATATCAATAGTAGGAGAATCTACCGACATCCCTCTCTCCTCCAGGACCATGCAGTGGGGCCTTAGTGAGTGCTCAGCACCTTTTCTGTAAAGGAAGGTTCCTTCTGTAGAGTTCAAACCACGCCCTCTGTCCAACTTCCTGTCCTCACATGCTCTTCCACCCTTTCCTCTCCCCTTCCCTCTGGGCCTCCCAAATGGCCTGACCCCTCCTGGAGCCTGGGGTCTGCACTTTCCTCGGGGGGCTTCCTACAAAATCCTCAGGCAGCCCTGGCTTGACCCCACTGTGTTTCCATTCCCCATTGCTCCCACCCACAATCCACAAAGCCAAGCCCTGATGCTTTAAATCCATCATTTATTGCCCACAGCGCATTAGTATTACATAAACGACAGAGATTGAGAAATTTTCTGAGAAGGTTAAAAAGACACTGCAAAGTCCCCTTGGTGTGGCCAAGGCATATGTGCTGGTGCCTCGCTCATACCCAGCCCAGGGCTGGGAAAAGCACTTGCCTCTGTCCTCTGGCCCGTCTCCTCTCAGGACCCCACTCTTCTCCCAGACCAGGGGCTCAGGACAGAGAACAAGCCAGCTCACAATCAGGAAGTAGAAAGGAGGCTGTTCGCCACCTTGACCCAGCAGCCATCTAGACATCTTGGTCTTTTTTGGCCCCTGCACCATCAGATTATTCTCTGGAATGGGAGAAAGACATCCATGGGGAAAGGCTACCCTTCCCGAGCCTGAGGGAATGTTTGAAGTGGCCAGAAGAAGGTTAGGCCAGTACACCAGGACTAGAGAACCAGTTGTAGGTATGGCCTGTATTCTGGCCCAGCCGGCCCAGCCACTGGCCTAACTGTGTGACCCAGCTCAGCCTCCTCCCCAGTCATGAGCTGGTCTGTGGACGAGGCCTCCCTTCCTCTGGCCTCAGCAGAGGCGGGGATGGAGGCTGGCCAAAAGTTTTCCCTCGTGGTGTTTTCCACAGCCAAGCCAGGGTTTATCTTATCAGCATGGCCCTCTGACCCTCTGTCACCATCACCCTGAGCTATACAGATCTGCCAACCCCTTTCCCAAGGAGGAGCCCCCTTAGCTCGTGCGAAGTTGCATTTGGGAGCCTGACCAGAGATCATCCAGGAGACAAAGTCGGTAGGTTATGAGATGACAAAGGCCACAGGGCTGGGGCTGGGGTGGGGCTGGGCTGGGGCAGCCAGTCCAGAGAGGGAGCTGGGAGACCCCATCTCTACCAGGTCTCCAGCAAGCGTGGGGGTGGAGCTGCGGTGGGTAGTTTTGGTCTCGAGGGAAAGTGCACAAGGTCCGATGAGAGGTGGGGCAGGGTGAGCTTGAAGAGAGCTTTTCAAAAGGGGACCCAGGCACGCTCAGCCAGTCATTGGCACAGTCACATTATGGCAGGATTGGCTCAAAAGTACTTGCCTCCTTTTCTCTGCTGTTTTGTTCTCCCTACCTGCTCTGTGTTCACCCCTTCCTGACTGGTAGGGGGGTGCTACTCCTCAGGAGAGCGGGGGGCCCTCAGGGCAGCATTCTGCAGAAGCAGCAGGGCCTGGCTGAGAGGTGAGGACAGCAGGGGCTTCTGACGGGGGGTACGTGGTGTCAGTGCCTGTGGAAGACCCACCTTCCCGCAACCACCCCTGCATGGAGGATGGCAAGAGCCGCCCAGGGCCACAGCCTCGCGGCCATGCACTAGCCTTTTCTTCCACATGCATGTGCTCACCTCCAGCCAGGTCTCTGCCCAGGTGGAGTCACCACGGGGGGGCGGGGAGGCCCTGAGACTGCATGTTGGGGGCTCCATTCCAGCTGGGGTGGGGTGAAGGGTACAAGGGCCCGTGCTTCCTCTTTGTTTGCTCTGTTCACTTCACCTCAGGCTCTTTCTTCTGCAGAGCCCCTGCAGGCCTCTCCTTTTCCTGGCCTGCAGATGGGAAGAGACAGGAGCCAGCAGCAAGTGGCCTCGGAGGCCAGTGCAGGGCGAGAGGTGGCAGGTGGGAGTGGGGCCACACTTAGGCCCGGCCACTGGCACCATCTCCTCCTTCAGAACTGAAAAGTGGCAAAGATCAAGCGTTCCCAGGATGTGGGCTCACATACAGAAAGTCAAGGTCTAGGTCCTGAGGCCATTCCCGAAGGGGCCTGCCCCTTTCCCAGTTCAGTGTCCACACTGGGGACGACCAGCATCTGAGCAGGACAGCCAAAGACGAGGTCTAGCTGGAAGAGCCGGTGGGAACCCTTTGATCTAGTCCTCTGGTTCCAGATAGGGAGTAGAGGCTCAGAGAGCGGAGCAGACTTGTCCAAGGTCACACAGCTCATTTGGGCCACAGCCAGGGCCTGCAGTTTCTGGCTTGATGCTGACTCTTAGATAGGAACCTGCCTCCGCACTCAACGTAAGGCCCTCCCTCTCACGAAGCAGTGGGATGGGGCAGGCAGCCTTGGGGGCTTGAGAGCCCCCCAGATGGAGGGCGGTCCAGCTCCAGACCCACCCTCAGCCCCACTGCCCAGCTTCCGGCCTGGTGACTGGAAGGAGGGTCTCCCTGTGGAGGTCAAAGTGCAGGCCCACAATTCCAGCCAAACATCGTTCCTTCTTGGGGCTTCTTGCCTGAAGTTGGGGCTTCAAATGGATCAGGGTTCCATGAAGGGTGACCCTAGTCCCAGGCACTGGGCTTCATGCAGAGGGATTGGTTCTGCAGGTTGTAGCATGGATGAGGGCCATACTCAGAGCCAACTGCCCACACAATCTTCCAGAGGCCTCCCGTGCTCCTGACTCTCTGAGCCACCTCCTGAGGGCCTCAGTCATAGCTGGTTTCTCCTGTGAGGTGTAGATCCCCTCCCCCACCCACTCCCCAGTCACTGGGCCTGGCCACCATAATATTTTGAATCTACAGGCCCTTCTGCCAAACCAACCAGCCCCCAGGCCTAGACCTACTACCACCACTGGTCAGCTGCCGCCATCTGGGCTGCTGCAGCCAAGGCTCAGACTTGATTCGAATAAAAATCAAAAGAAAAAAACCCCCAAAGTATAAAAGGATCCTAATTCTACCCCGTGGGCACTCTACAGTTTTTCAGCTTCACACATAATTGTGCTGAGTAGAGTTTTGACAACCCCACGTAAGGCCCAGAAATGCACTTGATTATTTTTTTTTATAGGAAATGTGTCAGAATTCCTCACCCCTATGTTAACATGTGAATTGATTAGTCTCCCTACCATTGCGGATCCAGTGCTCCCCCCGGTAGCCCAGGACCGGTGGGGTCAGCTCGCCCCTCCCTGCAGGTGCAGCCCAGGAGACTCCTTCCCTGCCCCCGGCTCCCCGGCCTGGATAGGGCTCCGTCCCCAGGCCGGCCGGCCACCACTCACAGCCCTTTGTTGTATATCACTGTCCGACTACTCGTGGCCCGGGCAATCTCAGGCTCTAACTGGGAGGTCTCGATCTGAGGAGAGAGTGAGAACAGAGAAGGAAGGTGAGGGGGACGGGATGGAAGGGAAGGGGTAAGACTACCCTGGTGCCCAAAGTTCTCCCCCTATGCCACCTACTGACATGTCCTCCTTTACTGCCCTCCTGCCAAGGAGACCTCCCGGCTAGGTCTCGTGTCTTCCTCTGACGGTGTGTCCACGCAGGTGAACGTCCTACACTCTGACCTCCGGGTTGTGTCTTCCTCATCTTCCAGGGCCTAGTCCTCTGCGAGGCACACGCCCACTCCCAGGGCCACACCCTGGACTTGGTCACCACCCAGGGCTGCTCCACCCACATTCCTGAAATCCAAACTCCACCCTTTTGGACTCCCCAGTCCCCTATCCTTCCGGGACCCCAGTCACTCTCCCTATGTATTTTTTGACGACGAAGCCCTCAGGCCTAGACTCCCTACAGCTCAGTCTTCACACCGGCCCACTCCAACCCAGACACGAGGGGCTGTCGCTCCAGCCACTCTCTGGCCCAAAGGTCCTTCCAGTCCTGACTGGCAGAGGCCCAGGTTTACAGGAACTCAACCACGCATCCATCTCTCCACTTGAACCTGACTTTGATGGACCCCCACAGTGATCAGTAAACCGCCTCCTCCCAGCTACTTTGCCCAGTCAGCTCCTGCCCTCCTTCTCCACAAGAGTCACCTTAAACCTTCTCTGCCCTCCTCAGCCACTCCACACTCAGCCCCCCACTCATCCTGAGTAGAAGAATCTTCTTCCTACTTCAGAGAAAAAGGAGAAGACCACAGAACAGGCCCCTAGGCATCCCACCATCAAAGCCATGAACTACCTGTCCATGCTGCTCTGCACCTGCCCTTGGGCCACCCCTCCCCTCAGAAGACAGAACCTCCTGGGATCCACCCCCCCCCCATGCCCACTCCGGGAGCCCACTCCCAGACTCTCCTGCTGTCTCCCACCTTCGCAGTCCACTGACTCTAGACCACCAGCGTTTCAACACTGACAAGAACTTCCCATCTGATAAACTGTCCCGCTAACCCCACGTCACGCTCCAGCTACCGCCTGGTCTCTCTCCTCCCCCACAGGCAAATTTCTCTCAGGCACTGTCTCAGGTGGCCTTCTGCACCTCCTCCCCTCCCACTGACTTTTCAACCCACAGCAAATCTGGTTTCTGTTCCCACCGTACTCCACAAAAATCCTTCTCTCTCAAGTCACTGCCACCCTGCACTTTGTGACATCTGCCGGACACTTCCCAGGGACCCTGGGGGCTTGGTCTGGCTGTGGGCCCTCTTCCCTGCACAATCCCTGAGGTGATTCCACCCTCCCGGTGACTCCCCAGATCTGAGGGTTCTCCAGCCATGTTTCTGCCCTGAATCCCGGGCCCACAGGGACTGTCTTGTAGGCACTTGAACTCAACCCTAAAATTTAAATCAGAACTGAAGTACCATCTCCCTCCTGGCCCAACCCAGCTCCCCACGCTACCACCCAGTGGTGCTCTGGCACCACCTCACCTCCTCCTTCCTTCCTTCCCCTCAGGTCTCAGCCACCCCAGTCTACCCCCACCTCGGACAGTGCGAGCCTTCCCAACCACAAGTTTTGGCACCCCTCTCTTCCTTATAAATGGTTCAATGACCCCACTGCCCTCAGGGACCCAGTCTAGACACCCACGCTATTCAGCCCCTGCCTAGCCTTGCCCTGCCCTTTGGGCTGGAAACCCCATACACACCTACTTATTGCGGTGCTTCAGATACACTGGGCTTTCCCCACCCGGAGTCTTTGCCTGAACTGCCCCTCTGTCACCACCTCTCCCCACCCACCCTTGCCCGGTTCCTCCTTAGGCTTATCTTCCGCACCTCAGCTTTAGACATCTTCCCTCCTCCAGCCTGGGTGTGGCTACTTCCCGGGGGGGTCCCCACAGCTCCAGGCACTTCTTACATCCCAACTGTATCACTTCTTTCTGAGGCTGACCGTCCACTCATCTTCCCCCTCTCCACTTTAGATCGCAAGCTCCCTGAGGCAGCAAACATGATGTGCACTCGTGTTCATCCCTGTACCCTCAAGGCCCACTGCCAGTGCACAGGAGGTATTCAGTAAGTGTTGAATAAATGAATGGAAAGAAGGGCGGCAGAAGGCACTGGGAAATAACGTCCCCCCCAGATGTTGGTCTGTGGCTCCAGGGACTTAGCCAGTGAGGATGCCTGAGGGAGCCTGAAAAGGAGATGCTACTTCAGTGAGGGGGGGCAAGATCTCCACCTCAGGTAGAGTCAAGGAAGTGCTGGGGCCTTTGTGGCTTAGTTCAGCCGAACGTGGTCCCAGGTACCTGTTATATGTCAAGACACGGTGACCCTGAGGAATAGGCAGAAGGTACTAAAGACCAGCCCTGCCTTCAAAGAACTCAGTCACGGCCAGGCTGGGCATGTCAGAGGCCAGGCAAGAGGGAGTTCAGTGTGGACTAGAGCCGATGGGCATGGTGGAGTTTCTGGGGAAGTGGGACCCTTCCCCTGTGGTCCACGGTACCCCAATACCCAGGCTCTGGCCACTGAAGAGGGCCAAAGAGACAAGAGCTAGGCTCAGGGCCCAGGCCTCTTCCCCACCCCCTCTCCTCAAGCCACCTCTTCCCTGCCCACCCCTGCCGGCCTCCGTGTCCCCTCCACCTCACCGGCTCCCCTCGTCCCCATGCTGCCACTGACACAATGCACAGCGCCCACGCTTAAAAATCTAAATGCTTTTGAAAATGTTTAACCTAGTTAGACAAATTAGCAAAAATTTGTGCAAAACAATTTAGGTATTTAAAATATTCAATGTTTTTAAAAAACTGGAAAACTGTTCTTAGCTTTCAGCTGCAAAAACCAACAAAATATAACATCCCAGCAATCTTACCATGAGGTGTAACATAACCCTTCGGGAAAGCTGTTAAACAGCTACTGAGGCATCCTGGGAAATAGCACTTCATTTATTCAAATGCACATATGTCAGGCTTTTGCACCATATGTCATTCCAAGCTATTTACAGTAATAATTAAATCTTAATCAACGTTTAACCTCTGTAAAATGTTTGAAGAATCCTAATCACCCTTCAGACTGCACTAATGAAGGAGAAATATATAAACATAAAAGGAAAATGATGCACAGATATCACACTGGAAAGAACAGTAATTGCAAAATTGTATTTCTTTTAAATATAATCAGTAAATGATGTAAAGTAAGCCAAGGAGTATTTTAAGTTAAGACATCTTGGATGTCAGAGGTGTGAGCAGCTAATTTTGTTCTGCTACCCATAACAGATGTAGCATATTTTATTTTAGTGCCATTATTAGCAACTTCCCATGCCGGCTTTCACTGAAGCACTGAGGCCCGCATTAAAATCGGAGAGGCTGCTCACCACCGCGGTGGAGGACCACGGCCAGGGCCACGGCCCCCTCGACCCACTCCCTGGAGAGTGCTGGCCCGAGTGTAGACCAAGGCCTTATCCTCCCAGCGGGGGCTGTCACTGGCTCAGGTCCCCGGGGCTCCTCGCTGTGCTGAGGGCAGCAGGTAGAAGGGATGATGCAGGGGCGACATGCGGGCAGTGGAAAGGCTCTGGGGAGGGGTAGCTGGTTGAGGTACTCAGGAGCAGAGGCGTGGGGACAGAGTGGCATTCGAGGCTTCTTCTCTCATTTCATGCTAATCAGCCCTCACGTCAGATGTTTATGGCTGCCAACTCCATACACCAGGGCCGGGCACACAGAGATGGACAGTTGAGAGGGACGATCTATCTCATCTGTGCCCTTGAGAAGCTCAAAGTCTAGGGGAGGAGTCAGCTATGAAAGCACATGGATCCCAGAGAGACAAGGTGCCATGGTAACTGGGGAGGGGGTGGGGGTTACCACGTATTGATGAAGGAACAAGGAAGAAAGCCTTCTCAGAGGAGGTAGGCCGGGAAGAAAATGGAGGATTTTGATAAGAGAGGGCAGGACTGGCATTGGCGGGCCAGCATGGCCTGTTCGGTGTGGGCCATGTTGGGCATGTAGAGAATGTGGCAGGAAATGGAGGTGGGGCTGGGACAGGCAGGCCCTTGCAGGCCACACGAGTGTGTCGGTGAGGGCCGTGGGGAGCCACGGGAGGATTCTGAGCGGGGGTGGGCCATCATCCAGACTCCATTTTAGAAATGTTTCTCCGGTGGCAGTGGATGTGGAGGATGGACCGGAGGGTAAGTGAGGGGGCAGCTGTGGGAATGAGAGAGAGGTGCCAGGTCCTGCCCTATGCTGCTGCCAGCGGGGCTGTGAGGAGGGTGGCACTGGAATCCTTTCTGAAGAGAAATCCATAGGAGTTGATGACCAATTCCATGTGGGGGTAAGAGGGAGGTGTCGAGGATGACTGTGCGTTGGATGACTCCTAATTCTAGCTCCGGAGCTGGGGTGGCTGGTGACGCTGTTCTCAGAGGCAGGGAATGCGGGAGGGGGACGGGTCAGGGTGGGAGGGTGACAGGCTCGGGCTTGGCCGTGTTGAGTTCCCCGGGCCGACGAGGCATGGGTTCGGGAGCTCTGGGCAGGGGTCTGGGTGGGAGACCAAACCCGGGATGTGTGAGCACAGCCGGAGGCCCCGGAGTGGGGGAGCTTGCCCAGGAGAACAGATGGAAGGGGAGGGCGCCGGGCCTGGAGAACAGGCACATTTGAGGGGCGGCTGAAGGGAACAAGCCCATGATGGTAGCCTTGAGGGACCAGCCCAAGGAGCAGAAGCAGTGACAGAGGGTGCCTCGGCACCAGGCAAGCGTGCATACCAGGCAGACGGTCCCAGTGAGGGCTGAAAGGCTCGGTCTTCACAACGGGATTTGGTGACGTCTGGAGTCTGGATTTCCTACCCCCGACTCAGCGCCAACCCCAGGCACAGACTCTCGCTTCCATCCTGGGCCACCTCAACTGGCTGTCCATTAAGACTCCTCTAGCCTTGGCTGGGGCTTGGGCAACGGCAGGTCTCCTGGGTGTCAGGACCACTGGGGATCTTTACCACTGGGCTCATTGGGAGGCCCCCACAGGGAAGACCCCTGTGTCGCTTGAAGATCACCTCTCTAGGGTGTGGGGATCCTGGGTCTCCACAGAAATCACACCCAGGGCTCTGCTGGTAAATGGATGTGACTCAGGTACAGAGTGCCCTGCTGCTGTCCCAACGAGAGACAGAGACAAAGGGCTGTGCTGTTATCTTGGGGCACCCCTGCTGCTTGGGGGGCCAATGGATAAGAAGCAGAAGCTGGCTTTATGCACCACGTAGGCAGCAGATCAAAGGCGTAGTGGCCACAGAGGTCCATGGGTGGGTGGTGGAGTGAGGGAGTTGCAAAGGCCCAGTAAGGGCAGTAGGTATGGCAAGAGGGGTCACCGGTGCCAGCCCAGTAAAGGCTTGATGCCCCAGGGTAGTGGGCCAAGGGCAGGGCTTGGTTCCGACCTCAGACAAGCTCTGAGAGGCCTCCTACAAGGAGAAGGGGATGAGGAGAAAGGGGGCTGGGCAAGGAGTGGCCGTAGGGAGAAGGGGTGACCCAGTCCCAGGCTGACAGCAGGGGGCAGGCAAGAGCCCCTGGGTCCCTCTCGTCATCTGGTACCTGACAGCCAGTCAGCAGGGGATGGTGAACTAGAGCCCTGGAGGGTGGGGGCTGCAGGGATCAGTGAGGGGGCTGAAGTTATCAGCACTGTCTGGTCGTCCCTCCGGGGCCCCAGAACTGGTGGTGCCAGGAAGCCACGGGCCTGCTGGAAACACACCCACACTGCCGTGGGAAAAGCAGTGCTGCCTGGCCATCATTCCCTGACCCTGAGGCACGTCCTGCACCCTGGCTCCCAGAGAGCCTCACCCAGGTGCCCCCCCCTTATCGCAGCCCCACCCCCAATCCTCCAGACCCAGCCACCCCTCCCAGCAGAGAGCCCCAAACTCTTAATTGCATCTAAAGTCAGAGGCAGAAAACATGAATCGTCATGTCTGGAAACCCCCAGCCCCCCTGAGCGCCCCAAGGCCCAGCTGGCCCCAGAGTACCTTGACCAGGCCTTCCTTGGTGGTGCAGGAAGGGTTAACCCTGAGCTATCTGCCTCTGTGTCCCGGCTCATTATGGGTGGGGGGCCGGAGTCAGGAATGCATTTGGAGCCTCTGCAGCCTGGGAGCACACACACCTGCAGCCAGGCCGGCGGATAGTTTACATATTTGAACCTGGAGCTAAGGTGCCCAGACACAAACAGGAAACTGGATCCCTGGCCTGTGCCCCATTCTCAGGGGCTTTTACCTACTACAAAGAACTTCCTCCTCCTTGCCTTTCTTCTGGTGGCTTTTCTGCCTCCTTTTCAAAGGCGTGGGGCTTGGGGGGTGGGGTGTTCAATGTGACCCTGTGACACGGCTCAAAGCTGCCTCCTGCTCCTGGCCAGGGTTCTGGGCTTCTGAGCATCTGCAGGTGGTGCTGACATTGACATGGGGTCCAATGCCCAGGCTGGCACCTGACTGACCCCGTGTGTCTGACGCCTCTTTCAGGCCTAGAACCTAAGGGGCAGCACACCCTACCTTCTCTCTCCTGGATGAGCAGACCTCAGGTCCTGCTCAAGCACACAAGTCCAGGCCCCATCTTTTGTGAAGCTGTCCCAAGTGTCCTAGAGGGCAGGGGTGTTAGAGAGCAGCTGAGGCTTGAGCCTGGACCCTGTGTGTCAGGCCTCTGGTTGCTGGCTCTCGGCCCCAGTGCTCTCCCAGTGAATGTCAGATTCCTTGGCTGGATGCTTAAGGCCTTCTGGGACCTTCTCCAGGTTCCTGGCTGCTCTCCATTTCCAGTATGCTGCATGCTTAGCCTTTGAGGCCCAAGTCTAGTTATATCTTAATCCTCTAAGGCTGCCTCCTCCAGGAAGCCTCCCCTGATCTTCTCAAACCAAATCCATTGCCCCTGACATTTATTTCCATCACCATCACATCCCCAGTTGCAGGCAATTCATTCACTAATCATCTATGAACACACCAGTCCCCCACCTCACCCCAGTTCAAGCCACTGGGTTCTCGGCAGAAGCTGAATCAAACCGAACGGAAGGTCCCCAAGGGTAGGGATCCCATCTATACTCTTCCAACTCCCCTGTGCAATGTGCACCCAGTGGAGGCTCAGGCCCCCTCCCCATTTTGGAGCTTTGTATTGTTCCTGTGTGCCCCCTGGTGGGCCAATCTCAGAATCCTTCTCTGTCCTCCATCTACTCAGTTTTAGAGCCTCAGTTTCCCCATACATGTGTTGGGAAGATTTTCTACTTCCTGGGACTAAAATGAGGATAATATCAAGAAATAGGTGAGAGAGCTCTTTGAAAGCTTGAAAAATCCATGTGACACTGAGTAAAGAAGGAAGGGCTCCATGGCTATCCTGGAGCCTTGGCCAGTCTTGTTCACGGGCATCTCCTCATGGCTCACAAGGCTGAGCCCTTGCTTGTGGGTCTGGCATGTTCTATGCTTCGCACATATTGATGCTTTTAATCCTCTCAGCGAAAGCGTTGCACAACCAAGCCTTCTCCCTCCCTGTCCTGAGTTCAGCTAGGCTTTCTAGAAGGTCCTAGAAAGAACTGGGAGGGACAGGCTGAGAGGTGGCCCTGCTGGCCCTGCTGGGGCCTGTCACTGGAGCATGTGTGTGCATGTTCGTGCGTGTGCTCATGTGTGGGCCTGTGTGCACGCACAGGTTTGGGCTGGGGGTGTGGGGAACAGGCAACGTGACAGGTGGCGTTGGCGTTCCTGGGCTCTGAGTGGCTTTGCCATTCCCATCCGTCCCTCCTGGGGGGTCCTGTGGGCAAACTCCAAGAAAGCAGCGGGCGGGGAGGCGGCAGATTTCTGATGGCAAAAATAGCCCACTTTGGAGTTCAGTAGAGACTGATTAAACCAGTAAATGAGAAAAACCCCAAACAAACATCTCCAAGGAAAGTAGGAGATGGATTTGAGATTAGAAGGGAAGAGGCCCCTGTTCTGGGAGAAGGTGAATGTCTGTGGGCTCGGGAGGGACACCGTGCCCTCTAGACATTGCCTCTGGCCTCATATCAGCACTGCAAGGGCAGGAGAAGCAGGAACCAACAAAGTCAAGGTAAGCTCGGATGAGCCACGCTCTGTGTTAGGTGTTGATAAAGAGCTCTATTTCTCCACCTTAGGAATATCCTTATATGTTGAAAGAGAGAGAAAGGACTATTGTCCCAAGGTGGTAGATGGGACACAGGAAACACATGTCATCAAAGTCTACCTATGTGAGCTGAGACAGATCCTAGTCTTCATCAGAGAGGACTTCCTGGAGGAGTAGTCATTTCTAAAACAGCTTGAATGTAGACCTGAGCTCATTCTCAATTCTTCCCCATTCTTGGTTGGGCATTCAAATGCGTTCCCAAGAAAAAGAGAAAGAGAGTGGAGAGAGAGGCAAGCTGGGGTAGATATTTGCTCCTGGTGAGTCACAGCTTCCAGCCATGCTGGTTTATTAAGACTACCACTTTCCTCAGAGCTGCTGATGGAACCTCAGGTGGTAGAGGTTCTGATGCCCAGTGGGGTTACCCATATTCTTTTCCCATACAGGGAGGACATGCCTCTTTTTTTCTTAACTCTTAAACCTGGAAGGGGGACCAAAGATAGGGAGGGGGTAGGGAATGAGAAGGGGGTGGCTGAACTTGACCCTCAGGTACCTCATCTGCAGCACGGATGTGGCCTCTAGGAGCCACCCTCTGGGGCCAGGGTGACTTATGGTTTGTGAATGGTATGAGGATGTGATGAGGGCCTTAGCCTTCTTCAGAACGTGCCTTCTAGTGCCCCGGACCCTCTAAGGCTGAGGTAAGGAGAGGGTAGGCTGAGGGGGGGTGGTTGGGTTGGCGGGGCTGACATGGGAGGCTCTGAGCAGGAAGCCTTGAGGGCCTCTGATGATGTCTTTGCTTCCTGTCAAGGTGTTTGACAGAAGCTGGAGGGGCAGGGGGAGGTGGGAGAGCCTCTGCTGAGCTGTCAGGGAAGGGCAAAGAGTGAAGGCCAACCAACCACCAACTGCAGGGCATACCAACAGAGCAAACAGGCCCTCGCTACCAGGGAACCTGACTCCTAGCCTCCCACTTGGCATGTGGTGCAGGGAAAAGAGACACGCACACACTTAGAGTGCCCCTAGCCCTACGGAAGATCCCGGGACTCGCTCCCTCTCACCTGCAGCCAGCCAGAGGCACATAGCCCATCTTTTCCATGTCCCCACTCCAGCCCCCATTGCTGCTGGGAGGCCAGAAGAGTCAAGTGAGCGTCCAGGAGCTATAAGGCGTGTTCCCAGGAAGGCCAGGCTCTGCCCTTTAACCATCTGGCAGCATTGTTGAGCCATGCCAGGCCCTAGGAGGTGGCTCTCAGAGGGCACACCCATGCTGCAGACAAGACACCCGAGGGCCAGCATCTGCCTCAAGATTGCATGGCATGCCATCAGCTCTTCTAACACTAGGACAAGGGCCTGGTCTAGTGGTTTCACTTCCAGAATCCTAATGGACAGAGCCAGGAAGAAACATAGTTCCACCACCCTATGGCTGGGGAAACTGAGGTCTTTGAGGTTAAGACCAAGATCATGTGGATGCTGAGGCTGAGGGATGCCAGCCAGAAGGGAGGAGGGTGGGCCTGGGGGACGCGGGGTGACCGCCAGCCCCAGTCCCACCTACGGACAGGGCAGAGCCCTCAGTGGCCCCCGTTCCCCAATGCCTCGTTCATCCACAGAAAAGCCCCACCTTTTCCTGTGGACACATTTCAACCTCACCAAATCAGCTAATTATTGACAGTTGGTGAAGAGGAGATTTCACTTTTTCCTCCTGTTAAACTGCTCCTAATTAGTTCCCTGTTACCACGGCTGGCTCGCCCGCCCGCCGCCCGCCCGTTCCCGCGGTAATCCCGCTGCACAGTGCCTCATTAACCTTTTGCTCCTCTCCTGCCGCCTGCCAACAAGATGAAGACAAAAACAGATTGTCAAACAATGGCTCCGGCTTGTATGTGCAGCCCTGTTCCCCAGCCCCCGAGCTCCCAAGGGAATAGTGGGGGAAAGAGAGGGGAATGGGGTGGGGGGGGAGCGGAAGACCGAGAGGAATTGAGGAAGGGAGAAAGAGGCACAAAGACAGAGAGACAGAAAGAGGCAGGGACACGGGGAGAGGACTTGGCCAAGGTACTGCTTCTTGCTCCAAGGAGACATGAGGTTCATTAAATGGGATTGGAAGCTCTGCCAGGTGGGGTATGCTGGCTGTCAGCTGGAGGGACATTCACCGTCCCCTGGTCCAGCCTCTTGTAGCAGCCAAGGCTGTGGGCATGAAGGCTGGATCCTGGACATCTCCCTCTAGGGGCTGGGGGCATAGGCGCAGTGTGTGTGTGTGTGTGTGTGTGTGTGTGTGTGTGTGTGTGTGTGTTTATGCACGTGTGTCTCTGGAGGAGGACAGAGATGACCACATTTGCTGGAATCCAGAGCCCAAATCTACAGAGAGGGCTGTAGAGTGGCCAGAGGGGCCACCACAAATCAGGCCCCACATGCCACGGTGGCCTCCACAATCCATGTGACCTTGAGTTGCCCCTGGGCAAGCCCAGCACAGCCCTCTGCCTTATTTTCATGTTTCTACACCACCATCTGACATTTCTTGTTCGCTGGGTTTCTGTCCATCCCATCAGAATGGAGGCTCTCTGAGACCAGGGGGCTATGACATGACCCTCACAGTTACAAGAGGAAGGGGAAAGCAACCCAGCATCTATGGGGTGGGAAACAGAACCTAGGTGTGGATGGGTCCATGTCTGGGCACAATCTGACCTAGCCAGTCTTGGCCGATGCCTCACAGCCTTAACCTGCAGGTCACAGGGTCACACGCTCCCTGCATGGTGACCGGCCTGGGGTCTGGAAGGAAGGCCAGACCTTACCCTGCTGTCCTCACACCCAGTTCCCTACCCTACCTGCTGGCCTACTAACAACCCTCCCCCTGCCCCCAGCTTTGGGGTAGAGATTAAAGGCACAAAAAGGGGCACCTGGGTGGCTCAGTTGGTTAAGCCTCAAGCGTCCAACTCTTGCTCTCAGCTCAGGTCATGATCTCATGGTCCTGAGATCGAGCCTCATGTAGGGCTCTGCATTGGGTGTGGGGTCTGTTTAAGATTCTCTCTCTCCCTCTCTCTTTGCCCCTCTGCTGCTCTTGAGCACAGGCACTCTCTCTCTCTTTCTCTCTCAAAAAAAAAAAAAAAGTTTAAAGGCATAAACACCTACTCCATAAGGTCCCCGTGAACATGGATGGAGACTCCCCATGAAGGGTAAGAGGGCTTGCTGAGGGTGCTGGAATGTTCCTAATGATACATTAGCAGGGAGCCATCTGGGACTCAGACATGGGCCTTCTCATTTTATAGAGCTATAAACATGGGCTGAGGGGGGACATAAACTGCTTCTGTGAGTATGGAGACATCATTACCACCTTTGGACCTCAGGTAAAGTATGCCTCAGTTTCCTCCTTTGTAAACAGAGAATAATATTGGCTCCTATTTCATAGGAATGTCATGTCCAAGTCTCCCATCTCTCCTCTCCACCAAGCAGGCTGCTCTATTTACTGGACCCAGGGCCATGCCTTTCCTCCCTGGACTACATGCATCATCTCCTGTGTGCTCCTTCCCCACACTGGCCCTCAGGCTCCCACCCCTATCAACGGAACACCCAGGGAGTGCAACTTTCTTTGCTGTTCCCAAATGGCTTCCCATTCATGAACTCCCTTCTCTGAACACAGAGAAACTTGACCACAGTTCGCTTCCTAGATTGCTTTGCCTACATACCACCCAGCTGCCAGTTCTTGTCACCTCCGAGCCCACTTTTGCAGTAGCTCATTCTGCAGAGAGCCCCTCCTCCTTGAAATGCCCTTGTCCTCAGGATCCACGGCAATGCTCCATCAGGGTCCTCCCCCTGCCCCTGGCTGCTCCTGCCTTTTCCTGATGCCTTTCCTTCTTCCCACAATGACCTTACCCCTTCTTTGGCTTCAGTTCCCCCCAGGCACCAAAGGTTCTGTCTCCAGCCAAAATCTCTTCCAGAGTCAGAGATGCGCACATCTAATGCTCTAGGTAACATCCCTTAAGAGTCAATAAGACCTGGGACTCAAAGGGTATTGGAAGGACTTGATACAACAAGACCTGCACAGTTACCAACATGCTGACAGGCCTAGGAGATGCTTTGCAAATGGTAGCTATTTTTATTATTTGCAATTTTAATTTTAAAATTAGCGCCACTTTAATAGGCAGAAATACTAATTTGAAATGAGCAGACAAAACGCTCTCCCAGGGATTGAAGGGAGGATTGAAGTTCTTTCCTCAACCTCTGGAGTTAGTGGGTTGGAAACTCCACACCAGTCACTGCAGACGAATCATTCTAGAAACCAGTTCCTAAACTCTATTTCCAAGTCCCCTAATTAATTAATTGGTGTTCCAGCTATTACTCCTGTTGACAACCTTGGTGGCTCTTGGCAAGGAGAGGTCAGCCCAAGCAAGTCCAGACTTATTGTGGTAAATCCCACTGGCTTCTGGGATGTGAGACATGATCCCCAAAAGGCAGGAGCAGTACCTCGTTAGAATTAATTGGGAGGATGGATGGAGGGAATGAGGTCCTCTCAGCCAATTGGCTGATGGCCTTGGGGCCACAGGTCACAGATTGGCCTCAAATCAACCCATAGAGCCCCCAGGCTTGCCTGCATCCTGGTGGAGTTGATACAGTGAGAAAGGGACACGGAAAACCATGTCCTTACCCTCCTCTCTCAGAGAACAGGCTTTTCATGCCATGATTACATTCCTCCCAGTCAAGAAACAGACTTGGGTTTCAATGAGAGGGACTTTGGTCCATTTGCATGCCTATGTGAGGCAGACATGAGGGAGGAGAGGAGCCTGAAGCTTGACAGGGAGGCTGTGCTAGGGCAGGCTGCCCACTGAGACCACCTCCTGTGGCTAGAGCCAGACGCCGGGTGGGTGGACTGTGGCCATCTCTCCCTTATCTGCCCCAGTCAAACACCTGCTGAAGGCCCACTCCCAGGCTCTTCCCCACCGGAGAGGAGGGTCGCCTCTAGCTCCCCCATCTCTCCACTACCTCAGTGTGGGCAAAGTGGTTGAGGGAGGAGAGAAAAATCCCACAGAACAAGCAGTTGCAGCCTGGCCTGGGTGTGGGCCTTTGGGGGTTCCTGTCATAATTCTGCCTCGCTTCTATGCCTTTGGGCTGCTCCCTGGGCCACTCTGGGTCTCCATTTCCCCAGCAGAGCCAGAAGGATAATAAACTGGATGACCCCGAGGCTTCTTGGCCCTAGGTCACTTCCCATGCAGACCGGTAGAGATAGGAGACCTACCTGAAGCTTCTGAACACAACAGCGCCTACAAGTATCTCTGCCCCTCACCTAGAACTGCAGACTTACCCTGACTGTGCAGAGAGATGCAGCCACTTTGGGGAGTGCTGGGCACAGCCCTTCCAGGATGGGAATGCCAAGACCACCAACCGAGACGTGCCCTCTCTCCCATCTTCAGAACTTCTAGAGCCCTTGGCCCCATTCAGTGTCTCCAAACCTCAGCTAACAGCTTTTCAGCTTTCATGGGGGGAGGGGTATCCCTGGCTTCGCAGCAAGGCTGGGCCTTGTGGGCAGGAAGGCGCTCCTGGCACAGATCACACCCCAGGCTTCCCACCCCAGTGTGCCTTGGGCTGTCCAAGACAGGGGGCCCTCCCCATCCTAGTCTCCTCCTAAATCTCTGGGGCTCAGTGTAAGGAAGTGACTCTGGTCCTCACCTTCCTGGGACCTTGGCGCTCAGGGCTGACTCACTTCGTCCTACTTAAGACTCTGAGTCTTCAGTGCTCACAGTCCAGGCCCCTCAGTTTTACTTTTCCGACTCTCCTCCAGGAACCTGCCCCCATCCCCACCTCTCTCAGGACTGAGCAGGGTCAGGCCTGCAATCGCAAACTCCGAAGTGCCAGTCTGTGGCCACGGCCTCCATCTGCCCAAGAGTCCAAATACCACATTCATTCGATGACCCCCTTGGGTCTGCCACTCCCCCACGCAGCCTACTTGCCTGTCTTCACCTCACCCAGCTAAGATTCTGGGGCCCACCACTCCCCCTGATGGCTTACCCACTCTCCGAATCACCCAGCCAGATGAAACTTTCTAACTGAACCGTGTGGCCCTCACAGCCCCCAGCTTCTTTAGGTAGACATGCCCTGGCCAGGCCCACAGACCTGCATCCTTGCTTAGCCGCCTCGTCTGCAGACTCGGTGCACTGCCCACCCGGCTTCTCTAACTTCCTTGGTCGGCTGTCCTTCCCATTCTCCCCTCTGAATGTCTCCATAGTCCTTAAGCCTCTGGCCTCCCCCTCCTCCACCCTTCGCCATCCTCTCTGCTTGGTCATGAGAACACAGAGTCTATCCGAACAACTTCCTTAACCTCCCTACCCCCTGACACCATCCCCAACTGCATCTACCCACCCCCCGCCCCTGCCTCCTAAAGTGGGGAGCCGGCACTCCGCAGCCAAGGCAAATCCCTTGAATCCCCGGTCTGTGCTCTGCCCCACCCCCCCTCCATGGACTTTGCTCTCCCCATCTTCCTCCTCCCTCTGTCCTGTGCTTCTCTCCAGGTACCTTCCCTTTTGCATTTACACAAGCTCCCATCTCATTCATTTAAAAAAGGGAAAAATAAGCAAATCAAAACCTCCCTTGAGCCCACATCTCATTCCAGCTGCAGGTCTATTTCCCTGATTTCCCTTAGTGCCAAGCCCCTGGACAGAGCCGTCAGCCCTGCCACCCTATTTCCTCACCCCTCGGCTGGGTCCACTCCTGGGGAGAGGGTTTGCCTTCATCATCTGGGACACCAACGGACACTCTTCAACTTCACAGGGTTCAACTTCTCAGGAGTGCCTGCCTCTGTGGGTGGCCCACCACCCCCTGACCCAACTTAGCTCAGAACTTATCAAACTGGCCTCTGGTCCGTGGATGCCATGCTTCCCCAGGGCATCTTTTCTCCACAGGCTCCCTAGCTTCCATCATTGTTTTTATGCTGGTGGCCTTACTTCTGTCCCTCTAGCCCAGGCCTCTCTCCTGGATTCCAGCCCCATTTGCACATTCCACAGGATCCTGGAACCTCATGTGTCCATTGAACTCAATATACCATCTTCCCTCCAACTACCTCTCCTCCTGTCTCCATCTTGTTAAACAGTGCTTACTTCTGCCTGGTTGTTCAAAAGCAGCAAGCTGGATGCATACCCTGCCGGCTCCCTTCCCTCCCACCACATGCAGTTCTTCATAGTCCTAACTTCTTCTTAAAGGACCCACTTCTCGATGCCCACTGCCAACAGCCTGGTCCAAGCCAACACCATCTCTTGCTGGATGCCTGCCCCCACCTCCTGATGGCTCCTTCTCCAGAGCTCCAGCCCAGGCTCACAACTGGGAATCCGCAGTCCTGCCTCGCACGGCCCTTCTGATGACACCTGCCTTCTCTGCTTTGGCTTCCAAGTCCCCAGCCCCACCTGCCCTGGGCACCCTTGCCTGGCCCACCTCGCTTTGCTCACCCTCTGCTTATGATGCAGACTTTCCTCAGCTCTTGTAAAGTGCTATCTGCTGCCTCACCTCAGAACCTTCACCCCAGGTGACCGCAGCCCACATGTCCCTTTTTCCCCCTTGCACTTGGCCAACTCCAGCTCATCCTTGAGGCCCCATGAAATGCCACTTCCCTCTTAGGCTGGGTTTGGAGCCCCATACTGTCTCCATCCATGTCCAGCTGGACTTTTCCCTCCTAACGGTCCTCACCCTTCATTTGCTAGTCCCTTTTTAATTGTCATGTTCACTGCTTGGTCCTCAGCTTGGGAGAGGTCAGGGCCTGGACGTGTCTCCTTTATGGCTCTAACTCCAGTGCCGAGCTCAGGGCTAAGGAGTTAGCACTGAATAAGTGTTTGTTAATAAGTGGTGAAATGGTACCCCCCCCCCCCCCCCGCTGTCCTGCCCTTGAGACCTTCTCCACACTGACCTCTGACATCTGTGGGAAGAGGCTGATGGCCAGCGGCAGGGCCAGGCCGAAGGCTGCCAGGCACACAAGGCTTTGCACAGGGAGGAGCAGCCGGGGGCGCGCCTGTAGGAGAGCCGTCCTGTGGGGGACAGAGGAGAGGGGTTCCATGAGACTGGAAGACAGGGTGAGCTGCTGCTAGCCTCCATGCAGGGTCCCACTCAGAGTCCCAGGGCCGGGGCAGCATGGTTCTAGGTCAGTGCCAACCTGTAGCTAAATAGTTGTGGTGGAATTCGATCTTGGGTGCCTTCCCCAACGTCACCCTTTCCCCCAGGCCCTGCCCTGAAGGACCTTGCTGGGTGAACTCTCAGTCATACATCATAAATTAGTACTTGTGGGGTACCCACCCCACCATGTGTCCAGCTCTGTGCAAAGAAGGTCACATGTGGGGGAGACAACGGAGGAGGCACACAGCAGAGAAAAATGGTCCTCAAAGGAAGCACATAATAAAGCACTGAACAAATCAGAGTAGATGCCAAGTTCAGGGAAAGAGACAAACAGCACACACGCACGCACACACATACACACGTGGACACAGGCACACGCACACACCCCAGCAACCACCTGGTCCACGTCCGTCCAAGAGCCACAGAGAAGGGCAATGACTTGCCTAAGGCCATGGCTAAGTCCACGGGAGGCAGACAGGGCTGCTGGCTGAACTCCTGACTCCCCGCAAGAGCTATCGCTCCATGCTGCCCCCAACTCCCACCTGTAGAACGCTGTGCCAGAGTCATCGCCAGCATGTCTCAGCTGGCACCCACCCCCCAGGACAAGCTTTGGAGGTGGGATTCCTGAGCAGGAGAAGTGTATGAAAGTCTTCCCTCCTTGCCCTGGGTCCCCCAGCTCCATGATAGAAACAAGGTCTCCAGACAGAGTGGGGGCCATGCCCGCTGGCCAGTATACCTTCACCCTGTTGTCCATCAGAACTTCACATTTTGTATAAACCAGCAGGCTCTTTAGTGGAGACCACGAGCCATTCCACCTGGGGAGGCCTGGGGCCTCCGCCAGCAGGATGGGTGACTGGACTATTTGCCAGGGGGCGTTGGGTGGGCACTCAGCCTCCTCACGATGGACTGGCTCCTGGTGTGAGGAGGATATACTCAGGCTCTTGCCCCTCTCCTGCTGCAACAGGGCTGGCTATGGCCACAGGCAGGTAAGAGGCCCTCCTGGGGACAGGGCCTCATTGTAGGGGCAGGCAACCCCCCCCCCAAAACTTCCCTTCCTGGGACAATAGCTCCTGCTTCTGAGCAAACAGCAAAATTAGGAGCCATAGTTCTCAAACTCTGGTGTCTGGGCAACCGCTTAACAATGCTGACCCCCAAGGGCCCCTTCCCCCACCCCCAAGATCCCCATTCAGTTGGTACCATACCTGGGAATCTGCATTTCAAACAACCTTCCGTGAGTTTAAAACAGGTGATCCCCGGAAAACCTGGCCCAGGATGTTCCTACTAAGGTGCAAATAAAGCTCCACTTATTTGTAAATTCTATGCAAATAAAAGGCCCGGACACAGTAAGTGCTCAGTAATTTTGTGTTATTATTGCTGTTATTGCTCTTGTTATGTGCAGGAAGGAGGGAGGATCCTAGGGCTACCCTCTAGCCCTTCCCACTGGCCCAGACCCCAAGACCTGTCTAGCCGTTAAATTTTTTCTTTTTTTTTTTTAAATTTATTTCTAGAGAGAGAGAGCGTGAGCAGGGGAGGGTCAGAGAGAGAGGGAGTCACAGACTGAAACAGGCTCCAGGCTCTGAGCTGGCAGTCAGCACAGAGCCCGACGCGGGGCTCGAACCCACGAACCGTGAGATCATGACCTAAGCGAANAGGCTCCAGGCTCTGAGCTGGCAGTCAGCACAGAGCCCGACGCGGGGCTCGAACCCACGAACCGTGAGATCATGACCTAAGCGAAAGTTGGACGCTTAACCGACTAAGCCACCCAGGCGCCCCATGTCTAGCCGTTAAATTAAGCCTGAGTTGAGACGGGGCAGTTTCACAGGATTAAGAGCAGGAGAGGTGAGCCTCATATCCTCCATGGGCTCAGCCCAAGGCCTCTGGGCTTCCTTGGGCGTCACAGAGGCGCCAGGCTTAAGGCTGACATGGGCTCTGAGATCATTTGGACTGAGATCAACTTCTCCAGCAGGACAAGGAAGTGGGGTACCTGGGCTCACTCTCCAGGCTTACACAGGAGGCCCCCTGCCCTGAAGAGGCTGTGGAGGGTGGGGCGCCTTCCTGCCTTGTAGCAGTGACTGGGACCTCAGTCTCTGGGAGGGGATAGGAGGGGGTGAAGTCCCTGGAGGCATACACTGGAGGGTCACCAAGGGCCTGGGGGGTGACAGGGAGAAAGAGCGAGGCTCCTTCCCTGGCAGGTGAGGGACAGGCCATGGGCTCAGTCCCTGGGCACTCCTGGCAGGGACACTGGACAGCCTCCTTCCACATGGGGCTGTGACCTCAGCTCCTCTCTCAGGGGTGGCTGGCTGAAATCTGCACTGGAAAAGGGGTCCAGGAAGCCCCAGGCCTGTGCTCCTGACTCAGGAAGCAGGCAGCCTCAAGACTTAAGCCAAACAGGAACCCCTGAAGTCCCAGCCCTGAGCAGGGAGAGTGAACGCAGCAGGACGGGGGAGGGGAGGAGGAGAGGGAAATGGCAGGGAGGGATCGGAAAGGCAGCTGGGGGAGTTGAAATATGCAGATGGAGAGATGTGCGTGTGTGCGAATGCCTGGAGAAAGGAAAGACCCGGAGCCCAGGGAAGGAGGGAGGCTGGGGAGCAGCCTCAGGAACCACTGGGGAGGATGCAGTCTGAACCCTTACCCGGCTGAGACCCTGCCTGGCTGGAAGGCGAACTCCAGGGGTAGGGGTGCAGGGCTGAGGGGAGAGAGCCACTGTACCTGCCTCTGAGTTGGCGGGATGATGGGGAGGATGGATCTCCCAGCCCTGGGACCAAAACCAGCTTTCTCCTCAGGAGGGTAGAGCTGGTGTGTGAGCCCTCGGCCCAAGGGAAGGGGCAGTGGAGAGTGAGGGGAAGGGGTGTGTGTGTGTGTGTGTGTGTGTGATGCACACCCTCCGTACTCTGGGTTGGGGGTGGCGGCTCCTCTGCTTCAGACTTGAGACTTTCTCCCTTTCAGTCTCAGAGACAGGGACACCTGGACAAGCTGGGCTCCCACTCTCATGCCAGCAGGAAACCTGGGGACCTTGTCCCTGAGTGCTCCTCCCAGGCAGGGGGTGCTGAGGACAGAGGCAGAGCCAGCCGGGCCCTAGCCATGGCACCACCACACCCGCACCGCGACAGCTTGTCTCCCCGCAGCCTCCCCGCCATGCCGCACACTCCCTCAGCACTTGGAGCAGTCTTAGTTTGCACTCCATTAATTTGCAAGTAGGCTGCTTTGTAAGTGTTCTTTTGTCTTCTTCCCCTGGCTGTCCTGACTCTCTCACCCAACTAGGCTCCTCCACCAGCCGTCTGGGCAGAGGCCCCGCTGCTAGCACCCCTGCGTGTGGAAGGCTGCAGGGTGTGCGTTGGGGCCCTGCAAAGGCTCCTAGCCCACAGGGCGGTGAATGAAGCGGGCAGTGCCGTCATTCCCCAGGTGGGAGACTGGGGCTGAGGGACTCTCCTCCACTAGCCCGGCCTGGGCCTGGAAGTGCTGGCACAGGAACCCCGATTCCGTTTTGCTATCAGAATCTCTGCCGCCACTGCTACCCAGCTCAGCCCCTCCTACCACACAGTCCTGGGGTTCCCCGACAGATCGGAGGTTAGTACGTCTTTGAGGGCACAAACTGGGTCTGGATATTGCTGAGGGATCCTGGGCTGGACTCTCTCTCCTCCCCAGGGGCCCTCTCAGGAACTTCAGAAAAGGACTGACCAAATACAAGGCCACCAGAACCAAATGGCCTGCTTGTCTCTGCCTACCTGGCCGGCTTCTCCGGACTCTGAGCTGAGCCAGACACACGGCCTGTGTGCAGATCCCAGGCTGGGAGGTTCAGAACTAGAACAATGCCACCCAGCTTCCCAAAGCTACTCACGTCCCCAGACCAAGGGGACACTAGCCATCACTCCACTTTCTGCAAACCCAACTCAGATGCCGACTAGAAGGGCGTCACAGACGTTTTCCCGAAAAAATTCCAAGCCTGGGATTCAGTAGCCTTGAAGCCCTACCTTCCTCATTTGCCTGGTAGTCTCCTCACGTGCACTTGTGGTCACCAGTATTTGGGACCAGCCTCAGCTTAATGAGGCAGCTACAAACAACAGGGGCCGGGGCACCAAAGCT
The DNA here is from genome assembly GCF_003009895.1 of Hyaena hyaena. Lineage (NCBI taxonomy): Eukaryota > Metazoa > Chordata > Mammalia > Carnivora > Hyaenidae > Hyaena > Hyaena hyaena. Next base: position 474,170 of record NW_024081224.1, on the reverse strand, counting down.
ATTGCTCTCCCAGGATCTGTTTCTTTTTGGAACTCCCATACGGGACTGATTTTCTGCAATCCTAGTGTTCAACACACCACACCCCTACCCAGGTCTTCCCATGACTCCCCCTCTTCCATGGTGAGGAAGGGACCATCTCCTTGGCTGGACACAGGACCCCTGATAAGCCAGCCCCAACAAGCTCACTTTCCTTCTGTCTGGTTAGAGTCTTCAGTTTCCGGAACAACAGACCCGCACCTCATCCAGAAAACCCGCTTTCCACAGAAATCCTACCCTTCTCTCGGAGTCAGCAGCATCCCTTCTCCTGTGGACCAGCCTTCCCTGCTGATGGGCCCATAGTGTGCCTCCAGTCAAGATCACCTTGGCCCATTTACATACTGCCCAGTCCCACCTGCAGCTGACTTGCACATGGGTCATGGTCGGCTCTCTTATCAAAATACAGGCTTCCTGAGACCAGGACCCCACACCTGCTCCTCTCCTATCTCCATGCAGGGCAAGACCCAAAGAATCACAGATTATGTGATCTGAAGACCCAAGGCAGCCTGAGTGGTAGGAGCCTGAGCTCCTGGACCACTCCTGCCTCTGTCGTTTCCTATTGGAGAACTATAGGCAGATGGGGTAACTTCTTCTCACCTTGCTTTCTTCATCTGTGAAACGGAAATGTTACACTTACCTCACTGTACCGTGCGATGGTTAAGTGAGAATATTCATTCAACAAACACTAAGCATCTACTACATGCCAGCCCCTGTGCTAGAGGCCGTGCAGGGCAATAGATGCCAAGAATGGATTGGCTCCATGGAGATTGCATTCTAGTGGGCCAGATGAGAGACAACTAGATAAAGGGTCTGTGATGTTGCTAGGTGCTATGAATAAAAATAAGGTGATGGACAGAAGAGGGAGTCATGGTGCTGTTACCTCCGTGGAGTGCTCAGGGAGGGGCTCTCTGAGGAGACAGTGTTTGGGCAGAGACCTGGCTAGAGAGGACTGGCATATAGTACGTGCTTAATAACTGTTAGCTGTTATCACAACTCGTACTGTGGGAATAGGAAGGTCCCCAAACTGGGGAGAAGCCCCTGCTCCAGAGCCCCAGGTAGAGTGTCCCTAACCCTGACTTTATGCCCTGAGGCGCCCCCTCCTAGGCTAGGCCATCAGGAAGGTGAGAGTGGTCACTGCCTCCCTTTGGCTTGTGTGAGCTCGGGTCCGCACCTCCAGACTTGCGTTCACCTTGCTGCCCCCGCCCGGAGCCCTTCCCTGCTCCTTGCCGTCCTCCCAGACGCACACTCATCCTCAGAGCCTGCCCAAGCCTGCATGAAGATCAGCTCCGGCTCCTCCCCTCGTCCCCTCAGCCTGCCCTCCAGTAGCTTATCTGTCTTCGCGATTCAACCTCACGCTCATTAATTATAGGCTCACTCTATTGGTGCTCTTACTGCTCTGTTCCCTGGTACCTTTATAAGATTTGTCATGACAAATACGTGTTCTCAGAATGTGCCTCTGCCGAAGGCAGGGAGGTTAGTACTATTTGTATTTTATAAACGAGAAACTGAGGCTCCATGCGGTATTGAATTGCCTCGCAGTGGATGCCTGAACATGGAGGTCCTGCCCCCAAATCTAGTCTTCCTACCACAACCCTCAGACTCTCTTCACAACTGGTCCTGCGCTGCACGAATAGAGCACATGCACGCACACATGTGTACACACACATGCACATACACACGCACACCCCAGAAGCATTAGCTCTCAGGGCAGGGCCAGTGTCATCCATCTGGACATCCGTCCTGGCACCTGGCGCAGGGTCCTGCAGAGTAGAAGTCCACGAATGCTCATGGCACGATTCCGGTAACGCTGCCCGGGAGAGTCCCAACAAACTGGTGGGGTGGGCTCCAGCCGCTCCCCTGTCCCCTGCCCTGGCCCAGCTGGTTCCCCTTCTCGTGCACCCTCCTCCCCAGCGGTGGCCCCCTCTCCTGGCTGCCCCAACTCACTTCTCCAGCATGGACATGACGATCGGGGGTAGCACCAGGATGGGCATGGGGAGGACCACTCGCGTCAGCGCCGTCTCGAGCAGGGCCTGAGGGGCAAGCAGAGGCTGTGGTGAGCAGAGAGCTCCCAGGGGGTGGGGGACAGCCACCTGGCGGTGAACCCCTCCTCAGGAGCCCCCAGGTGCGTGTACTGCTGCTAAGCACATCTGGCTGAATGGAATAATTCATGGAATTGCTCACAAAGCCTTATTCCAAACAAGAGAAAAAAGCCACCCCCATCTTCCCACCACACACATTTGAAAAGAGCAGATCTCTGTCACCTGCCGTCTGGGGGGGGAGGGGTGGCAACACAGAAGCGGCCCCAGGAAGGGGTCTGTGCCCAGGGAGGTGCCTCAGTGGCAGGAGCAGGGGCTGGGGAGGAAGCATATGGAGGACTTGAGATGCTCTGAAAACAAAGCAGGAGCTGGAAGGACCAGAGCAAACAGCTGGGGCCTGCTGAGCCGCGTGAGGCTCTTGGTGCTGAAGGAGGACAGAGATTCTGGGATTTACGTTTTCTTTTTTTCTTTTTGACACCGCTTACAGACAAAAATTTTAAAGGTCTTGCCTCTCCTGGCTCTGGATGAGAGCCTTCTTAGCGACAAGAGGTCGGCTTTGTAAGCGGGAAACACTTCTGCTGAGTGTCTGCTGTGTCTCCATGTGGGGCTGCCTGGGTCTTTGCTCTGCGGGTTCTCCTGGGATTCTTGGGGAGCCAGGGCATGGTCAAGGCAACAGCTCAGAGGCACTTCTGCACTCTGATGGTCGCTGTGGGGAGTTCCTTCAAGGCCATGGGCTCCTGGCCCTGAGAGAAGGCCCAAGGAATGGCTCATAGCTTATAAGCCCTGGGAGCCTTCCTCTAGACAGCCAGCATCATGAGGAGAGTTACCGAGGTCGGCCTCGTTCTCAGGGGAAACACTAAGGTTGGATGGGAGGTTGGGGTCGGGTAGGAAATTGAGGCCAAATCCCCTCCGATGATGGATAGGTTCAGGGCTAAAAATGTCTTCCAGGAACCTAGGTCTGTCGTGATCAGCCTCTGGAAGGCCTGGGAGAAAGTCCCTCCAGTCTTCTGAACAGGTGTGGGAATGAGGGGGGCCCAGCGCCAGCACAAGAAGCTGAGGCTGCAGTGCTGGCACCAGCACCCCCGGGCCCTTTGCCCCCCACAAGCCTTGGATGGTCACTCATGTTCTCTGAGACCAGTGGGGAGGGGAGGGCTGGGACAAGGCAACGGTTCTTCCCACATCAGAGGATTATGGAGAGGGCCTGATGGATGGAGGTGAGGCTCGGGGCCCATCGGGAAAGCTGATGAGGGACAGTGGCTGGAGATGAGGCAAATGCTCAGGTACTCATGGCAGACTCGCCATGCCAGCACTCAGAGGCCAGAGCAACACCAGCCACTAATCACCACTAGGATGAAGGCTGAGAAAGCATGGGGAGATACACAAGCAGACTGGAATTTTCTAAAAAATTCCAGGTGCTGGTGTGGGTGAGGCTGGTGAAATGAGAGGTGAAAGAGGGCCTTCTTGTAGCAAGATATTCTTTCCTCAAAGCCCCACCTTGGCCACACTCAGTCCCCGGTGAGGTGCCACCTGTAGAAGCGGCCATTAGCACAGAACCACGAACTACCTGCTCCCATACTTCCTCTTCTTGCCTGGGAGGCTCTGAAAGCCCAGAGAGCAGGGCCCTAGGTCCCAGGGTGGGGGAGAGAAAGCTCTGTGGGGGAGGGGGGGTCTCCTCTGCCCTTTCCAATTAACAGGTCAGAGAAGCCAGGTCCTGTGGGGCTGTCTTAAAGTGGCAACGAGAGGGCAGATGGAGAGAAGGAAGGACCGTGCAGGGACAGGTGTGGCTGGGGCCAGACCTGGAGGCCCAGGGCTCATGCAGAGGGGAGGCACGGTGGGACAAGGAGGGCAGATCAAAAAGAGAAAGCAGAGGTGCTGTGTACAAGAAGCCCCTGAGCAACGAAACCCTCTCCCTGTCGCTGGCCTCCCCACTGTCCCCTGAGCCCCCGGATGACCCACATGTCTGGCTGCAATCTTGGAGGAGCCCACGAGGTTGCCATCACCATCCAGGACATCGATCCCTTCCTCCAGCTCCCCGTACCGCATCAGGACCACGTTGCAGATGTTGGCACTGGCTGGAGAGAGAGAGGGGAGCGGGGGGGGGGAGGGGCGGGAGGCAGGGGGACAGGAGTAAGAGGGAAGATGATATTCTGCCTGGTGGAGTAAAGCCACCGGGCTGCACCCAAGCCTCCCCATCCCAAGCAGCAACAGTCCTAAGTGCCGAGTCTGTGTTCGGTGGGTGAAGGTTCGATTCTGCTGCCCATCTGCCCACCAGCCTGCTGAGGGATCTGGGAGCCCTTGACGACCTGGTGAGCAAAGGCGGAAAATAACCAGCATGAGAAGAGGAAGGGGGGGAGCTAGAGAGCAACCAGCTCTCAAGGGAGCAGCTTTCCTTTCCTCAGGGGTGGGCCTGGCAGGCAGGCGACGTGAATGCCCCCTCTGGGAGGGCTCCCTGGCTTGAAGATGCCTCGCCAGTACCTGATGTTCCACCATCGGGCTGCCTTTCTGGGCATTGTCTCAAAATGGCAGCCCCCCATATCCAGCCCTTTGCTCCTCAGAGTGAATCGGGTTCCCAGAGATTTGCTTTCTGACTGCAGGTGTCAGAGCAGGCAGGAACCTCAGTGCTCACCCAGCGCCGCCCCCTCATCATATGGATGGAACAGTGAGGCTCAGGGGAGGGGGGTGACTTATCTGAGGTCACACAGCAAAGTGGGATGGAGCTAACCCTTTGGGTACGCAGAAGATGGGCAGGTTTGGGGCTAGGGGGCCGGGGATGGGGTCAGGGGGAGCTAAAGGCCGACCTTCTATATTCTCACTGCACATGGCTGGGTTCCCTCCCTTGGCTAGGAGATCATGACAGACCTGGGCTGAAGGAAGGGTTCCTGGCTCCTTCGTTAGACACTGGATGCCAGAATTTGTGGGCCACCCATCAGCCGGTGACCAGCCCCAGGTGTGCCCCTCTGCTCCCCTCACCCGGAACTTGCGGAGCTGGGCCTGGGCCTGGGGCAGGATGGGTGAGTGTGCTGACCTTGCCTGACCTCCTCCAACCCCGTTCCAGGATAAAACTGGGGGGACTTGAGGGTGGTGGGCGGGTGGGGAGTGGGGGGTGACAAATGTGGAGGCCGCCTGCTTCACTCCTCCCCCAAAAGCGCCTTGCTGTGTTTAAAGTTTTAATTTTTGCTAATTAATGTCAATTAATTTTGTATAATGAGTGTTTAATTTTGGGGAGTGTGTGAGCCTGGGAGCGACTGCAGTTCTGGGCTGTGAACGCTGATTAGCATCAACACCTGCTGCTTCCCCACTCCCTCCAGTGGGGGGGCACTAGGGTTTGGGGAGCCGCGGGGCTGCGGGGCCTAGTGGGCAGGTGCAGTGGGAGGAGGACCACAGATGCTCCTGGTGCCCGAGCCAAGGCTGGGGAGCCGGCGGTGAGGGTGCTCGCAGCTGGGGGACGGGGTTCTGCAGGTGAGGGGTGGCTTGAGGCCCTGCGGGTCTCTGAGTCTCAGTCTCCTGCTTCAATAAAGTGGGGAGGTGGAATAAACAGAGGGGAAGACCGAGAGGCTCTGCAGTCTTTGGAGAAGAAAAGCAGGAGACCAAATACAGTTTTAACATGTATTTACAGCACATATGCCATCCTTGAGTAGCTCTCGTGTTTCCACACGACTCTCAGGCGCAGTGGGAACCACGGGCAGACCTCTTCTGCACCGGGTCCCTCCTGGCCTCACAGCAGGCACGCTCACCACCTGCACGCCGGGGGCGATCTTGTGGGCCTCCGGCAACGTTTGGAGACATTTCTGATGATCATGACCTGGGGCTGGGGGTTGCCACTGTCATCTAGTGGGTGGAGACCAGAGGTACTGCTAAACACCCTACAATGCACAGCCCCCACAGCAAAGAATTATCTGGGCAACGATGTCAGCAGTGCTGATGTTAAGAAACCTTTGCCTTACACACATGCAGAGATTGACAGTAGTAGGAAGGTGAGTCTGAGGTAAAGGAGAAGTTGGGAGCCTAGGTTTGGGGCCAGCTGGGCTTGAGTTACAGTCTCTGCTCTGAATCTCCCCCTCCTCACCTCCAGAGGTGAGCTCCTGACAGCCTTGGACACTCCCAGGGTTCAGGTCCCAGAAGGGTCCACAGAGTGGCCTTGGGAAGCAGACACCTGGCCTGTGTGTTAGTGACATGCCCTCTAGTGGCGGCAGGAACACTCTGCATCCCTCACACCTCTGGGGCTACCAGGCTCCCCAGCTCCCAGGGGACCCACAAAACCACGGAAGAGGATATTGGGGTTTTCTGCCCTGAAAGGCATCGATCTCTGCCCTCTGAGAGCCCCTCACATCACTGCCACACCACCACTACACCACCACCGCCACTGCAGGAAAGCCATGGCCCAAGGAGTGCGGTCCAGGCAAGGAGCATCTGCCTGAAGTCAGGAGACGCCAGCTCACTCTGCGACCCGGAAGCAGCCGCCCTTACCAGCCTTCCCCGGATATAAGAAGAGGTGCTGCATTTAGCATCCCTATGGGATCTCTGGGCACCAGCTGAGCTCACACAGAATGTCAGCTTCTGCACCCATGCCCCCACCAGGTTCGGGGAAGCCAGGGACTCCTGAGACCTCTCCAGCCCCGTGCTCTGTGTGGGTGCACGTGTGTGCATGCACAGGCATAAGAGACAAAGACATGAGTATTTGGAGGTGGTGGTCAACCAGCTCCAGGCTCGTGGTGGCATCTGCTTGCTCTCTGCAATTTCCAAATGTAAAATGAAGCCACAGCAGACAGAGCAGGACTTTGGTTCAAACACAAAACCACTTGGCATGAAATGTAAGGCAGGAAAAGAAGTGAAAACCCAGTGTCCCTCCCCTCAGACAGCCAAGACAGTTTGGGCACGATGAAGCCCTCTTCTTATCGAAGCTTCCTGGATGGAAAAAAGGGAAAACCCTGAAAGCCACCCTAAAATGACGGCACCCCCAGGCTCCTCCCTCAGAACGCCCACCCTGCCTACTCAACTGGCGCATGCCCTGTAATATCTTCAGTTGACTGTACACTGGTGGTCCATTTATTGAACACCTGCTGTATGCTCAGGTTATTAGCCATCCTCATCTTTGAGCAATGAGAGCACCAGACCGTTTCAGTGATTTCATTTCCATGATCTCGTCCAGAACTTCCGTTTCTGCCGTGTTCCTTTCAAACCTCCCTAGTTCCTCCCATCCCACTCTTGGCAAGTCCAGCTCCCAAGTCATGAGCACTGAGAGCCTAAGCAAATGAAAAAGAGAGAGAGAGAAAGAGAGACCAAACCATAGGCCATGGGTCTCCTTTCTAGCACACCAGCAAGATCTATTATTGACAGTATCAGCAGGTTAATTAAGCAGTCTGTTAGTGATAATGTTAAGAAAGCTGGCACATTTTCAACTCGGATTGACACCATTCAAGACTCAGGCATAACTGATGTTGGAGAAGCTATGCTAAGAGATGTCATGGGATTAGAGAGAGAGAGGAGGGGGGGGGGGAGAGATCGCTTCATGCTGATGGCAAGCTCAGTGTCAAGTCCTGAGGAAAATATGCTCTTGACTGCTGCAGATGTTCTCACATCAGACCCATCGTGATGCAAAATCATGCAGATTGTGAACAGCTAATGAAGCACCCTGTGTAAAAGGGACAGCATGGGGAAGAAGAAAGAGCCGTAGACAGAAAGGCAAATGTGCAAAGTTCTCCAAACGAAGACTACGGGGGGTGTGCCCTCTGCTCTAGCACAGAAACAGACACATAGATCAACGGGGTTAATAGTCCAGAAACACACCCACCTGCAGGGGAAATGAGTTTGCAGTAATGCAGTTCTCTCAACTCACAGGAAAGGGCCATTCAAACATGAAGGTGAAGCAATGGGCTATTTGGCTATTCATGTGGGGAAAACAAAATATCTTAACTCCTTGGTTCTAAGATGCGTTTTCCCGTATTTTCATGTTTTAAAAATCCCAGTGGGCCTCGCGACGGACGTCGGCATGGGGGAAAGGAACCCTTACCTGCTCCCCACCGCAACTGCCTGTGTGTGTGTGAACTTTGCCACGTGGGGAGGTTCGTTCAAGTGTCACCTCAGCTACCCATAGCAGTCTGCACAGAATTTGAACTTAAACTTAGATTCCTAATTGTTGCCTAAAACATCTTTTTAGAACTTACACTATAATGGAGCACGGACATGAAAAGTTATTGTACATGCAGAAGATCGTCTGCCAGATACCAGGCAATGCAATTAAAGGCAGCAGAAATTGCCAAACCATAGATAGCTACCCTAAAGAAATGCTTGCCCATATGCACAAAGAGACATTTACAAGGATGTTAATTATAGCACTGTTTGTAAGAGCAAATAATTAGAAACAACCTAAATGTCCACCATTAGGGAACTCACACGGGAAGATCTCCAAAACAAACTTATATGAAAAAATGCTACCGAGTGTGTACAGGATGATTTACTATATGGAAAACCCCATAATTGGGACACACATACTGTGTGCCCATAAACCCACAGGTAATGTTTTAGAAGGTTGCATGCCTCACACAGTGATTCCCTTGGGAAGGGACCTAAATTTAGGAATTAGGGGTTGTTGAAAGACTTCCACTTTTTTTTTTACCCTGTTTTTCTAAATACCATTTGAATTTTTACAATGAGAATAGAATCATGCTTTACTTGTCTAAAAAAGTGAAAAGAAATCGCCAAACTTCCTAAAGCAGATCATAAAAATTTGACAGCCAGCAGGGATTGCTGTGACCTACTCACAGTTCCCACACTTAGGTATCTGTATGTGAGGATCTTCCTAAAGAAGCTCAGGAAGTTCAGGAATAGTATTTCCTTCAAGTAAAGAAAAAAAATGAAACCACAAGTATAACCAACTAGGAAATGCAGATGAAGAAGTCCCAAATTCTTTTACATGCTTTCAAATCATACTGTCAGTTTTAAAAGTGGCCAAAAGGGTCAAGATTATAAGCAGGGTTACAAAAAGCAGTGGTGGCCATGATGTTGTGTTTAACAACCGATGTCCAAAAGAGAAGTGGAAAAAATGAGGAAGGCTCAGACTCAAACTCTGTGATAGTGAAAAAAGTGACTCGGGCTGAATGTGTAGTGAAGGCCTGTTTATTCCTTCACACAAACAGGAAATACAGTTCTCTCCTCTTCGGAAAGGCTATTATATGCATGCCCCTTATAACTGCATCTGAGCATGGAGAAATGTGGCAGTCAATATCTATGAATCATATTACAAGAAATGGAAAACTGAGAAAATGTATTCTATGTGACAAAGAACTGCTACTACTCATCAATAGAAGGTCATGGTGACTGACTCCCAACAACCATTCTGCCCCCAGAGGAACAGTCTTAACTAATCGTAATAATCCTTCCCTTGCCAATGATTGATTGAGGAAGGGATATGTGGCCAACCCTAGCCAATGACAGATGTCTGCAGGGGACTTCTGGGGGATGTCTCCTCTCATCCAAGAAGGGGCGGCAGGCAGAGCCTCCTGTTCTCTGGGCAGTGGTGGGTCTGAATGCGGTGTTTGGAGTTGCTGCTACCATTTTAGGACATGAAAGGGGAGAGCCTTCCAATGAAGCCCCTGACAGAGCACAGAGGTGGAAGGAAGGGCCACAGATGCCTCACTCGGCACTTGCCCTTTGTGAAACATTCTTTGTAATACATTTTTTTTTTCATTAAAAAAATTTTTTTAAGTTTATTGATTTTGAGACAGAGAGAGCACGAGTGGGGGAGGGGCAGAGAGAGAGAGGGAGACAGAGAATCCCAAGCAGGCTCCACACTGTCAGTGCAGAGCCCCATAAGGGGCTCGAACTCACAAAACTGTGAGATCATAACGAAAGCTGAAACCAAGAGTCAGATGCTTGACTGACTGAGCCACCCAGGTGCCCCAGTAATACATTCATTTGTTAATTCAGCCAGTTTGGGTCTAGTACTTTTGGGCAAAACCATTCATAAAATGTATAAAAAGCTTCTTATTAAGAGAAAGATAGTCATCAAAATCACCCCAAAAATATTCGAGTAGGGATTCATAAACGAAATAGTCAAAATTCAATGAACACGAACTCAATCTTATTAATAGTCAAAGATAGATTTTTTAATTTAAAGAAAAATCAATCTGGCCTGAGTTCTTTGGATGTTTTGGAGACTAATCCTCATTGGTTAAATGGTTTACAAATGGCATGTGGCTCGTTTTCTCACCTTTTAGATGGAGTCTTCTGGCATACACTGTAACATGTACTCATATAAGCAATCCTTTCCCCTCTGGTATATACTTTTTGTGTCATTGAGAAACTCTACCCCTCCCTGTGTTCATCCATATTTTCTTCTAGAAGCTTTAACATTTTACTTTTCACATTTAGGTCTTTAATCTATCCGGAATTTATTTTTGTGTGTGGTATGAAATAGGGAATCTCCTTTTTTTTCCTCTCTGTTCTATTTGAAAACCTAACTGCCCAATAAAGTTAAGAAAAAAATTCTCACCCACCCTGGGAATTGGAAAAATGCAAATTAAAATGAGAAAAGAACCATTTCAGACGGACAAAAAATTTTCGAGATCGATAACACCAAATGTTGAAGAGGATGTAGGGAAACCAAAATTTAAACCTTGCAGGTGGAGTAAAAAGCCAGTGTGCTCATTTGGCAATACTTGGCAGAGCTAGGTCTGTGCACGCCCTCTGACGTGGCCATTCTATTTCTAGATTGGTGACTCTCAACACTGGCTGCGCAACTGAAACCAAATCTGAGGTAGGGTCCAGATCTCTGCATTTTTAAAAGCCCCCCCCCCCACCTCGCCAGGTGGCTGTTTGAAAACCTCTGCCCTGGGGCGCCTGGGTGGCTCAGTCCGTTAAGCGTCCGACTTTGCTCAGGTCATGATCTCGCGGTTCGTGGGTGTGAGCCCTGCGTCGGGCTCTGTGTTGACAGCCAGCTCAGAGCCTGGAGCCTGTTTCGGATTCTGTGTCTCCCTCTCTCTCTGACCCTCCCCTGCTCATGCTGTCTCTCTCTCTCTCTCTCAGAAATAAAATAAAAAAACATTAAAAAAAAGATTTTGAAAACCTCTGCCCTGGAGAGGCTCCCACTCATGGGCACAAGGACATACGTGTGTACAAGGTTGTTTAGTGCAGTGTGACTATGGCTGTTAAAAAGGATAAGTTGAAATTTTATGACTGCCCCGTAAAGGTGTCTAACATTTATTGAGGTTAAAATGCAGTTCGCAGAACAATAGACATGGTATGATCTCATTGGTATTAAATATATATTTATATATGCATATTTTTATTATATATAGATAGAATAAATAGAGATTCCTGCATTTTTAGATGTTTACTCGAATTTGGAGGGATATACACAAACGTACTCTATAGAGAGAAGTAGGATTGTTTAGCTTTATGAAACAATCATGTATTATCAGGAAAGTATTAGAAACATTTTTATTTAAAAAAAGAAAATTCCAGTGGTAGCCAGGAGACTTGAGCTCCCATTTGGGTCCGGACTGACACTGCACAGAGCTCTCCCCACACTACTTCCTCTGTCCCTCTCTTTTCTATTTTGTGGGTCATATGTGCCCACAGTGAACAATTCAAATCGCACAGAAGGGTAAATAACAAAACCAGTCTCCTTCCAACCCTTGACCCTTAGCTTCCTCTTGACCCTCCCCAGAGGCAATCACTAGCCAGGTGATTTACCAGATACGGTTTATGTATTTACAGTGGGCATGTATGTACATCACCACCTGAAACACACACACACACATTCACGCGAATCACACGAGAACACAACCCCACCCCTGCCTTTAGAGGAGGGATGATTATCAAATAGAGATGGACACCCTAATATTTGCTTGATTTCATGATATTCCCCAATATTCCACCTGAAAAGCAGTGCTATAAGACGCAGCTTTCTTTTAAATAGCTTGAGAATTTGGGGAGAGTTTCACAACCCATACTAAAGTGTCACAAACTCAGGACTGGGAATTTCAGGATTGAAAAATCAGCCTGTAAATTTAGGCGTAGGCTGACTCTGAAGTTCAGGATCTCTTGATAAAAGATTCCTGCTAACACATTCATCTTCTGGAAAACTCCCTTTTATCACAGCTGCTTCCTAGCTTGAAATTCTTCAGGGTTTGGTTCCCCATTAACCATAAGATAAAGCTCTAACTCTAAGCTAGCATCCAAGGCCCCAGTGGCCTTCTGCCCTTTCCTTTCCTCTCAACAAGCCAGGCCCGCCCCAGCCAGTCCCTCCTCCTCCTGCATTCATAACCCCCCTCACCTGCCTTGTGTTTCTCACCTTCTCTGCCTCTGGATTCCTCTGCTATCTGGATTTCAGAAGTTATAAAATCTCTGAGCTGGAAAGCCATTCATTCAATAAGCATTCACTGAGCTCCTACTGTATGCCAGGTCCTGAACGAATCCTCAAACAGGTGACCTGATCACACATGAGTGCCCCTCACAGCTTTTTGGACCTCGCTGCCCTTTGGACCCTTCTCTAACTGAGGGGTCAGGCAGCTCATTGCAATAACAGGCTGTCAGTTTTTCAGAAGATCTGCTACTCTTGTTGGGCTCCCACTTATGCGTTGAGCATCTCTTGAGGTGTGTGGAGTCCAGAACTAAACAGACTCCTTTATTTTGGGCTCTCTGTTTCTAGTCATGCGGCTCAAGTCTGAATGGCCCTCATCAGGGCCATACACCACATCGCAGACATATTCTGAGCACATGGCCCACAAAATCCTCGGATCTTTATCCTAAGTACTTGGGCCAGGTCAGGTGCCAGGCAAGCCGACATCTGCGCAGCTGCAAGCCTTACATCAAACCTTGAGTGATCTCAGATCCTGCACCTCTTGCCCATGAATTCACAAGCACTGCCAAGTTGCTATGCCTGTTCCTTGAATGCAACCCACAGTTATATATGACCAAGGCAGCCATAACTGAAGGGGACAAGACTGAAGAGAGAGCCCTAGGACACACCCCTGGAGACTCCCCTCAGGCTAATGTGGCCTCACTACTCACGTCCTCCAGAGACCTGATACACTCTGGGGGCCCATGTCATTTCTAGGGCTGCTCATGCTTATGGTACCCAGCCCAGCCCACTCATCCTTCCAGATCCAACCCAGAAAAGTTGGAGAATGTGCCCCGGATGACCTGGAGAGGTGGCCCATTGGTCATCTAGGCCTGACAACTAAACGAGTGGATGATAGTTAGTGAAAACTTGTATAATAAAAAAGAGCATTCAAAAAACAATCTTAAAAATGAAAAAAAAAAAAAAAAAAAAAAACACAGAATAAATCTCCAAGCAGCCACAGAATGTGGTCGCCTATGTCATCCTGGTGGGCCTCCACTATGGGTGCCCAAATTCAAAGACTTTCTGTCAAAGCATTCACTGAACAAACCCACATTGAACACTGTGTGCCAAGCAGAGAGAGCCTGGGGGTTGGGGATAAATGAGATCCAGTCCCCATCTTGGGGAGCTCACAGTCTGATAGAGGAGGCAGACTCAGAAAAAAAAAACCCAGGCAATTCCAGGTCACACATAGACACACACAGGGTGCTGTGGTCTAGCCATGATTGGGCCTACCAGGGAGGGCTTCTTGGTGGAGGTGGTCTCTGAGCCAAGAGGTGAAGGCCTGGCAGCCAAGAGAAGGCAGAAGATGGGGGCTGAGGTAATAGGAAGAGTGGAGAGTCCAAGCAAATAGGGCCGTGTGCAAAGGCCTGGGGCCAGTGAGAGAGGCAGACAGGAGGTCAAAGATTCACCACAGCTCCAAAGGAGTATGGGCAGGGACCAGGACAAGGAAAGGACCAGAGGAGCCGAAGGGCTGGGACACCACATTATCACTGGCCTGGATGGAAGGGACACACGTCATGAGGCCCAGGACACATCTGACACAGGTGCACCTCAGGGAATGAGGCACTGAGGAGGTCAGGACCAACCCTCGGGGCTCGGGCACACTGCCGTGGCCACCCTCCCGACGAGGCAAGCAGGGAGGCTTGAACACCAAGGGAGGAACAGTAAAGGGGAAATCAAGGACACCAAGACCCATGTGACCTGGGGGTGAAGCGGAGCAAGGAGGTGGGGTGCGGGCAGACGTGTGAACAGAAGACCTTCTCCCAGGCACTGCCCAGACATCCTGAAGAACGGACTCCCTGGTGAACACAGAGATTTTTTTCCTGGTGATGAAATCAGCTGTGACATTTAATGTAGGGGACTGCTGTAGACAGCGCAGGAAGGCGTTTCCCGGCAAAGGGATGATGAGGCTGGCATTTTGGCCCGTACGGGATGGTTATTACCCCGTGAAGGAGTCGGCTGGCTGGGGCTGAGGCTCCGGCCTCCTGTGAGGGAGCTCAAAGCCCACATGGGGGGTCTTGTCCCCTGCTGGGTACGGATTCAGTCAGGCAGATGGGGGTGGGGTGACCTTCAGGGCTTCCCACCCTGACTCCTGCACACACGTACGCAGAGCCTGGTACAGAGATTCGCTTGCCAGGTGCCACCTGGAGATCCCCACCTCTCGGCCCCTGGCTAAAGGCCCTGCCCAAGCATTCCTGACGAGGTGTGCCCGGTCCCCTCACCAGTGCCCCCATCACGGCATCCGTGACCTTGCATGCCCCCCACTGGCCACTCCTGCTAGCTCCCAGCCCATGGCCTCACGAGAAGGCTGTTTGTGGGGCCTGTGTGCCCTGGAATGGACTCTGCTCGTGGAGACTGGCGGGAGGACCTGGGGGCGGGGTTGTTTTTCCAATGCCTCCTCTACTGACCTTTAATTACGCTGTTTGCCCAGCTCCCCAAACCATTAACTCCCACCTCACAGCAACCATCAATTAATGGAGGGCCTGCTCCGAGCTCGAGCTCCTGAACACAATTAAGCGTGACAGTCCACAAATAAGAAAGAACTGGAGAATTAATTAAGGTCTAAACAAATTAATTACCAGTCCCCAATCGATTCTGATGCCAGCACACATGCTCCTGGGCTCACCGTCTTTCCTAACATCTCCATGTATAAATAGAAACTGAGATTTCCCACATGATTGCTGCTGTGGACCAGGGCACAGCAAGCCTCTGAATCCACCGTGAGGGAGCGAAGGGCTCAGGGAGCATCCTTGGGGCTCCCCCCCGTACTCAGCACACATGCGTGCACGCACACGCCTGCAACCCTGGCTGAGAAACCAGAGTGAACCTGGAGGTGGGGGGCTCCTGGGGTGCCCCTGGACCACATCCCTCAGTTTCTTGGCTGTTTGGGTGAAGGGTTATCCAAGTGGGCTTGAAGTAGCCTGGGCTGGGCCTTCATGGCCTGGGTGGTGGCCAGCTCAGAGAGTCTGAATTTTTTCTTCTGTGAAATGGGGATGGTTCGCCCTGCCTTGGATCCTCCCAGAGAGAGAATGTGGGGAGTGAGGGAACAGAGGTACGCTGGGGGAAATGTGGAGAGCTGTGGAGCCCCTACAAACCCAGGGGAAGCCTGCAATGTCTGTCACAAATATTCCAGAGGGAAGGGGCTGAAGTGGGGTCTGGTCCAAAGCCAGAGAGGGGTAAAAGCAGGGGAATCAGGTGGGGGAATGAGGTGTCCTGTGCCCAGAGTCTCAGGCCTCTCTCTTGGGCAGCACGGGGGGCCCAGTGAAGAGAGGTATCCTTTCAGCCTCCCAGACTGCAGGCTGGAACAGGGCAGAACTCGCTGGGCAGGGCAGTGGGAAGAAGCAGCTGGCATCTGAGAGCCTACTTCCCTGAGTCTGGATTCCCAGCCTGGCCAGGAGGGAGGGAGTAAGGGTGTGGCCTCTGAGCACAGGGCACACAGGCCCTTTCAGGACCGTCCCTCACCATGAAGGCCCCCTTCTGCTCTACTCCCCCGCCCCCTCCCCCGCTCCGGCCGCAAACCTCCACACACATCCCAACAACCAGGGCTTAATCTGATCACTTCCACTTGCCTCAACCTCCTTGCTATGAACACTTATGACTCGGTGAGTCCTGTCTCTCCATCAGGCCAAGGGTCTGAAGGGGTAAAGAACCCTCTACAAGGTAAATCAAATCCTAAGCAAGCTTCTCGATGGCCTTAACGATGTCTTCGCCTAGTCTGGCCTAGCCCACCATGGAAAGCAGGGTGAATGCCTGGAGGCACCTAGGCCCTACCTGCATGCAGTGCGCCTTAGAGAAGATGTCTAAGCCTGAGAACAAGGTGAAGGGTGGCCAAGTGCAGGGGTATATCATGGCCCGAGAGGACCAGGGGGCTCAAAAGCGGATGAGGGGCATGCCTGTTCATCTTGCACACCACCATATCAGCATGTACCCGGGGGTCAGCAGGTATCTGTTTGCAGATGGACCTGGGAGAGCATCAGGGCAGAGAAGTTGAAGCCTGCCTGTGGGCAAGGAGAGACCAGGGCCAGGGGTGCAAGGGAGGCAGGCACTCAGCCAGGACTCGGGCAGCAGGTCTGAGGAAGAAGCCAGGAAGGATCTGCTGCTCTCTAGATCCTGGCAAACTAGAACTATCAGGATTACAAACCACATTGTGTGCAACCTGTGCAACTGGCTAGGGATATGTGGGATCTTAAGACAACTCGACAGTGGTTGGACCCACAGGCTCCTCTCGGGTAAGACAGGAGGAGAATCAGGCTGGACCCCAAAGAGGGACAGGTCAGAAAGTCTCAGGTGGGCATGACAGATAGGGTCAAACCTGAAAGCAGGGACTCTCCTCTTGAAGGAGCCCTAGAGGTTAAGGCCACCCCCAAGGTCATACCCCCAAGATGACTGGCAGAGCAAGTCTGGAACGGGCCCCTGGCAAAGTCCTTGTCTGTAGCTTGGCTCAAGGACAGATCGCATCTCAGCCGAGTCCCAGATCCAGTCCAGTGCAGCTAAGAGCCGCCACCTTCTGAGGCTGCATCTGACCCTCCAGCCCAGAATAGTGAGGAACGCAAGACCGGCAGCCTTGTTCGTTCAATTAGGCCCCTTAACAAAGTCAGATCTAAAGAGTTATTCCATTAGTGGCCCATGCCAGAAATAGCTGGGAGTTCATTAAAAGTGTGGAGTTGCTATAGCGATTATCTGGGTCAGCTGAGGCTCAGCTGGGCAGTTGGTCCTGGGAGTTCATTAGCCTCTGGCCAATGAGGAGGCAGGACTGCCAGGTAATGATCTCCCACCTTCTCACGGGGGGCTCTTTAGGTGCTCCAAAGCACTTTCCTGTGAATGGAATCTGGTCTCTGGTCTCCTTTGATCCTCCCACAGCTCTGGGCTGTAGGAAGGTAGGTATCAGTGCCCCCATTTTACAGATGGGGAAGCTGAATCCTGGAGGTGAAGAATGAGATTGGGACCATGAGCCTGGGTCTGACTCAGGCTCTTCAGACTGAGCCTTGGCATCCAGGAGGTAACAGGACCTCACACCACTCCTGGGCTGGCCCCTCTCTTTGTCCTCTGGCATCAAATGGGGAACTCGGTATCATGGTTCAAGCATATACTTCTCTTTTGACAACTAATCACACACTGCCTCATGCTTCTTTCAGTGTTGTTTCTTTTTAGCTTTTTAAAAAATTTCTGCTGTAGGGCCCTGTCCCCAAACAAGGCATGGGATTCTTAAGAGCCAGGCTGGGCTTGATGAGCTGGCCGAGGGCATCTACTGTGAGCTCAGAGGCTCCAAGACCAGCAAAGACTTGGCTGAAAGTAGCGAAATCTTCTCCACATGCACACATGTGCCACAATTACCTGAATATGAATGGATGTCTCTAGAATCTAAAGGGTCCACAATATCCCAGGGCTCAGAATGCCAGACTGTAGGAGCTTTGGACCTGGAACCCTCTTTTGTGCCAGGAACCCCTGTGGCAGTCATAGGCCAGGAGACGCCTATGCCCTCTCCTCTAAATAATGTTTCCAAATGCGTGAAACAAAACACACAGGATTATAAAGGGATTATACTGGATGGGCGCCTGGGTGGCCGAGTCGGTTGAGTGTCCGACTTCAGCTCAGGTCATAATCTCATGGTTCGTGGGTTCGAGCCCCACGTCGGGCTCACTGCTGTCAGTGCAGAGCCCACTTCAGATCCTCTGTCCCCTTTTCCTTCTGCCCACTCCCCACTCATGCTCTTTCTCTCTCAAAAATAAACATCAAAAAAATAAAGGGATTATATTGGAATACATTATCAAAATATTTTTTCAATTGTGATATAGTCATAGGTATGCTTTTTAACTAATGAATTAAAACACAAGACCTACCAGTGAATTTAATAAATATCATAATTTTGAGTTAGTGATGCACATAAACTGTATTTTAAAATCTCTGTAACAACTGTCATGGGATGTGAAAGTATCTGTGATTTCTATTGGTGACAAAGTCACAGTTCTTGCTTGTGGTTTGCTGCCTACATTCCCAGTGGAAGGAAATGTTAAATTTCAGCGAGACGCTAGTGTAGGTATTTTCCCCAGCCAACGTCATAGGATCCCCTGCATTCTCTCTACTGGTCCTGTGGGGGATTGCGGTCCCAGGTTAAGAATCCTTGTGCGAAAAGCAGAATCTTGGTTGCAGAGCTTGTCAGCAGTGCACCTGTCACCCTTACTTCTGTCTACACACATCTTGCTCCAGTTGCCCCCAACAGGAGACCCCCATGTCCGTAGAGGCCCGGAAAGGCATTCAGCTCCCCAAGAGCCCTGCAGCCCCGCACACCCAGGTGTGACACACACATACCTGCACACACCTGCACACACCTTTGCACAGTGCAAGTCTTACCTACAGCGGGGAATGGCACAAATCTCTGGACAAGAAGACGGGTGGCTGGGGTGAACTTGTTGGCTTTCTGAACCAGGACATTAAGGCCCACCTTAGAAAGAGAAAAAAAGAAAGTGCATGGTGCTGCAGCAGCCTGCAGGCAGGGAGGGGGGGTGGTAGCGGTGCAGGCTGGGGCAGGAGCACAGAGCGAGTAGCACTGTCTTCCCCTGAAGCTCCACCCAGACCCCAAATCCTCCACGTCACGTGGAGCTGCCAGGCTCCAGTGTCACTAGTCAAAGCATCACTGCCCAGTCATCCCAGTTAACCAGCCCATGAAGAAGAGGGTGAGGGGAAAGCCTCAGCTACACACACACACATACACACACACACACACACACACACACACACAACCTCTTTTAGGAGGGAAAAAGGAAAGATTGCTGTTAGAAGAACACATAATCTGCAAGTAAATGAAGTATGTGAACCTTCATTCCCACCTCAGCCTCTAGGCACCCCCTTTTGGAGGCCCTGCTGTGGGCTCAGGCACGAGCCTAACCTCAAGAGCTCAGGAGACAGAGATCCACACATCTGCCCGCAGGTGACTGCGGAGCTAAGTAGAGCAGCCCAGAGCAGGATGGCGGAGCAGTGGACAACATCCTGGGCTCACTGTCCTCTTCACGTAGATCCCGGTCCCCTCACCCAGCCTGGGACACTGCCCCCCCCCACCTGCCTTCACCTTAGGCACTCCCCATTCTATTCCATCTGCCATGTTATCCTCTATCCTTCTAGAACACATGGTCCAACCATGTCTACCACGACCAGCTCCTCCCCGTGAGGAAAGATGCCATCTCCTTCACACAGCTTCCCTACTCCCCAGTGCCCCACATTCTCCTTCTGGGAATCCAGTTTACTGCTCCCCAGATGCTAGGGGAGCTTTCTGGTCTTGAGGCTTTGCCCATGCTGGTCCCTGTGACCCAAATGCCTTCCTTCTCTACTCAGTCCACATCTGCTCTTTAAGGCCTACCTCTGAGCTCCACCTCCAGTGAATTACTAACAGTGGAAGTCACTGAACGTTCTCCTTCCTCAGTTACCTTGTCTATAAAAAGGGATGGTGATATCTATAACATCCCAGGGCTATTACAAGAATGTATGTAGGGCTCCTGGGTGGCTTAGTGGGTTGAGCGTCTGACTCTTGTTTTCAGCTCAGGTCATGATCTCATGGTTGTGGAATCAAGCCCTGTGTTCGTCAGGCTCCACAATGACCATGGAGCTTGCTTGGTATTCTCTCTCTCCTGTCTCTCTGCCCCTCCTCTACACGTGTATACATGTACATGCACACACACACACACACACACACACACACTCTCTCTCTCTCTCTCTCTCTCAAAATAAATAAATAAGCTTTAAAAAAAAAAAGGGATGTACATAAAGTGTTTCGCATGAGCTTGGAGCATAAAGAGATCTAAAGAAATGAAGTTATGTAAGAATGTTGCTTCTCCCAGGCAGGAAGGTGCTCCCTCACATATCCCCGGTCCCTCCTTCCTAGCACTCAGTTCATGGCTCATGGATGTGAAGTCCCAGCTGGACTGTGAAGGTGGACCATGCCTTTTTCATGTTTGTGTACCCAGCATTCAGGACAGTGGATGGCACGTAGTACTTGTTTGATCAACCGGTGATTGAGGAATAAATGCATGAACCGACGAATGAATGGATGGAGATCAACAAAGGCTGGAAGGGCAGTTTCTTGGAGGAAGGAAAGGTGGGGTTAGGCAGGGCAGAGGAAAGAGAATTTTGGTGGGGAAAACAGCACAAGCACAGGCATGGAGAGAGAGAAGCCTAGACGCATGTGACCAGACCAGAAACAGGTGTATAGAGGCCACCGCTTCCCCCAACGGAGGCCAGAGCCAGACCCGCCCTGTAGATCTTTCCTGGGAGGAGGGGCAGCGGGGGCTTGGGGAGCCTGCCCTCAGCTCTGGCACACCTGGTCGCCACCAGGCCAGAGCCTTGGGAATGAGGACTGCAGCAGTCAAAGCAAGAATAGCACGGTGACCTTAGAAGACAGGAAATGCCAACCTGTCCACCCCTGGGTAGCCCAGGACCTCATAGAGCCAGAATGTTCCCAGGCAGACCCAGCTTGGGCTCTTGGGCCTCTGGTCTATATTTGAAACCTCAGGCTGATCCTCAGAGTCTCATCCTTGCCCTTTCTGCTTGCTCAAGGGAAGGCTGGGAGTCAGAGAGATGCGAGGCAGCTTGGACACACTTCGCTGGTATGGCAGGGCAGGCCAGGGAGCTGCCAGCCTGCACCGGGCCCTGCCGCCCTGCCGCACAGATGGAACTCGCCACATCCAGGTATCCCCAGCTCTCAGCACTGAGTGACTGTCTATTTCTGTGGCCCCCTCCCCCCAAAGGCCAGGGACTTGTTCCTACAGAGTGAGTGGGAAAGTCTGGAGGGAGGCAGGATGACACACAGCGGGTGTTGCTGATGGAGAAGAGAAGGAAAGGGGCACAGCGAAGTGCCGGGCCATGTGCTGAGCACATCACAGGAAATGCCTAAACTGAATAGGTATGGGGCACCTGGATGGCGCAGTCAGTTAAGCATCTGACTTTGGCTCACGTCATGATCTTGTGCTTCGTGAGTTTGAGCCCTGCATCAGGCTCTCTGCTGTCAGCACAGAGCCTGCTTCAGATGCTCTGTCCCCCTCTCTCTGCCCTTCCCCACTCTCAAAAATAAATAAACATTAAAAAAATAAATTAAATAGGTATGTTGCTCCTTTTAATAGATTCAAAGAAGTTCAGGTAGGTCCAGAGTAGTTAAGTAACTTTACCCAGGGACACACAGCTATTATGAGGTAGGTAAAGCTAGGATTTGAAACCTAGGGGTCTGCTAATTCCAAAGCTTTGCCCTTAAATAGGCTCTTTACTTTCCATGTATCTTCCATCTCAATGAAGGATGCTTTAATGTCTAATGTGCCATTTAAAACTTGTTGTTTGCTTAGCAAAAGCTGTCCTGAAAAGACCACCTTGGGGCTGAGGCCCAAATGAATGGAAGGCAGCTCCTGTCAGGAAGGACCCTTGATCCAGCCCTGCCTGCACCCACACCCCAGCTATAAAACAGAAAGTCTGGGTTCAAACCGCAGCCCCACCCCCCACATTCTTTTGGAAAGATGCGGGAAGTGTTGGAGGAGTCCTCCAGGAGGCCAAGAGGCAGCTGAGGGACATTCCCCTGGCAGCCTCTTGGGGGCAGGCAGGGTTGGAGCGTAGCGGAGGACAAGGAATAGTGGCCACTAGTCATAGCAAACACTCAGACTTGCCCTCAAGCCTCCCTGGCTGGCTGTTTTTCCCTCTGGCTAGGGCTGGCACAGTCCGGAGTAAGTGTTTCAGCCCGTCCCCCCAACTCTGGGTGGGGATCCAGGGTAGGGAGGGGGAAAGAAGAGAAACAACAATGCCTAGGTTCCAGATCACTTCTGGCCTGCCCTTTCCCCGAAGCCCACTGGGGTCTTCCCAACATGCTCATTCCTGAGCATGGCCAGCATGCCTGAGCCAGGGAAGGGGCTGGGGACCAGCAAAGTAGGGAACTAGAAGCTGGTGAGGTCACCCTGCACACCCGCTGATGATGAGCCTGATAGCAGGAAGGTACAAATAAAGGGGAGGAAAGTGGCCACTCACTCCACTCCTGCTCCAGCCCCCAACTCTGGCCTCACTGTCCCCGCAGCTAGGATGGCCGTAGCCTGGGAAGGATCCAGGGTGGGCTGCAGACCAGGGTCGGGAGCCCGTCTGTTCGCATTCCTCAGGGACCCTTTGGCCTGAAACATTTGGTGGAGCCTATTAAAATTAAAAAGCCAAGTGGCTGGTGGCTCTGAATGCCAGCTCATTTTCCCTGGCATGGTGGGTCCTGTTTAAGGGAACCAGCTGGCATTAATGGCACACAACTCATCACGAACAGCAGCTAGCGATCAGAAAAATCTGAGCTAATAATCGGGTTTGGGAAAGATAATGAGATATGGAACAATCACTGCTGAGGGTCCCCCAGGGTCTGTTTTAACAGCCTCAAAATAAGCCACAAAATAGAAATTAACCAAACAGGGTCTCCATTTTGGCACAGAGGAAAACAAACAGGGTGAGGATTTTGCACACGAATACCCCTTGTGGTCAGCAGACAGGGTTCCTGGGAGAAGCAAGCTCCTAGGACCCCGTGGGACATCAGCAATGACCTAAGGGGCAGTGGACCTTCTCTGGCCACTTCTCTCCAAACTCCTGCTCCCAGGCCAGTGGCTTTGCCATGGGCAGCTGGCAGGAACAGGAGAGAAGACTAGCTTCCTGACAATCTCCCGAGGTGGGATAAGGGGCTCCGTGACACAAGGTCTCCCGTGTCATGAGCTGTGCAGCTGATAGCTGTCTCCTTAAGCACTGAGGTCCTTCCCAGGCCACCAGCAGCCTCCTTTCTGTGAGGCCGGAGAGGAGACACGGGGGTGGGGCTTGGGCAATGCATGCAGACTGTGTCCTCCACTCGAGTCCATGCCTGCAAACCCCCGCAGGCCAGCTTTATCTAGAAGGGCTTTATCTAGCTCCCCTTTCACACGCCCCAGACGAAGGTTCCCTTGCTCTTCCTCACCCACACCCTGTCCTGTGCCACTCCCAGCAGCTCCTCTGCCCCAAACCCAGGAGGCGTCCTGGACAGGAGCCTCTCCGTCCGCACATGCAAGCCGGCATGCAGGGCTAACTGTCCTGTGTCCCAGGAGTCCTGAATGCACCCGCTTGTCTCTACTCCTGCCGCTTACCTTAAGCACCCATCTCCTCCTTGGACAACTGCCCACCTCCCAACTCGGCTCCCTGCTTCCGCTCTTGCTCTACTCTCTACACAGCAGCCAGAACGATCTTCTAAAAATGGGTATCAATTCGCTTTAGCCTTTCAGTGGCTTCTCGCTGCAGATATAGACCCACAGGGCCCCCGCTTGCCAGCCACCTGCCATTGCCCGGCTCCTCCCATGAGCCAATTCTCTCTCTCCTCTCCCTCCCTCCCTGCCCCCACCGTCTCTCTCCCCAGGGCCTTCAAGCACTGCCCTCCCTCGGCCTCCTCACTTTTCAGCTTAAATGTAAGACAGCCCCCCCTCTTCACTTGGGGCTCTCCTTTTATGGTTTCTCACAGAACCCAGAACTCTTCCTTCCCTGTACCTATCATAGCCTCAACACATATATTTATTTGCCTCGTTAAAATGTTGGGAATCAAAGTAATACATCTATGTTATTTAAAAACTGAACAGCACTGGGCATGGAGAAGGGCACTTGTGGGGATGAGCACTGGGTGTTATATGGAAACCAACTTGACAATAAACTATTTGTAAAAAAAAATTTTTTTTTTATTTAAAAAAAAACTGAACAGCACAGAAATATTTTCACCTGTGGCCTCTTTACTAAATATCCATCTCTACCAGCAGGGCCCTAGGTGCTGGGTACAGAGCCTGTGTCTCCCTTCCTCCTCACTGAATTCCTGGTGCCTGGGGAAATGAGTAGGTGCTTAATAAATATTCTAGAATGAATCATGTGAGTGATTTCTGAGGCAGGAAGAAAAGAACCATGAGGGAGATCTGTCTTGTGTGGTCACTGCTCTCCACCTCAGCAAACACAGCTCTGCGGTTCTAGGCATTGCACACACGGGACCACGTCCACCTGAGCACGTGATCATCACTCTCCCAGGAGGAGGGGCCTTGAGGGGGTGGCCCCAAGGCGGTGAAGGTTTCTGAGAACGGGGATGCCTAACTGAGACCTGAAGGGTAAGTAGGAAGCAACCAGATAAGGAAGGAGGAGGCTCAGTAGAACTTCAGAAGTGTGAAATACCAGGTTGTCTGTAGCCTGCTGAGGACTCTACTAGCACCTGGAAGGGGATTCGAGGGGCCCTGGAGAACAATGGAGGAGAGGGCATGCCTGAAAGGAGAGATGGCATGAGGTTCAGAAATTAGATCTACTCTTGGGTGGTGGATAGTAATGTAACTAGATGGCTGGGGGTGGAGGGGGAGGAAGGGCTGGGGCAGGTGGAAGAACCTTTGAAGTGCCAAAAATGCCCAGCAGAGGGCGCCCGTTGTAGAATAAACTCTTGGTAACCAAGTGGACCCCATGACCCTCTATGGAAGTCAATTGTCCTGCAACCCCAGACAGCCTGCTGCTTGGTTACAGGCTCAGGAGCAAAGGGCCAAGGTGGCTGGGACAGAGTCATACACAGGCTAAAAGGCCAATCAGGTGCAGCTGATAGGCTTGTTTGCTAGCAACAGAGTCCAATCCTGACCCCTGAGCCATGCCCTGCAGGGACCCGCTGGCCACCTGCTAGAAAGTCAGTTACATCAGACCCCTTACACGCAGGAAGGAACAACAACTTGTCCTCCCCAGAATAGAATAGATGCAGAACCAGTCTTCACGTTGGACTCACCACTGCCAATATCACCATCTGCAGGCTTCTGGAAAACTTCAGATTCTGCTACAGGGTCCATGTAATGGGCCCTCCAACCCGAAAGCCAGTCACAGAAAAGCAGTGAGTTAACATCTGGTCTGGGATTCTCAGGCTAATGGTCCCTACCTCCATTAGATCCAGAGAAAGACAGTAAAGCTGTAAGTATACCCTGGATTTCAAAGAACACCCTGGGGTGTACCCAGGATCACAAGGAATATTCAAGGTACACCCTTGACCACAGAGAACAGTCTGAAGTACATATTGAATCACAGGGAACACTCTAAGATACACCTTGGATCACAGAGAACACCCTGAGGTATACTCTTTACCACATAGCTCTGAGGTTCACCCTGACCACAGAGAACATCCTTAAGTACACCCTCAACTACAGAGAACATCCTGAGGTACATTCTGGATCACAGAGAACACTCTAAGTAAGGTACACCCTGAATCATAGGGAACATTCGAGGTGCATCCTTGACCACAGAGAACTCTGAGTTATACCCTGGATCAAAGGAAACACTGAGGTACATGCTAGACCACAGAGCACACTCTGAGATACAGCCTAGACCACAGAAAATACCCTGAGGTACACCCTGGATCACAGGGAACATTCAAGTTACACCCTTGACCACAGAGAACATTCTGACGTATACCCTGGACCACAGGGAACACTCTGAGGTACACCTTGGATCACAGGGAACACCCTGAGGTACACTCTCAAAGAACACTCTGAAGTATGCCTTCAACCACAGAACCAGCCACCCATGGTTTTGCAGGCGGTGGAGCAAGGAGCCTCTGGACCAGTGACAAATATACGCTGCTGGCTCGACTTTGGCCAGAGCACACAGGTGCAGGAACGAAGCATGAAGTCGGAGAGTGGGTCTAACCCCATTACACCTAAAGAGCCTTTCAAAAATTTTCTTCCAGTCCCTACTGTCCTCTCCACGTGCTGTGCCCTCTACTTAGAACCCTCACCCTGCCTTCAGCTCTCTCCAATCTGTCCTGAAGAGTTGGCCTTGGGTGACTTGGGGGCCCCTTCCCTACTTACCACCACACCCAAGGGTCACCTTCATCAGAATTCTGGTTCTACCACAGAATATTCTCAGCTTTTCCTCTCCGTGTCTTGAAGGACACACCAACTGGAGTGACCCCCCTGCACCTGCCCACTGCCTGCTACACACGCTCCCGTGAAGGGGGGTCTTGCCCTTGGGTAGCCAGGGCCCAAGGGGGCTGACCACAGAAATACTCAGCATGAACCCCCAAACTCAAATACAGTGAGGACTGACAGAGGCTTCCTTTGTTAAAAGACAGCAAACTGTTAGATTTCAAAAATAACTTAAGACAAAATTTCTTTTTTATTCTCGAGCAAGAAGCCAGACATTGCCAAATCTATTTAGAGAGTTCACCAAAAGGCTGCTACCCCTGCACTGGTGGTCCCGTAACCAGCTCGAGACTTCATTCCGGGGACCATGCAAACCCAGAGTCCTTGATTCGGGGGGTTGCTGGCCAAGGTCAGGGCTCTGGCTCCTCTGAGAGGAAAGGTCCAGGGAGGAGACCCAGACTCTCAGGGCCTTGCCTCCACTCCGGCTTGTCCTTAGTCCCTGGGACTTGCCCTCAGCCTGTCAGCCCCTCTCCCCCACCCCATCCATGCCGCCTGCTTGTAGGGACTCGTTTTAATTAATGCCAGAGCTGGGCCAACCACTGGGGCCGTGACACTTGTTTGCAGGTCATCTCCTCCTAACAGGTTCTCCCTGGGAGGGGATTTGTCACTAATTGAAGCAGAGATCAGTTAATGAGGCCGCGGGCCCAGGGTTCCAGAGAACAAGGGAAAGGAAAATAAAATAAAGCCTCTTTCTTTGGAGGTTTTGTGATTTACACACACAAAAGAAAAGCAAGCAAGCTGCAGATTTTCCAAGTCAGAAACTCCACTCCATCTGCCAGAGTTAGACCCTCACTGTGTGAAGACGTCAGGCAGAGGGACGCCGCCACGGCTGGGACTCATGGATCTAGGCGGAGAGGGGCCTCCCGAGGCCGGCGATCAATCAGCAACCTAATTAACAAGTATTTATGGAGCAGTGCTCGCTCCCCCTCCGTAGGGGCCTGTCCCCGGTTAGCTTGTAATCCAATGGAACAATGACAGGACAGGACACGGGGGGTAACTGAGTGTGTGGGAAGGCCAGAAGCTGCTAGGACTTGGGGGTGTGGGAAGAGTCTGGGCCGGCCTGGTCAGGAGAAGCCTCTTTGAGGGCTCTGCAGCTAGGCAGGGAGTTGGAAGGAGGGTGTCCAGAGCACGGGCACAGCCCCTGGGGGCTGTGACAGCTCAGTGTGCCGCTTCCTGTCCCTGAGGGTAAGATCCTGGCTCTGAGAGCCTGAGGGCCCCCGCTCCCCAGGAACAGCAGCTGGGGCGTCAGAGCCCCCACCCCACAATCTGGGCTGGCTCAGATCCTAGGAGATGAGAGGGATGGAATGCCCGAAGGGCCTTTGGGTGGGACAGTGAAGACTGGGGGTGCTATGAGCCTGGAGCCCCATGCCTCCAGGAGGAGGACATCCCACTGGGACAGTGTCCCCTTCACTCAAGCCCTTCCCAGTCAGGGCTGCTCGGCCTTGTCCCTGATGTGGTTTCCTCCCCTCAGCTCCACCCCACTTCACCCTTAAATCTCAAGGAAAATGGGATTTTCAAGCTGCTAAGCTGGGCAGAGCCATCAGCTCCTCTTGTCATGAAGAGCAAGGAGGAGGTGACAGAGTCCCTTTCCTTCTCTCACAAGGGCCCCTTCCCTTTGCCAGTAGCCCCCCAGAATCAGGGCCTGCCAGTTTGCATGACCCCAAATGAAGTCTCTGCTGGGTTGAGGACCCCCAGGGTGGGGTTTGCAGTCTCGTGGAGAGCCCCCTGAACAGATCTGGCAATGTCCTTGCTTGGGGTAAGTCAAGGATGCAGGGAGGGAGCTCAACATTGGTATAAAGCGGGGATCACTCCCCAACAGGTTATTTGGAGGGGGCGTGGCCCACAGAGTAAAGGAAACCATCTCAAAACTGTCCCCAATCCCTACTTTCCCAGAGCAGTGGAATGAATGATGGTGTGAGGTCCAGGGGGTTAGTACATAGCTGTGAACAATTATTACATTTAATGACATGGGAAAGATAAGGAAAGTGGGTTTTACAAAAAGATTATTATATATGAATTCTTTCATTATATGTGAATTTGTAAATTTGCGTTTTGTACGTTTTTTCTTACCAATTGCATGTATTTATTGCATGATGAATAAAATAACAAAGCTGTGAAGTTATTTTCACCCTCCAGAGTCGGCTAGGATCTAGAGAGTAAGATGGATCCACTCTGGCTCTGGCCCAGACCCCTGCTGTGTCACCTGCCTTCAGCCCTCATCTAGGATCCAGCCTTACACTCACACGGTCAGTCTTCAAACCTCCCGACTTAATAGCTGCTCTATTCTCAAAGTCCTGTGGGATTCAAACGAGATTATTGCCCTGTCTTGTGGAGGGCCTCCAGGAGGGACTGGACATGTGACCACATGACCAAGGCCTCAGAGAAGGGACAGTAGTGCCCTGAGAGCTCGGACGAAGAGCTAAGGGGGGGGCCAGCATTTGGGCCAGCCTTACAACTGTTCCTGAGCCCATCACTTCCTGCATCAGCCACATGACTGAGAGTGAGCTCCTCTGAGAAGGGTGCTGGGGCAAAGCGACCCCACTAGGGACAGACGTCCTGCCCTCCGCTGGAGTGTGCAGCCCTTTGCATCACTCATGGGCACAGCCTCACCTCCGCACCTGCTCTCCAAAATCTGGAGCATTCTCTATTAAAGTTTGTGCCTCTCACCAGAATCTACTCTCTCATCTGCCTAGGAAGCCTGACCTGGTGGCCCACCCACACAAACCTCTGTCTCCCGCACCCTTGCCTGGCCCTGACCTCAGACAGGTCTGGCCAGAG
The DNA here is from genome assembly GCF_003009895.1 of Hyaena hyaena. NCBI lineage: Eukaryota > Metazoa > Chordata > Mammalia > Carnivora > Hyaenidae > Hyaena > Hyaena hyaena. The sequence goes on along the minus strand of NW_024081224.1, from coordinate 445,038 downwards.
CTGCTGGGGAGAGGGAGCCAGCCACAGAGCAGTGGGACAGAGAAGTGGGGAGAGTGTTACTCACAGCAATGGAGACGGCACTGATGACAGCTCCCAGGTAGCCCTGGATGAACTTGGACGCAGGAGAAGGCTGGAAGGCAGAGACAGAGTTCTAGGCCCACTGGGTGCCCAAAGCTGCCACACCCCACCCTTGCAAACAGCCCCAGCCTGCAAGAGACATTCCTTCCCACCAACAGGTGAGAAGGAAAAGATCCCTCCAGAAGCTGAAGGGATCCAGGCTTCCCTCAGCACAGCTCCATACATGGAAATACAGGGCAGTGACATCTGGGGAGATGCTGAAGGGGCCCACTGCATGTTTGCCCTGTTCTAGAGAGCTCATGGGCAGATACTGTTGGCTGGACATAGACAACAGCAAGGGCCAACCGGGGTCACGTTCAGCTGGGCCCAGCATGTCCAGTGTAGGGAGGATGCAAGCCGGAAGTGGGCTGCGGGCAGCTGGAGGGCTGCCTCACTGGAAAGGGCAGTATCCCGGATGGCTGTGCCTGGCTGGCTCTCCCGGCCTTAACCCATGAGGCAACCGGGCTTCCATGCCAATAGAGGACGGCTGCTCAATGTTTCTAAGGAAAAATGTAACCCAAGCTGCAACATAATAAAATTAAAGAAGAGCTGAGGAACTTGCCTTTAACTATGCTCTGTTATTTTGGAGATGTTTGGTTCAAGGCACACGAGGGCCATCCAAGCAGAGATGCACACGTGTGGATCATACACATGAGATGTGGACTGAAGGTTTGGATGGGGTGTTGGGTGTCCCAAAGTTCCTACCACCCAGGCGCAGTCCCTAACCCTCCCCCGTCTCTCCCCAAGGTTAGAGAATGTCCACACCCTCTCCTTCCCAAACTGACAGGCCCCCCAAGGGGACCTAGACTCCTCTTCTCCTCTTGCCGCCTTTGGACAGAAGCGCAGGAGAGACAGCCTTGCCAGCAAAGCTGGGGCGCAGCCCCTTCCTGGACAAGAGAAGGGTGATGGGGCTTCCACCCTAAGCTTGTCCCAGGAGCGCAGGAGACTTTGGGGAGGAGGTGCAAGTCCCCTCAGACCCCTCGCCCCTGAAGAGCAGCCCTTCAGCTTTGCAGCCCACAGTCTGGGGGCACCCACGCAGCTTGCAGGCAAGCTTGGAGGAAGCTTCAGGGGAATTCAGTCCCCCATGTGGCCATTGCCGTCCTAATCCAAGATGTGGGGATGGATAAGAGTTGCCCAAGGAGGATTCTGAAGCCAACAGAGCTCATCTCTATCACCGCCTCCAGCACATTCCCATTTTATGGGCCTTCTTCACTTCATGTGCACAAGCCTCTCCCCAGTGGGGCCCTTCCTGAAGGGCTGGCAGTTTAAATAAGGTGCTTGGAGGAGCACAATGCTCCACTCAGAGGAAGAAGCCTGCCACGCTGGAGGGAAGTTATGGGTCACCCCAGCCTGTTCTCGGCCACGGTGGTCTGTGCTGCTCACCTTGGTAGCGTTTCGGTTTGCATAGTTGACGCAAGCGTTGTGGCTCTGGTTCAGCCACTAAAAGGCAAGAGGGGAGAGGAGAAGTCAGAGGAGGTGTGGAAGCCAGGCCTGGAGCCCGGGAGGCCACGGCCTCCAGAAAGACAGTGGGACACTGTGTCCAGCTCACAGGTGGTTCTGTCCGTCTCACAGGTCAACACGGCCAACGGTTGCAGTTTGCCTGGGGCTGTGCCAGCATTAGCGCTGAAAACCCAGGACACCCCTCAGTGGCTGCCAAACCAGGACACTGGTCCCGCCCATGCTGGGAGTTCATCCCAGTACAGAGAGGGTCACCTCTCCTGGAATTATGGCGTTCACTGCCCCAAACGGGCCTCACTGCCTCTGACACATTAATCCTTATTATATTCCTTACAGGGCAGAAAGTGGGCATGTAGCCCCTGGAATTACTGACGGCCGCAGACCTCTTTGAAAAGTATCCCAGCCTGGTGTCCAGATGTGGGCATGGTTAGGAGTTTTATTCAGGGAAGACTGTGACATTTCTTCCTGAAGGCAGACCAGTTTTCTTCCTGACTCGCTTTCTGTGCACACACACACACACACACACACACACACACACACACAGAGCTTCAGCTGTTTTCAGGGAGCCATAGCCCAGACTCTACGTGGAGGGTCCATGATATTCTCCCACCCACCTTGCTACCTTGGGGTGGGTGGTGGGTTTACCTTCCCCACAGATCTCAGTGGGGCTTATATCAAAATGATGCTGAGGGCCTCGAGGTCACAGGCCTTCGGACAAGCAGCCAAGGAGCAGCGGGCGGCCACAAGCAAGCCGTCCTCCCCTCGTGCAAAAATTAGTCACATAAAATGGCCTAGGCGTGAGCCACTGGTGGCTGCTCAGCAGCATCTGAAGTCCCCCCAGTGGCTTCTGGGTCAGCGAGGGGGAGAAAGGGGTGGCTTTCCCTGAGGGGCCTGGATGGGAGACACTGGGGCGGGGAGTCATAACCAGCTTTTGTGGGCCCTCCCTTCAGAAGCCCTCTGTTGCCAGGGCTGTTACCTGCCAGAAGACAGTGGATGCCAGTGTCTGGTTGGGCAAGAGAAGACCAACGACCTACGAGAGAGAAAGAGAGGAAAGGCTGAATAAACTGAAAGGAACATCCTGTACCTGTGCATGGAAAAATGACAGAGGCATGAGCAAAAGTAAGCTGGATCTGTACACACTAAGGTGGCTGATATGTACAGACAAACTGCCGCCCTCGGGAGATGGCATTCGACAGAAGCAGACCAGGTTGCGGAATTGTATTACAGCACAATCTCACTTTTGTAGGGAAAAGAAATCACATCGTACATAGAACCATATACACAAACATAGGCATATGCATATCCTCCTGAACAAATCTATAGCCCAGTGTGTAGATGTCTCCGGAAGTCGGGCTACACAGTACTTTCTCACATTCTTCTTGAATATTCCTGTATTCCTTTAGGCTCTAGACACGTATGATTTCCATAACTGACGGCAGGAGGACAATAGACACAAGTAAACAGAAGGAACATCTTTACTTCCACTCAGCTAACCTGGCTCTTCCACACCCTCACAATCTAATAGGATTTTTGTGAGGATTAAAGTATGAAGAGAAAAATCATCTCAAGGGCCTTAAGCACTTTATATATAAATATAAGCAGGGGTAATTTATATCCGTTATCTCTAAGTGTCCACGAAGAAAACCTACACCATGTTTAAGCTATTGAATGAATCATAGATGTCTAGTAAATACTTGTCGAATGAGTGAATGAATCAATGAATGAACAAATACGCGCATATGGCTGAGTGCCGCTATGTGGGTCTGGATTCATGATTCCCAACGCCCAAATGTCACCTAAGAGCTAGGCTTGCTCACTTTGGCTTTTTGGTTGAAGTTAAGATTAATGATCTCATCTTGACAAGTGGCCAAACTTTGAACTTCAGGGATCCATGTGTCTCTTTCAAGTTTACCTTTTGAGTGCTTGTGTGCAAAATGACATCTACCCAGTACCACTGCATATGGGGAAAATGTGCACAACCATCCACATATTGACTTATTTATTATTCCTGTAGATAAAATGGCTCCTTGGCAAGAATCTCTGTAAGGAGCAAGTATAAACATTCAATACTATGCAGTAAATCAAATTCTAGACATCCTCAGCAGCATTTGTAAATCATGTTTTAAACATTAAAATGTTTTAAGACAGCAAACACACACACACATTGATATTTATTGGCCCGTATCAGTTTGAATAAAATTATATAATGTAAAGCCATTCCATCGCTTCAGTGAGGAATTATCTTATGAGATTTTTCTTCCCAGAATGAGATCCCAGTTTGATTTTTCTCCACGGCAATAGCGTAGGGCACTGGAGTGAGAATCAGGAGAGCCTGGAGCTCAGCCTCAGCCCCATCCTCTGTGATCTCCAGCAGACAGTGTCCCTAGCAGGAGACGGTCTCCTTTGGGGCTCTGGCTTTCTTTTGTATAGAGTGAAGGGGTTGAGCTTGGAGGTATTCTGGAGTTCCAAGTAGTAGGTAGGAAGTCAAGTGAGATAGCCCCATTGCCTGTAAAGGGAATCCCCCCTCACCCAGCCTAGCTGAGAAGAATCCTTGGGAACCCAGGACCTCCTTCTAGTCAGCCTCCAGCTAAGAGCTAGAGAGGCTTCCTCAGAGGGGTAGCTGAGCCTAGAGAGGCCTGAAGTTGGGAACACACAATATGATCCAGTGAGTGTGTGCGTGTGTGTGACTCTATGTACACACATGTGCATGTCTGACTGCCTCCCAAAGCCAGAAGAAGTAAAAGCTGTTATTCACTGTTAGGAACTCAGCATATCATCCCCCCAGTCTGTTGGTTTATAAACGCATGTGTGTTATGGGCCACATTGTCTTCTCCTCAATCCCCCTTACACTCCCTGAACTGAGCTTGGGCCATCAGGAGCATGATAAGATACAGCCTCTTGGGACTTAATGTGTTTAGCCTGTTGTCTGGGACACTCACTGCTCATTATATCACAGAGTCTCCTTTATGAGTTCTCCTGGGGGGAAATTTTCTGGCTTTGGGGTCAGAAATTTATACTTCTGAGCATCTTGTTGACATCTGTCTTGTAGACATTAAGCACTTAACTGTGCCTCTCTCTGCACTGACTGTCAAGAACCTCAGGCCAGATCTGTCAAGTGTACAAACTCCCACTGCATGTATTTTGTGCCCAAACTTTACTCTTGGCTTCTTCCCTTTCCTAAACTTTTGTCTCATTTCCTCCTTCACTTGTATTTTCTGGTGGCAGGCATTTTCTTGTGTGACGTCAAGACTTTTCCAGAACAAACCACAGTCCTAAACAAAACTGAAATAGTACCCAGGCCTATGTCACACACACACACACACACACACACACACATACACACACACACACACACACACACACACACACACACACACACACACAGCTTGTAGCCTGTGAGCTTTTCACCTCTTTAGCCAAACTGGACCTCCTTCCCAACCTCCTGCTTTAGCATGGGCCTGATATTCATGCTGGGTACCTCTGACCCCTTATGCTTTCTTAAAGAGATTGACTGAGTGATTCATTTTACTAAGCATTTCACCTCTATCACTTACTATGATTCTTATTAGAACACTGGGGCACAGACAAAATAGAGAATACTTTCCACATTTTGCAAATGGGGAAACTGACGCTTAGAGAAATCCAGTGATTTGCTCAAGGCTTCACAGCAAGCTAGAGAAAAAGTCAGAAAAGTCTCCTGATTCTTAGCTTGAGGGCTCCAACTCTCTGATTTTAGGGTTTTTTTTTTCCCAGCTCATTCACCTGATCACAAAGGAAGAGTCACACTCCATGCCCTGTTTCAACCATCTTCTACGCACCAAGTTCCATGGTGCTCCCAAGGGAGCAAACAGGAAGAGAGGATTATATGGCACCTAACCACAAAAAACGAGACCAAACAGGAAAATGCATGAGAATATCCTTTATAACATCTGGACATGAAGATGACTAGATGGTTTAAGCAGGTACTTGGGTATGTCAAGTTGATAAAGGCTAAGGAAGGGAGAGGTCAGCACGCTGTGGCTATCTGCTGAAGGGGGTAGTAGGGTGGAGCTGAGTTGTGTGTGCATGCGTGTGCATGTGCATGTGCAGTGTGGGGGACATGTGTGCATACTCATGGGAGCAGAACAGCCAAGAGGCTGGTTTCATTAGAAGAGGAGGCTGAAAAATCAGCAGACCCGGAGAGGGTGAGGTTAGAAGGCAGTGGAAAGCCAGATTGGCCAAAGGGACCCAAGGGAACCATGTGAGGCTGAGGCAAGGGGAATAGGGATCTGGCTTTCCAGGGCCTACAGTCAGGCTGGTGGGGCCGGGAGCACGCGGGTGCCAGCCCCGTTCCCTATTAGGCAACACGCAGCACCATCTGCACAGTCCCAGGAGCAAGAGCAGATATTTTATAACTTCCTTTTTTCTTTTTAAGTCTAAATTAAAAATAAATGTTCCTTCAGTTCTCAGATGTATATCTCTGGTGCAACCTGCCCACATTCCCCCACGCTGCCCTTTCCAGAACATGGCAGGAGAAAGGAGGAAAGAGATGGATAGAGAGAGGGAGCCAGTCCACCCGGCTTCAATGCCAGTGGATTGCACCTCTTCCAAGAGGGAAGCGCTTCAGGCGTGGCCGCGCAGACGGGTGGAGAGAGCCCAGAAAGCGGCTGGTACCAGGGAAAGTGGAAGGAGAGCCAGCAGCTAGAATTTCCAGCCCAGCCTCCACCCTATCTTGCTGCAGGACCTTGGCCAAATCGCACATCCAGTCTTTGCTCCCATTTATAGTTCATAACATGGCTGGGGTCCCCTCCAAAGCTCCCGCCCCCTGGCAGCTGTCTTCTTCACACATCTGTCTACTTTTGCTGCTCCCCTTTGCCTCAAGTGGCCGGCCATGGGCCCCGGTGATTAACATGCAGGTTCTGGTCATAGAAAGAGCTGGACTCACACCCTGGTTCTGGTATTTATCAGCTATGTGACCACACACAAGTTACTTGAGAGCCCCTTGTGCCTTCATTTTTTTTTTTTTTCTGTTAAGTGAGGACCATCCCGGTACCTCTCTGGATGGCCATGAGAAGAAGCAGGGCACGGATAGAATTTGACCCAGCATTTGAAAGGCAGCAAGTGCTTACTAGGTGTAAGGCGTCCATATCGTCCCTCTCCTCCCATCTCACCCTTTTCTAGCTTTTGCTGGTCTCTCCTTCCTCTGAACTCCACAGTCAGCATGACAAATCAAGCATCATCTTGCCCCCATCTTCCTTGAACACAAGCCTCATCCCTCAATAGTGAGCTCCTGAAGGGAGAATCAGGGTTTTTCTCTCTGACGTCCCCCAAAGCATTCAGCATTAAGCTGGGTCCACACTACACACCGGAAGAATATTGCTAATTCATGATTAAGAACATAAATTCTTGGCCGGGGAAAAGGTCTACGATGGACTGTGACCATGACCACCATCACCCATTTCCTCTTTATTCCTTTTATTAAAATCCGAATTGCATTGAGGGCACCAGCTTTGGAGAGAGGGGCAGATTGAGTTTTTGGTCCTGATTCTTCTCTCCTCCCTGCATTCATACCCTTGACATGGGAAGAGTATATTTCCATGCTCTTGGTGTTGCTTGGCTGTATGTCTTGCTGTGGCCAAAAGCATGTGGGAGGAAGTGGCAGCATGCTAGTTCTGAGCCCAGGCCTCAGAGGCCTCATCTAAGGAGAGTGAGAGACATTTGAAGCAAAGTACAGTCTGTGTTGGCTGACTTCCAGTTGACCCCAGACCTGCAATGGCACATAGCACCAGCTCAGTTGAGCACAGTTGAGAGCAGCTAGACCCCAGGTAACCATAGACCCCTAAGAATAAATCCTACAGTCGCCACAGAAATTCTGTGGATGTTTGCCACACAGCATGGTAGTGGCAATAGCTGTTTAAGTACAGGGATTGCCATATAGGAAGCATGCAGATGCTGTCCTTTCTGATTCAGAATTCTGTACCGTTACTAATGCCCTTGAATTATGTCTCCATTAGTGATGGTGGTTCCTGAGCAGCCCAGCTTATCACTCCACCTGGTGACCAACAGCTCAACTCGGGCTGCCTGGTCAGCCTAGGAAGATGGGCAGTTTGTGCCTGAGGCTCAGCCCAGGACAGAATCCAGAATGGGGCCAATGGCATCCATATGGCAAATGGCTCACACCTTTACTCCAGGCCTCCTCCTTCAGAGTATTCTAACCTCTGCAGAGAGATATGGTTTTGATTTGGGACAGGGGCACCCCCAAATATCCTGATCTGCTGGGCCGGAGGTGGGACGCAAACAGCGGAAGATGACTATAGAGCAAGGCCGCTGGTCACAATGTCCCGTGATATTGGGGCTCAGAAAGAGAGAACTGAACAGACCTCACTCCCTCGGGCTGCTGCCCATGCAAAACCAAGTCGAGCAATAGGAAAAAGATGTTGTAAAAGTACAGAAAATCCAGGAGTGCCTGGGTGGCTCAGTCGGTTAAGCTGTTGGTTTCAGGCTTAGGTCATGATCTCATGTTTCGTGAGTTCGAGTCCTGTGACAGGCTCGGTGCTGACTGTGCAGAGCCTGCTTAGGACTTTCTCTCCTTCTCTCTCTGCCCCCCCCCCCAAAATAAATAAATAAACTTCAAAAAGGTACAGAAAATCCAGAGAGGAAGCACAGTGTGCATCCAAACAATCAGGTGGTGAAACTCAAGTCAGGGGATGAGTACAGGGTACAGCAACTGTCCCTTTTATCTCCATCCTATCTCTACTCGGCTAATCCCTCCTCAGAGCTTCGCTCAATTGTCACTTCCTCCAGGAAGCCTTCCCTGACCCTCAGGAGGAGTTAGGTCCCCTTTCATTCGCTCCCTCAGCACCCTGCCTGACTTCTTGGCAGTATTTGTTCTCAGTAGTAAGAATCTGTCTGTCTTCCTCGAAAGCTCCCAGAGGCTTCTGAGGGCTGAGACCATCGACATTCACTGCTCACATACCTGGGAGTCCTCACTGGCAAAGCAACAGTCCTCTGGCATTGTACCTGTCTCCTCCGTACTGACTCACTCAATTCCAAAATGTTCCTCTTCATTTTTGAAAGACCTACCACGGGCCCCAGTATTCAACAATTTGCCTGTTTTTTCCTTCTACTTTGTCTCCATCTTCTGATTTATGTGGCTAACGATCTGAAAAGTAACACTCCAGCGCATGAGGGGTGCTATTTAAAGGATCCCAACCAGTTAAAGAGGATATCTTTTGTCAAATGAATGTTTGTCCCTGACTGGTCAATTCCAGCTTAATTGAGTAACACCTCTGGTATGAACCAGGCCAAACTGACTGCTGTCGGGTTACGACGGAGGTAGGCCAGGAAAAAATTGTGACTGGCATTTAAATGTGTGAAAAAGCAGAGTCTGGGATGAGGAGGGTTGGGAGACACCACGAAGGCTCTGGGATACAGCCAAATCCTCACGTGACATGAACCCTCTGTGGTCTCCCCCTCCTCTCCCTGGAAGTGAAGTGACCCACATCAGCACCTTCTGAGGTTTCTAAGTCCACGTGCACATCTGCGGTACAGGGTTCGGGGCATAGAATCCAAGCTCTGAATGTCCCAAGAGAGAGATCTGGTTTGGATGTAACCCAAGACCACTGGACTCACTGACTGGACGCTCCCGCTCTGCCCTGCTCAGTCTCCTACCTGCATATGGGGGATTGGAGCTTTGAGTTTTGAGGGTTTGAGAATGACAGGCGGAGGGAGAGGAGGGCAGTAGCGTCACAGGGAGTTCAGAGGTGAGGAGGGAGACACAAATGGCCCTTGAGAGAAGCTCAGGCCAAAAGAGAAAGCTGACATCTGCGACATTATGGTAGCCGAGGGTGCAGGCTGACAGGTGGGAAAACGCAGAGAGAATAGGACTGGGTCCAGAACCCTGGCCCTGCCTCTCCCCAGCCACACATGCATGGAAAGGACAGGGCTGCACACCTCTTAGTGGAAACCTGGGCACAGAACTGCCACTTCGAAGCAACCACGGTTGGCGGGGTTCTTCTGGGAAGGTACCCAAAGAAGAGGTAACATGAACTGCACTAGCCTGGAGAACAGCCTCGGTGCCCTGGCTTAGCCACCATGCTTATGTATAAATTGGGATCTCTTTGCCACACACCGAAGGGGGAAAAGTTCCCATCTTCAAATGTTAAGCTTAAAATAAGACACTACACGGGTGCCAGTGGATCTGTGAAATCTGCTGACTAAACTGGCACCAGCCTCTGGGAGAAAACCAGCTCGTTTCTCCTGAGCTCTGGAGAGCGAGCAGGGAGAGGGCGGGGTTACTCTCAGGCAAGGCGGGAACAACACGGGGGTCAGAGCCGGGGATGCTCACCTAGGCAGGAAGCGTGGATGCTGCTTCCAGAAGCATCTCAGTTGAGGCATCTGCCAGCCTTAATCACCCCTTCCCTTCATCATTCAGGGACCCAGTTCCCAGCGCATTTGCCAGCACCCCATTTCTATTTTGGTAAGCATTTTAGTGGCTTCTGCATGTATATATTTCTTACGCATCCTATCACACCAGGGGCTTCCCTAAGGTGTGGACTGGAACCTTCACCCTCCCTTCAGACCAGGCATTTGTTGAGATGTTTAGTGCTACCAGGTGACAGTGGGGGCCTTTAGGGAAGTAGATGTGGCTAGTGGGAGCCAGGCTCTGGTAGAAGGGCCAGAACAGCCACACAAAGCAAGGCAGTGGCCCTGGAAGAAATGGGACAGTGAGCCCACTGACTGCTTAGCCATGTTAAAGTGGCAAGATAGAAGGCTACAGAGGGGCCTCATCCAGTGGCTCCTCTCAGAACCTGACCTCTAGGACAGCTCTTCTGAACCCTGGGATATGAATATTTGGAACTAGGATGTGGGGGCTGGGTGAGCATTGTCATTTTGGCCCTGGCTGCCATGGAGTATGTGGGAGCTGGTCCCAGCCCATGCTGCCCATTCACCACAATCATGTGTTCATACAGGGTCTCAGAGCCAGGGCACTGTATTCCCATACCTTACGCACTTATTCACAGGGGCGCTTGCTCTAGGCTGGGAGAGGATGGGTCTGCATAGGGTATTCACAGCATCTGCTTTAGCAGTAAACCCCTGAACAACACAAGAGTGGCCAGCACCCACATTCCCAGGATGCCTCCACGGCTATAGGGACCCATAACTGACTTGTCTTGGGTAGGAAGAAGAGAGTGAAAAATGATGGGGTGGCCTCAATAACACCTTGTGAACTAGAGACAGTGCCAGTATCCCTTGGGTTAACTAGTTCACCCTAGTTGATGGCAGCCATTAATTGGGTAAGGGTCCAATTGGCCTCTTTTGGGGAAATGAGCCCCAAATTAAACTTCTCTGGTTTTGCAAAGAGACAATATTGCTAAATGACATAGCTTTCTTTTCCAAGTGTTGATGGAATATTTATTAAAATTATTATGGTAGATTCTTGTTTGCCTACATATTAACCATTCTTCCTTTCTTGCTTACTACTGGAATCCCTACAGTTGAGGGATTCTGCATGAAATACAAACAGAACTGTTGTATGAGAGATTGAAAAAATCTCCATAAAGGGAACTGACTCAATTGGGAAGTACATGCTTTCACTCTTCTCTGTAATATAGATGTGATGGCTAGAACTCTGACAACCATATTGGGCTATGAGGTGATTCTAATGACAGGAGCCAGCACTGAGAATGGTGCAGAAAAAGAAGTCTGGGTTCCTGGTAGCATTATGGGCGTCCACTTACCTCCAAACTTCTTTGACACGAGAGAGTAATAAATTATTTTGTTTAAGCCACTGTTATTTTGACTTTTTAATATGCAGATGGTCCTACTCCTAACTGGTATAATTGTACAGTATGCTACAGAGAAAACCACAATACATCTCCAATGGCAGAATCATTCTCTCTGAAAATAAAACACAGTAGAAAATAATAAGAAAAGAACATGTTTTTAAAAAACCAATCACTTAGAATTCAAAATGGGTTCTTCTGACTACCTAACTGATTAAAGAAGATTCAAAATGGCAATTTCAAACTTATTTAGAAAATAAAAAGATGGATTGCTGTATACAAACTCATAATAGATACAGTATTAGATATACTCAGAAGCAAATTTACAGCCCTAAGAATTTTTATTAGAAAGAAAGAATGAGCATAAATAAAGCATTTGAGATAAAAAGTAAAAAACACAAACTGAACAAAAACGCCACAAACAAACCAATGAAAAGAGGAAAAAAGGATATTATAAAACCAAAAGCAGAAATGAATACATTAGAAAATGAAAACAGAAGAATTGATCAATACATCCAAGAGTTGATTCCTAGAAATGACCCTCACAAAGGAGATGGAGGTGGGAAGGGGCAACAGAGCTCAAAACCCATCTAAGGAAAGATCGTTGTATTTTAAAATGTCAGTATTTAAAACTTTTCACAACAAAGGCACCAAAATGAAGAAAAAATAGCTGGAAGAAGAGATTTGCAATTTATATAATTCAAAGATTAGTACCCAATATATAAAGAACTCTTAAAATTAATTTGGAAAATAATTCAAAGATTAGTACCCAATATATAAAGAACTCTTAAAATTAATTTGGAAAATACAGCCAATGGAAGAATGGATAAAGGATGTGAACAGAAGAGGAAATATAAATGGTAAGCACATAGATGAAAAGAAGCACAGTCTTTTTGGTATTCGGGAAACAAAAATTAAAACCATAGTGTGATGCTACTTTTCTCCCATCAGGTTGTCATTAAAAAAAAAAAAATCTAAATATCTAAATACCGATATTACTAAGGTGTAGTGAAATGTAGCCTTTCTGAAGGGAAATTTGGCAAGCGCTACCAAAAATTTAAATGTGTTGGCCATTTACACAGCAAATTCACTTTCTAGAATGGGCCTATGAGAAATCTTCATACTTAGGTGGAAAGAATTTCACAAGGATTTTTCACAGTGCTATTATTTCTTTTTTGTTTGTTTGTTTAGAAAGAGAGAGGGTGCATGTAAGCAAGGGAGATGGGCAGAAGGGGGGGAATAGAGAGAGAGAGAGAGAGAGAGAGAGAGAATCTCAAGCAGGCTCCGTGCTCAGCATGGAGCCCAACACAGGGCTCGATCCCACAATCCTGGGATCATGACCTGAGCTGAAATCAAGAGTTGGACACTCAACTGACTGAGCCACCCAGGAGCCTCACAGCACTGTTATTTCTAATAGCAAAGAATCAGAAACAACCTAAGTCCATCACTAGGGGAGAGAATACTACTTAGCAGGAAAAAAAACGAATGAATGAATGATGAAACAGATCTTTATGTAGGCAAACGACTAAGTGTAATAAGCTAATTGAAGATAAATAAGCATACTGTTGTATTTTTAGTGGAAAAAATACAAAACAAAAAAGAAATGTACAGATGATGATTCATATGTATACAAATGCCAGAACAAAACTTAAAAATTCACACCAAAGTTCTAACAGAGGTTACTTCTGGGAGTAGATTTGGGGTTGAGCCTTTTCAGAGAAATTTCTACTTTTTTCATGTTGCTTGAATTCTAAGCTGAGAGAACATATTCATGTATTACTTGTATAACTTTAAAAATATTCTTTGAAAAGTCTTGGTGGTATTTTTGAATTCCAAAGAACATATTCATGTATTACTTGTATAATTTTATAAAATATACAGAGAAGATTTTTTTTTTAATCCTGAGGATATTTCTGAACTCCAAAGATAAAAAGAAAAAATACCAAAGGATCCCAAGGGGAGTGGGGGAAGTTTACCTACAAAGGAAAAGAGAATCAGGCCAACTATTGTTCATGTATGAGAGAGAAAAAAAATACATTTCTAGATGTACTCAAAAAGTATATTGCCCACACACTCTGAATATTATTCACAGACGTGCTCTAGCCAAACATAGAATGCACACACACACGAAAAGCCTAAATAATTGTGAAGTTTCATACAGGTGTTAATTAAGCAAAGACTCAAAAATCTGATGAGATTCCAGACTATTTCCAAGATCTTGGCAGGTGTGTATGGGTAAAACGATAAAGTAGAGAGTAGAGTAAAATGGTATGCTAAAAGCCTCTTCCAGTGCATCTGGGTGGCTCAGTCGGTTTAGCGTCAGACTTCCCCTCAGGTCATGATCTCACAATCTGTGGGTTTGAGCCCCGAGCTGGGCTCTGCTCACAGCTTAGAGCCTAGAGCCTGCTTCAGAATCTGTGTCTTCCTCTCTCTCTGCCCCTCCTCTGTTTGCACTCTCTGTCTCTCTCTCAAAAATAAATAAACATTTATTTTTTTATTTTTTTTAAATATTTTTATTTATTTCTAGGAGAGAGAGAGACAGCGTGAGCAGGGGAGGGTCAGAGAGAGAGGGAGACACAGACTCTGAAATAGGCTCCAGGCTCTGAGCTGGCAGTCAGCACAGAGCCCGACGCGGGGCTCGAACCCACGAACCGCGAGATCATGACCTAAGCGAAAGTCGGACGCTTAACCGACTAAGCCACCCAGGCGCCCCATCATTTAAAAAAAGTCTCTTCCTATGTGGGAAGGGTTGAGATGTCATATTTATTATTCAACTATTGATATTGATAGGGTAAATATGATAGAAGCACACTGTAAAATATTATAGATGAATAGTAATTAAAGAAAAGTAGGATGTTTCTTTCCCTTTCCAAACTACTTAAGAAACCAAAGGGCCATTGAAAAGATCACTCTAGTACAAATCAGGAAAAGAAGTGGAAAAAACAGCAAAGATTAAAAAAAAAAAAAAAACCAATGGACAAACTACTTGATGGCTGGGATAAATGGTCACAATATGTGACACAATAAGTAGCAGAACAAACATGAATGGGTTCCATTTATCATTAAAATGAAAGACAGTGTTTCTCACACTGGGTGAGGAAATAAAATTCAGCTACATTTTGTCAAGAGACATATAATACAAAACAACACAGAAACAAAATGTCACCCATATAAAGGTGTGGGCAATGATTTACAAAGCAAATAAATTAAACAAAACAGGAATAGAAATACTGATATGAGATGCAGTAGAATCCAAGACAATATTCACTGAAACGGGGATACTTTGTGTATGTAAGTGAGAGAGAGACAGAGATCTGTCACCATGCATTGCCATTACAGTACCATCCACTCTATTCTCTATGCTATACCTTTTATTCCTGTAACTTATTCATTCCATAACTGGAAGCCTGTAGCTCCCACTCCCCTTTACCCATTTTGTCTATTTTCCCACCTCCCTTCCCTCTGGCTTAACAACCAGTTTGTCATCTATATTTACAGGTCTGCTTCTGCTTTTTGTTACTAATTTGTTTTTTTTGTTTTGTTTTGTTTTGTGTTTTAGGTTCCACATATAAGCGAAATCACATGGTATTTGTCTTTTTTTGGTCTAACTTATTTCACTTGGCATAACACTCTCTAGGTCTATCCATGTCACAAATGGCAAGATGTCATCCTTTTTATGGATGAGTAATGTTCCATGGTATAAATATCTTCCCTATCCATTCATCTATGGATGGACACTTGAATTGCTTCCATATCTTGGCTATTGTAAATAATGCTGCAATAAACATAGGAGTACATGTATCTTTCTGAATTAATGTTTTCATTTTCTTTGGGTAAATACCCAGTAATGGAATCATTGGATCATATGATATTTCTATCTTTAGTTTTTGAGAACCTTTATGCTGTTTTCTACAGTGGCTACACCTATTTACATTCCCACCAATAGTACACGAGGGTTCCTTTCTCTCCACATCTTCATCAACATTTATTATTTCATCTTTTTGGTTTTAGCCATTCTGACAGGGGTAAGATGATATCTCATTATGCTTTTTAAAAAAAATTTTTTATGTTTATTTATTTTGGGGGGAGGGGCAGAGAGAGAGGGTGACACAGAATCCGAAGCAGGCTCCAGGTTCTGAGCTGTCAGTACAGAGCCCAACATGGGGCTTGAACTCACAAACCATGAGATCATGACCTGAGCTGAAGTCAGATGCTTAACTGACTGAGCTACCCAGGCGCCCCTCTCATGGTTTTGATTTGCATTTTCCTGATGATGCGTGATGTTGAACATCTTTTCATGTGCCTGTGAGCTACCTGTACGTCTTCTTTAGAAAAATGCGTATTCAGGTCCTCTGCCCATTTATTATTTGGATTATTTGGTTTTTAGTGTTGAGTCATTTAATTTCTTTATATATTTTGGATATTAATACCTTATCAGATATGTCATTTACAAATAACTTCTCCCATTTGGTAGGTTGCCGTTTTCTTTTGTTGGTTTCCTTCACTGTGCAGAAGCTTTTTATTTTGATGTAGTCCCTATAGTTTATGTTTGCTTTTGTTTCCCTTGACCTAGGAGACATGTCTAAAAAAATGTTGCTACGGTGCTTTCAACAATAGCCAAATTATGGAAAGAGCCTAATGTCCACCAATTGATGAATGGATAAAGAAGATGTGGTTTATATATACAATGGAATACTACTTGGCAGTGAGAAAGAATGAAATCCTGCCATTTGCAGGAACATGAATGAAACTGGAAGGTATTATGCTAAGTGAAATAAGTCATTTAGAGAAAGAAAGACATCACATGTTTTCATTCATATGTGGATCTTGAGAAACTTAACAGAAGACCATGAGGGGAGGGAAGGGAAGGGGAAAAAATAGTTACAAACAGAGAGGGAGGGAGGCAAACCATAAGAGACTCTTAAATACAGAGAACAAACTGAGGGTTGATGGGGAGATGAGGGAGAGGGGAAAATGAGTGATGGGCTTTGAGGAGGGCACTTGTCGGGATGAGCACTGGGTGTTGTATGTAAACAATGAACCGTGAGAATCTACCTCCAAAACCAAGAGCACACTTTACATACTGTATGTTAGCGAATTCGACAATAAATTACATTTAAAAAACTTAAAAAAATTAAAAATTGTATTGCTTATTCTAGGTCCTTCATAATTCCACCTAAATTTTAGGCTAACTAGTAAATTTCTACAGCAAAGATTTTGATATTTTGATGGGATTGTGTTGAATCAATAGCTCAATTTGGAGAAAATTAACATTTTAGCAATATTGACTCTTTCAATCCACAAACAAGGTATGTATCTCCCTTTACTGAGGGCTTCTTTCATTCCTCTCAGCAGTGCATGTAATTTGCAGTGGAGAAATCTTGTATAACCTCTGAAGTATTGATTCTTGAATATTTTATATCTTTTATATCATTGTAAATGATGTATAAGATTTTTTTGCTGCTGCTATACAGAAATATGATTGAGTTTTATATATTGACTGTGTACTCTGCAACCTTGTTAAGTTTATTAATTCTCATCATTTTTTGGAAAATTCCTTAGGATTTTCTATGTACACAATCATGCTGTCTGCATATAGACAGTTTTACTGTTTCTTTTCCAAAAAAAAAGTTGCTATTGTACCTTATAGTTTTAAGTGTTATTGTGAATACTATATTTTTTAAACATTATATTCTAGATGTTTTTTATAGGTCCAGAGCCCCACAACAATGTTTTATATACTGATCTTATATCCACACATCTTCAAAAATAGTAGTTCTAATAGTTTGCCAATCCTCATGAATGTTCTTCCTTTCCAATCCCATTACTATTAATTTATTTTTTCATGTGTTACTATACTTGCTAGTCTTCCAGGAAAATGTTGGAGATCAGGTACTCTTACCCTGTCCCAGACATTAAGAATTTACCTTTATCTGTTTCATCTTTAAGAACGTTGCTTGTTTTGGGGTTGGGATTTTTTTTTTTTTTTGGCTAGACCCTCTATAAATTAACAAAGTTCCCTTCTGAATCTAATCTGCTCTTTTTTTAAAAAAAAGTCATAAATAGAATTATGTTTCATATGATTTTTCTAAATATACTGAGATTATCACATTTCTCCTTCAATTCGTTAATGTGATGAACTCTATTAATATATTTCTAATGTTATCATTCTTAGTAAAAATCATCTGGTTATGGCATGTTTTAATGCATTGCTGGATTCATTTTGTTATTTCATTCAGACTTCTATTTGTAATTTCATAAGTGATATTAGCCTACAGTTTTTTTTTTCTTCCGTTTACTTCTTTGGTATTGGTCTTAAAGTGCCTTATGAATGAACGGGGGAACACTTCTTTTTATTCTCTTTCTTGAGTGTAATGAAAATTGACTTTGCCTGTTTAAACAATTTTTTTAATTTTTTTATTTTTTAACATTTTTTATTTATTTCTGAGAGAGAGAGAGACAGCATGAGAAGGGGAGGGTCAGAGAGAGAGGGAGACACAGAATCCAAAACAGCCTCCAGGGTCTGAGCTAGCTGTCAGCGCAGAGCCCGATGCGGGGCTCAAACCCACAAACTGTGAGATCATGACCTGAGCCGAAGTCGGCCGCCCAACCGACTGAGCCACCCAGGCGCCCCTGACTTTGGCTGTTTTAAGAGTAGTCATCTGGAGGGGTGCCTGGGTGGCTCAGTTGGTTAAGGGTCCAACTTTGGTTCAGGTTATGATCTCACAATTTTTGAGTTCAAGCCCCATGTTGGGCTCTATGCTGACAGCTTGGAGCCTGGAGTCTGGTTCAGTTCAGATTCTGTGTCTCCCTCCCTTTCTGCCCCTTCCCTGTTTGTGCTCTGTCTCTCTGTCTCTCTCTCTCTCTCAAGAGTAAATAAACATTAAACATTTTTTGTTAATAAAAAGAGTAATCATCTGGAAGATCATGGGAGTCTACTGGTAATGTTTTCTTTGTTCTTTAGTGCATATATATATATTTTTACTTTTGTTTTTTTTCTTCCTTAGTTTATTGTCAAGTTGGTTTACATATAACACCCAGTGCTCACTTTGGCTCAGGTTATGATCTTGCAGTTTGTGAGTTCAAGCCCCACATTGGGCTCACTGCTGTCGCTGCTATCAGCAGAGCCCTCTTTGGATCTTCTGTCCCCCTCTCTCTGCCCCTACCCTGCTTGCACTCTCTCAAAAATAAACAAACATTAAAAAGGAAGAGAAAAAAAAAGAATAAGGAAGACCTCTATAAGGGGTGTGGGCCGTGATTTCTAGAATATGTCTTTAAGTGTAAAAAACATTGTGCAAAAGAGTACATACAGAATGCGACCTTCTGTATTTGAAAAAAAGGGGAACTATATTTGTATCTGCTTACTTTTAGAAAAAGAAATAGGAAGGATAAAACTGTTTACCTGCACCGGATAGGTAAAAAGGGAAATGGAGCTTTTTAAAAAAAAATTTATTTTAGAGAGAGAGAGTATGCACAGGGGAGAGGGGCAGAGGGAGGGAGAAAGAGGAAGCCAAGCAGTCGTCTCCATGCTCAGTGCAGAGCCCAACGCAGGGCTCAATCCCACATCCCTGGGATCATGACCTGAGCCCAAATCAAGAGTCAGATGCTCAACCAACTGAGCCACCCAGGTGCCTCGAGGAATGGAACTTTTATCATGCCTTTTTATATAGCTTTGACTTTTGAACTATGTTTATATTTGATATACTTAAAAAAATCAATAAGAACAGAGAAGCAACTAAAACCAAACACCAACAATAACAAACCTAACTGTATGTCAGACAAATACCATAACCACACAGAAGAAAAACATTAATTCAAATAACGTTCGAACATAATCCTGTGACTGTTTCCTCTCAGTAGGATATAGTCCAAGGACAAAGAAATCTTGAGTTTCAATTAATATGCTTTTGGGGAGTAGTATCGATGTAGCAATTCTGAAAGTCTTTCATTTGTGTGTAAGATTTGGTAAGCAAGTATATATATGTCTGTTGGCTTCTCATTCAGGGAGGAGGGGAATACAAATATGAGATGGGAGGAAGGAAGGCCTCAGAGACGTTGGATTGGAATTAAAGGTATTGGCATGAACTCATCATTTTTAATTATTATTATCTCCTAGCTCGACACGCTAAGAGGGCCTAGAAACAATGAGGCTCTGGCAACAGGGAGCACACCTCAGCATCTGGAACTTGGTCTCTAAATACCATTCTCCTCTGAAGAGAGAAAAATTGGAGAAATGCATGATTCCAGCACAGGGCAGAGAGACCACAAGATGAGTCTGGAATATCTATACATTGTGCCAAAAAGTACAGAAGTACTCAAAGGATAAAGAGGGTTTGTCAAATGGACAGAGAAACTGCTTGAAAGGTTTCCTGTTGGTCACATTTGGTACAATCTGTATATCAAAATGAATAATGACAGAAGTAAATTGTTACCAACGGAACACATAAAAATATACCCACCATACTGATAATTTTAATAATATTAAAAGGGAAAGGCAAACAAGAAAACTCTCATTTATAGGGGGAGGGGTCCACGAATTCACAGGAAAGGAATGAGATCTGTGAGATATATAACTTTCAGAAAAAGCAATGACTCTGTTCCCAATCAGGTTTTCACTCATAGATGTACTATCTGTGGATCATCCTTATCTTTTTTCAGTTTTAGGCTAAGACGAAGAAAGCGATTGTAAACATTTATGTACAGATCTTTTTGTGGACATGTGTATTCATTTCTCTTGGAGGAAATGCCAACAAGTACGGTTACTGGCTCACATTATATGTAAGTTGTGCTTCACTTTATAAGAGATCACTGTGCCATCCCACACACCCCTGCCCTGGCCCCAATCCCAGTTCTAGGATTACGCGCTGCTTTTTGTTGCTATCTCTTTAACCTTGCAGGTATAATCCAGGAGAAGCAAGGAAAAATACCCTCTAAAAGACTTGTACAATCATGTTCAAAGCAGCAGTTTGTTGTTCCCTCCCAACTGGAAACTTCCCGAGGATTGCCACCAGGACATGCTACTTACACGGGAGTTTTCCCAAAAAGCTTAGGAAGTCAGAAAATAAGGAGGATGGATAAGTAAATTTTGATATAGTTCTAACAACGTGATATGACACAGTCAGCAATGAAGAAAGAACAAATTAATACTACAGACACCAGTATGGATGAGTCCCAAAAACAACTTGGAGGGAAAGAAGACAGACCAAAAAAAGTATACCCTGATTATATCATTTACATAAAATTCAGTAACAGGCAAAATTGGGATATAGTAAAGGAAGTCGGAAAAGGATTCCCTGGGAGGCTAGTGACTGAGGGGTACAGAAAAGGCTCCTGAGATACTGCTAGGCTCTGAATCTAAGTGCGGGTTACTTGGAGGTGCTTGCTTTGTGAAAACTTACCACGCTCTACGTTTATGATGAATGCACCTTTCTGTACATGTGTTTTGCTCTAATATATGCATATATATATATACATATATATTTAAAAAAAAGCTATAACCCTGATTCCAAAACTAAACAAAAAGAATACTGAATCCTTTCTGAGTTAATTTTAATATTTTTAACATTTATTTATTTTTGAGAGACAGAGCGTGAGCAGGGCAGGGGCAGAAGGAGCACAAAATCCAAAGCAAGCTCCGAGCTCCTGGCACAGAGCCTAGTGCGAGGCTCGAACCTACCAACTGTGAGACCATGACCGGAGCTGAAGTCAGATGCTTAATCAACTGAGCCACCCAGGCGCCCCTCTGAGTTAACCTTAAACGTGAGGTTTCAGAAGGCATGCTTATTTTCTAACTTCCTAAGCTTTTTGGGAAAACTTCCCTGTAAGTAGCATGTCCTGGTGGTATTGCTTGGGATGGGAATGTGCAGGGACAAAGGTACTTGGAGGCTGTGTCTTGGGTGCACATTGGCACACCTTTGTGGAAAGAAGTTGGACAATATACACCAAGAGATTTAAAAAGACATACATGCTACTTTATCTACTAATTCCCCTCCAGGAATGTATCTTAAATCAACATCTCAAATATTCATGAACAATGATGTAGAGTTATACATTAAAATTTTTTCAGAAAAGAAAACCCTTGGACAGGAGTACTTACAATTGGCGTCCCAAAAGGAATGTAACCTGAGGGGGGAGAGGAAAGGGTCAGGTCTTACAGTCCCATCCCACTCCACCCCACCCCTCTTCAGAGGCACCAGAAGAGACCTCTAGGCTTGGTCTTGTCAATGGTCCTAATGAGGGAGCTCGGGTCAGCAAGGCAGGAGGCACTTCTAGCCCCCAGAGCTTTTCTCGGCTCAGCCTCCCCAGGATAGGGGGCTCCCCTGTGTCCCCCAGCCGCCCTCTGTCTGTCCCCGTTTAGCCAGATACTTCTCGCTCCCATCCAAAACTCGGCGGCCCGCTGCTGAGGGCAGGGCTGCCCACCACTGGGGACACCATGCACTTGGTGCTACACTTGGTGTCCCTTCCGTGATTTCCTCCAGGAGGCACCATGTCCCCGCCCACACTCGCTACACACAGCACGCTGTCTTCAAAGGCCCCGGAGCGTCTCCTTCCTCTCTCAGCTTGCCTTTCTAGCACGCAGCCCTACTTCAGTTCTGAAAAGGGAACACCCCACACACTTGAGATGTGTGCCTTTAAATGCCAGGGGTACTCTTTAAATTTCTCATCCCCTGCCCAGACATCCTCGGTAGAGCAGGCCCTGGGCACTGTCTCCTCACTGCTCACTTCCCCTGGACCATGGGAGGCCCCCTCCGCTGCCCCCCACCTCCCACTTGTCAGCAGGCAGTGTCCCTGACCTCTAGCTGATGGCAGGCAGTCAGCCTGCAGGCTGGGCAGCAGAGAACCACACTTATCTGAGTTATCTAAAGCAAAGGTTCGCATCCTGTGTGTGTGACTGCACTTGCACGCAAACTGTCACTCTCCTACTCTGAGATGGGCCCCAGGGTTGACTGGAGAGTTAGAAGAGGATCCGGGTCCCAGGTGAGAGCCTGCTGTGGCCCCGTGCACGTACAGCCCTAGCTGCAGGCTGCTCAGCCAGAGGCCTCTGCCGCCCGGAGTTGCTCCGTGGGCACTCAATGCCTCAGCACCATGAGGTCAGCCGGTTGGTTGTTCTCTCACCCACATGAAGTCGGGCTCTCTGGGGGTGGGGATCCTGGCTGACTCAGCTGAGAACACTCCTGGACACAGATCCTTTCTCCAGCTACCTGAGGACTTCCCAAGGCAGCGGCGGCAGCCCATCCACCCACCCTACAAGAGTGCTCCAGTGCAGGAGAAATGACACGCGATGGACAGCAACACTCTGGTGGGAGTCTGACCTCTGCTGTGTGACTCTGGACAGTACCTGTGGCCTCTCAGAACTATAGGAAGGACAAACACGCTAGCCCAGGCCCTGTGCGTGCAAGTGTTTTCTAGGCTCCTAAGCTCATGCACACAGAGTTATCCCTCTAGTGACCACAGGGCGGGGACTTCCTGGGGGTAGGGGCTTCCTGGGGGTAGGGGCTTCCTGGGGGCAGGGGCTTCCTGGGGACAGGGACTTCCTGGGGGCAGGGGCTTCCTGGGGGCAGGGATCTTATGTCCACTCTCTCTCCCACCCCACCCCCTCTGCCGCTGGTCTCCACAGAATGGGAATCCTCCTTCCTTGTATGCGCAGTGATGCAAATGCGGTTCATGCATTCTGCAGTACAGGTTAATAGCAGGATCAGAGACCAGGGAATTAGCCTGGGGATTCAGTGCCTTTAAGGGAGCATGGCCTGGAAGGAAAGAGCGCTGTGTGCAGAGGTGGGTGAGAGAGAAGGCAGGGCTTGCCAGAAGCAGGTATCACCCCTGAGGCTGGCGCTGTAGGTGGCTGGTGTATAACAGGAGTGAGAGCACCAGATTCACCTGTGGAGACCCCCACTGCACCCCAGCTGCTCAGGAAGAAAAGGCAGATGAGCACATTTTTTAAAAGCCACACAGGTGATTCTGAGGCCTGGCCAGAGACGCGTATAATTGAGCCAAGGTGAACACGGAGGTGCAAACTGGCCGTGTGTGTAACGGGTTCTGCCCCTCCTCAGGCCGGTGCATCTGGATGTTTCTGCAGTTGCTACCGTGATAAGCGCCCAAGGCTGGGCAGATTCAGAAGGGTCCCAGGGGCTTACCTGACATTCTAAAGGGCATGAAGATCTTCTCATTGGTATCTGGGTGTAGAATAGCCTGGCAAGAGCAGGGAACAGAGCACAGGGTGACTGTGGGGAGGGGAAGAAGGAGGGAAAGGAGAGCTTCCCCAGGACGACTGGCAGTTCAGTCCTTTCTCACCCTTCAAGGCAAGAGAAAAACAAACAAAGGCAGCAAACAGGGCTTTTCCTGACCAATGCTCAGAGCTGAACGCGCGGAGTGGGACTGCGTCTGCTTTGCGGGTCCTCTGTCCCCCGTGCCTGGTGTTTAGTGGGCATGTTAGAAGGATTTTGTAGAGGAGCCCAGAGGGAAGGAGCTCAGGGACTGGGAGAAGGCAAGGGGCATGAGCTGGGGCATTCAGAAACTCAGGCCTGGGGTGCTGGGGAAGAAGGGAGGGTGGGGCAGCAGGAGGCAAATGGGAGGGGTGAGGCTGAGCAGCACAGCCAGGACTCCCCAGGACTGCACAGGGCAAGGTCCAGGAGAGCATGGAGGAGGGAAGGAAAGGAATCCAAAACTGAATTACCTGTTTGATTTTCTGTGCACTCCAGAGCTGCAAGAGGAAAGGAGAGAAAAAGGAAACAAAAATGAAGGACAAAAATTAAAAGCGCATATCAATTTTAAAGTCTCAAAGCCCCATATTTTAACCAAGAGATCCAGCTCTGAGGGCCTGGGAGGCTCAGGCTGTCCTGGCGCCCGCGGGACTGGCAGCAGCTTCCCTGGGTCTGTGGCGTCAGGGATCCCAGAACAGCAGAACTAGGGGCTCTCCTGCAGATCATTTCAGCCAGGGGTCCTCTGCTCTGGCCACACTGTAAAATTACTTGAAAAATTCTTGCAGCAATTCTCTAGTTGATTCTAAGGTACGACCAGGTATGAAGTTCCAATTTCAATGAAGATCCTTGAATTGTCTCCCAGAATCACTAGAGGCAGCATAGCACAGATTTTTCAAAGCCGGACGGACTGCCTGGATTCCTGGCTTTGCCGCTTCTCTGGCTGAACCTCCATTTCTTCATCTGTAGAATGTGGATAATAATAGCTCTGCCTCCCACATTGTTAAACAGGTATAGGAAAAAGTGCCCAGAGCAGGTATGGACACACAGGGAGAGCTTTATTGCTGCAGACTGCTGTGGGTATTATCATTCCTGTCGTTGCTGTTATTATTAGAAGGTTATAAGAAGAAAGATGCTTTCAGATGGTGAGGTCTCTCCAGCCCAGCATGGGAGACAAGGCTGGAGGGACCGGGCGATTGCCAGTTCCTTCAAATGACACAAATACTGCATTTCAGTGAATCTAAGACCTCATTGATCCTAAGATACACTAGCATGTCCCACTAAGCAATAAAACTATAGCAGAATGCCAAGACCTCCATCAATGAAAACACTAAACCCATTTGAGGGATGTTAAAATGTGGTAAGATAAGCCTTTTAAAAAGAAATCAAGAAAACATAGTCAAATTTTATGGGCAAACCAAAGGCAGGGCATTTTTTAAAGAAACAAGAGGTAGGGGTGAGAGGGAGGAGGTGGGCAGCGGATGACTTGAGCTTTACAATAGAACACGTCAGTTATGCTTCATTTGTACGGCAGTGCTGTCATCTGGAATATCAGTTAAGCTGTAGAAGGCTACTCGGTAGCAGAAACAGAAGCGTAAGATTGATTTATTAAAGCTGATGCATTTTACTTACAGCAGAGTCCCTCAAGCCTCAACTCACAGCCTAACTATCCTTATTTTAGATACATTTCAAACATAATTGATTGTCTGCTATTCCAGACCCGCAAAGATTAGAAGCAGTAGATTTCTTTATTAAATAATTACAGGAAAAGGGGGACTGAAGAGAGAAAAACCAAATGCAACATCACTGTTGGCCAAAGAAGGTGAGTCAGGATGTAACAGCAAAGAGGTTTAAAAAAAAAGGGATAAAACGCAGATCCTCCTTTGCTTGGAAAGTGCCTTCGTACAGCGTACCTCCAGGCTCAGCACCAGCGCTGGTACGACCCAGGCCCTGTGCTCAGGGTCCTGACACCCCATACTCCCCACCCAGGATCAGAATCTTCCATCTCTAGGCCCAGCTCCTTGGAGGCTGTCCTCCAGTATCTCCCACAATGCAGGGCACACAGCAAGCCTAAAGCTATCCTAAATTCAAGTTCTATTCTATTGTATTCTATTCTATTGTACTCTATCATAGATTTTTAAAAAAATTTTTAGCATTTATTCAGTTTTGAGAGACAGAAAATGAGTTGGGAAGGGCAGAGAGAGAGGGAGACACAGAATCTGAAACAGGCTGAGCCATCAGCACAGAGCCTGATGTGGGGCTTGAACCCACAAAGATCATGACCTGAGCTGAAGTCAGATGCTTAACTGACTGAGCCACCCAGGCACCCCCATAGATGTTTATTTTTGAGAGAGAGCACGTGCATGTGCTCGAGAGGGAGACAAAGGATCTGAAGCAGGCTCCTTGCCGCCAGCAGAGCCAGACGTGGGGCTTGAGCCCATGGAACCGTGAGATCATGACCTGAGCCAACGTTGGATGCCTAGCTGACTGACCTGACCACCCAGGCGCCCCCAAATTTTATTTTAAAAAAGTACAAGATCTCGTCATATAACTCTTATAAAAAGGAAAAAAAAGAAAACATTCCCCATGATTCTGATGAACAGCCGGGGCAGAAAACACTGGTCTAAGACATCAAATGACAGTATAAAGAACAGGCATTAGAACCGTGTTCAAATCACTTGCTGGATGTGTGGCCCTGGGCAAATTACTTTGCCTGTGTGCCTCAGTTTCTCCATCAGTGAAGTGGGTTTGTTGTAAGAGTAGGGCAGAACCACGCTGGGTGCTCCCAGTGGTTTGCACTTCCCTTTGGGCACACAGTGCAGCCATATTCCCAGCTTCCCTCACTGGCAGGTGGGCCCACGTGACGGGGTGCTGGCTAACGGACTACGGGTGGAAGTGACACTCACCACACCTCCACCAGGCCTGGCCCCACAGCCTCCTGCAGAGGACCCAGTGGAGGCTGGTGGGCAGCAAAGCCATGGCGGAGGAGGCCAGGACGTGGACGGTGGCTTGTGCCCTGTTCCCCAGCAGCACTGGACTCTGACATGAGAGAGAAATCGACCTCTGTGTTTAAGTCCCTGAAATCTGGGGTTGACTGTTATGGCACTTGGCCCACCTTGACTAAACACATCTAAGATACTCAGCCCAGGAAATGTGCTACATGAATGCCTAAAATAGAGGAGAAGTCATTCAAATGAGCAATCTATTTTTAAGGGACTTGATTATTTTTCAAAGTAACTTCATCTCAATTGTCTTTATTCCTGCAACATGCCTGTGAGGTGGGTAGATTATTTTCAGACAGGGTAACTCATCTCCCAGAGAGTAAGTGACTCGGCCAGGGTCCTCCAGGCTGGTGTCAGGATGGAGACAGACCCCCAGGCCTACTCGACCTCTAGACTCACGTTCTCCTGCTCTCCAGGAGCGTCTGGAGCAGATCGCTATCTGGTCTGGCCAGCGTGACTGCCGTGCCTGAGGCATGAGAAGAGGAGAGTCAGCCGACATCATCCTGGGGTCCCGAACCTCCTCGCAGCCCGGCGGTCGATGCCTCTCACCAACACCTGCTGCTCCCCTCCTGCGGAATCCAGCCACGCAGCCCAGTGCTTGTAACCCATGACCACGGCCGTGTCCCTCAGGTGCAAGGACTGCCTCCTCCGCCCTCACCCAGGAGCAGGGGTGTCAGCGGCAAGGCCAGGGACCCAGCGCACACGGACAAGTCCCCCACCCTGCAGTGACACCACCCCGAGCAGGCCAGTGGCACAGATAAGAGGCGATAACAAAGCCTCACACGTAATTCCATGCTTCCCCGTTTGGCTGAACACCTTCCCTCCCTTTAATTATTTGATTCTCACACTCAGAAACCTGCTCCATAGCCCAGGGGAGGAAGCAGAAGCTCAGAGCCACCTCCAAGGTCTGAGGCAGAGCTCACAACCTCTGACTCAGATCCGTCCGTCCATTCATCCTCATTCATTCACCTGAGTGAGCAAGTGCTATGGGTCTGACACCCATCTCAGGGCTTCGTACATATTAACTAATGTAATCTCCTCCGCAGCCCCTTGGGGCAGGCTCTAGTACACCCCCCACTTTATAGATGTGGAAACAGAGGCACAGACAGGTTACGGGACTTGCCCAAAGTCTCACAGCAGCCCTGGGATTTGAACCCAGGCAGTCTTGTTCCAGAGGCTCCAGTCTTAACCACCACATGCACCGTTTCTAAATGTTAGCACGCGGATGTCCACTGTTCCGTCCCTTTAGGCATCTATATATTTTGGAGATCTTTCCATATCAGCACACAGAGAGCACCACCACTCTTCCTAACAGAAACCTTGGATGAATATATTGTAAACTGTACCCTATGGGCAGACTTTTAGGCTATTTTCCATCTTTTTTTATTGTGGAAAAATATACATAACCTAAAAATTTACCATTTTAACCATTTTTAAGTGGCAGTTCGTGGCATGAAGCACATTCAGTTATCTGTCTCGCAGGGGAGGGGCAGAGAGAGAGGGAGACACAGAATCCGAAGCAGGCTCCAGGTTCTGAGCTGTCAGCACAGAGCCTGACAGGGGGCTCGAACCCACACCATGAGATCATAACCTGAGTAGAAGTCGGATGCAAACCAACTGAGCCACTCAGGCATCCCATGTATCCAGTAAGTCCTAACACGTATGCCTCCCTCCCCCACCATCCTGCTTTCTGTCTCTATGAATTTGACCACTCTAGGTATTTCATAGAAGTGGAATCATAGTCTTTACCCTTTTATGACTGTCCCGTCTTTTACTATTTTCCCCGAGGTTGTCACTGTTATAGCAGCAGCTTGCAAAGAGAAAAGATAAATGCATGCAGATATCTCTGGAAGGACACAGAAGGGACTGATGGTTACTCTAGGGAGAGAAAGTGAGCAACTGGGGAAACTTGGGTTCTATCCTCTACTTTCTTTATAACTTTAGAAGTCTGTAGATTGTTCATATATTCGCTATTCAAAAGCAGTGTTAAGAAATTAAGAGAAGTCAGTAGAAAAATAGAAATAGGGCACAGGACTTCTAAACTCTTTATTGACCTCAATGGCACAGACTGTTAACAAAAATCTATGTCCCCTTCTTCTAAAATAACAGAACAGTAGTGGGCAGGTGGCGGACCTCCTTTGCAGTTAGGCTCATCCATGTGACTGAGGCCCCCAGTGGCATGTGAGGGGAGGTAAGATGTGCCTTTCCCTGGCCAGTACCCATCACCCTCCAACCCTGCTTTCTGTCCCCTCCGCATGAGCCAGAGCAAGTATGTGGCTGCAGCCCAGCCTGGGTCCCGCGGAGAAGACAACCCAAGGAGATGGTGGAGACACGTAATGGAAGGAGGCTGGGTCCCTGAACGAGCCTGTGGAGCTGAGCCATCTGCCACCTGGAACTTGAACTGTTCCCCAGGAGAGAAATAAACTTCTATTTTGTTTGAGGTCGTACATTTTGTGATCTTTTGGTTAGAGCAGTAAGTCAAGTCCTGACTAAGATAACCCATTTGGCATCATAGGAAACTGCCTCCCATGATATCAGGAGGACTTTCCAGAGACAGAGAAAGGGATGAAGCTAAGAGAGTGTTTGGGGCTCTTCTTGTGACGTTCAGCAATGCTCCCACTTCAGGAGGCAGGTGAGGTGGGAGGGACATCTCCATTTTAAACTAAAATTCCTAGTCATGACCTGATCTTGTCTGGGCTCCTCCATCTCTAGGCTGTAGCAACAATAGTCAGAGTCTTGGGTTGTGCTCTTGGCTCAGCCATGAACTTGCAGTCTCCCATGCGAGCCACCGCACACTTTATACTCTTACATTCTTTTTAAAATTAACCAGGCAGGAGAAAAGGCAGGAAAGGCCCCTTCCTGTGTGATGTGCCAGGCCCAGCCTGTAAAGAGAGTAGGGCAAGGACTCGGGGCTGACGTGCTGGGTCTGGGTTTTTCCCTGTGACCTGCTGGACCCATGGGTCAGAGGCTGGATACAGGAGTAGCAGTAGAACCATAAGCCAAGAGCTGGTGGCTAGCTTGAAGTTTCTTTCTTTCTTTCTTTTTAAAGTTTATTTATTTTGAGAGAGAGTGAGTGCAGGCAGGGGAGGAGCAGAGAAAGAGGGAGAGAGGGAATCCCAAGCAGGCTCTACACTGTCAGTGACAAGCCTGATCCAGGGCTGGAACTCACGAGCCGAGAGATCATGGCCTGAGCCAAAATCAAGAGTCAGAAACTCAACAGACTGAGCAACCCAGGCTTGGAGTTTCACAAGCCAGTGCTGAAAACAGGTTACAGGCAAGGATCCTTCTGGGATGTAAAGCACTGGGTGGGAGGCAAAAGAGGTGCAGTGGACAGTCTGTCCACATTGAGAATCCAAGACAGGGGGCCTCTAGAATTTTCTCATCAGCCTGTGAAGTAGCTCCATGTTAACCTGCAAATTCCTCAACCTTTAACTTATAAAATTCTCAACATGACCTATCTCCTCTGGGCTCAGCCCATCTCATACCATGCCTCTGGCGGAACATAAAAGTGTGCAGCCCCAGTCCTTTGGAACTCATTTACTGCAGCAACACCCATGTGGACGTGAGACTTTGGACCTTGGGCAATGAGGACGGAGTGGGGGTGGGGCAAGCAGTCTGGGCAAGAGGTTGCTGGGACAATGCAGAAGCTTGCTGATTTCAGAAATGGCCAGTGTCTCAGCCGAGCTGCCAAATGAACCTATGAGAACCCCGCAGAGAGGCTGAGGGAAGGGGCAGAGGGTGGGCCCCGACGTGCTTCAGAAGGAGAAGCTTTGCCTTTTGGGTACGGAGCAGGGCATACCCCCAGCACCCAGACCCCAGATGGAGGAGCAACCGCCCCCAGTCTGGCTCGCTCCCCTTCCCCTCTGCCTCCTTCCAAGCTGCTTCTCCAAACCTCTATAGGCAGCAAAGACAGAGCCTATTTAAAACAACCTCCAGAAGGTAATTAAACAGAGCCCTAAGGGGATCCTTCTGTAAAGCAAAGGATGCCTCCATAAAACAAACAAACAAAAAAAAAAAACTTCCTAATTTATCATTTGGGCCAATCCCATTATTCCTTACCATTAATTTTGTTGCCATGGTTACTCCTAGGTAATATGTACATATGCAAGTCTATGAGGGGTAGAGGTACCCCCCCTCAATCCTACAGATTCATAAAAGGAGAACTCCCCCCCCCCAAGTTTAGCAGCAGTCATTTCTTCTGTATACATGCAGCTTCTCGGAGAGGACAGACCTTGGGGTCAAACCCTGGTTTGAACTTCAGACCCCCGCTTGCTGATGTGATTGGAGACAATTTCCTTGATCTTTTTGCATCTCCACTTCCTCATTTGCAATATGGGGATATAAATACTTAGTTTCAAGGTTATTGTGAAAATTAAAGAAAATTCATTTGTTCAGCAAATATTTGCTGAGCACCTATTATGTGCCGGGCACAGCTCTGGCATCAAGAACACATCAATGAACAAAAATACTGCAAAATTTATGCTTTCATGAAGCTTATATGTTAGTGGGGACAGACAATAAACTAAAAATAATAAAAATTTAAAAAATAAGTAAATTATTGATATGTTAGAAGGATGGAGGCCTCAGGAGACATGGGAAAGTGAAACAGGGTGAGGATAGAGGGTGTGTGTGTGCTGACAGTGGGGACAGAGGGTACAGCAGGACAAGGTGGGCAGAGTCATTTTCTTTGTCATTCCTTTTTTTTCTTTAAGTGGGTTGCATGCCCACCGTGGAGCCCAATGTGGAGCTTGAACTCATGACCCTGAGACCATGACCTGAGCTGAGATCAAGAGTCAGATGCTCAACACACTGAGCCACCCAGGTGCCCCAGGGTCATTTTCATTCAGGTGACACTAGAGGAAATATTTGAAGGAGGGAGTGAGTCATGCAGATATCTAGTGGGATATCTGGCAGCCAGAACAGCTAGTGCAAAGGCCCTGAGGCAGAAGCGGGCCTGTCCAGCATGTTTGAGGGATAGCAAAGGAATCCAGTGTGACTGAAGTGAACCGATAAGGGGAGACTATTAGGAGACAAGATCACAGAAGGATGGCAGCTTTGCAGGCTATGCTAAGGACTATGGCTTTGACTCTGAGAGGAAAGGAGAGCAGGGATGCTACACAGTTTGTAGGGCAGTGGTTCTCGCGGGCGTGGGGGTAGGGTTGCACTCGGGGGCATTTGGCACTATGTGGTTGTCGTGACTTGGGAGAGGGTGCTACTGGCACCTGGTTGGTAGAAGCCAGGGATACTACTAAACATCCTACAGTGCACAGAACAGCCCCTACAACAAGGAAGGAAATATGGCCCCAGATGCCAATAGCACTGAGGCTGAGAAACCCTGGGAACCAAGGAACAAATGAAATAATGTATGTGCTCACAGATCACTCTGCATGCTGTAATGGAACAGACAGAGGGTCCCATACAGAATAAGGAGACCACCCAGGAGCCCACCGCAGCACCCCAGCCCAGAGACGCTGCTACAGCACTCAGCACCATGCCTAGCACATCCTGCAAATCCTTCAGCAGGATTGGTCACTTGCCTGTCCTGTGCTAACGGTAAGGGACAAACCATGGCTGACCCAGAGGGGTGGGCTCCTGACCAGGAGTCAGACTCTAGGGGGCTGGAAGGCTAGGGTAAGGAAGGAGGTGTCAGCCAAGCCTTCCCTTCAGCCAGCATCTGGCAAACCTGCTGACACCCAGGGAAGATTTGGGGTGCAAGTATTTTTAACTCTCTCGTATTTTCTCTATTTTCAGCAAAGCCCAAACACAGCTGACCCCATTTCCACGCTGCCAGAGGAGGAGGCTTGCAGGATCTTTTACACCAGCTGCCCTTTCTCCTTGGCAGGTTGCAGGCAGAATCCACCCTTTCGTGAGGCCTCTGGGAAACCAGTAGGTTATGCTGGGTGCAGAGTGGGCAATTAATAAGGTGAGCTGGTCCCCAGTCCCTGGGGAATGTGGGACGATGGGCAAGAGCTGGCTCTCGGAAGCCTATGGGGGCTCCTGGAGACCTGCTATCCTCACGCCTGCCCGCCTGCCCATTCCAGTAGCTTCCAAGCTGGTTTCCCTAACGGCACTTACCCTCCCCCAACCACCTGGCACTCGGACTGACTGACGCTACCACAGTGCACATTCAGGCTACTCCCTTGCTCAACAGCTTCCAGTAGCTTCCCCTTGCCCTAGGCAACAGATCTAGCATCTCTACCTGGGTTTCAAAAACTTTTGCAATAAGTAACTTCCCAACTGCCTCTCCAGCTTCCTCTCTCTGGTCCCATCTTCTCACCCTGCTCCTTCTCCTCCTCACCCCCTCGCTACCCATCTCTCTCTCTCTATCTCCACTCCACTCCACTTCTCCCTCTTGTCTGCGAACGCAGTGGGTCTCTGTCTACACTCTACGCCAACCACCTGTGTCCCCTCCTTGAGGCCTTTCCTCACCGCCTGCATTCTGAGGACTCTCTCCCTGCTGAGCTCCTATCTGCCTCAGCATGACCTCCGCACAGTGCCTCCTCCAGCCTGGCCTCTAGCGCCCGCTTCTGTGTGGTCACCTCACCTGTGCTGGGAGCAGGCTGCATGAGGCAGGACCAGGGTGTGCTCGGCTCCCCCTCGGGCTCACCTCCCAGAGCAGCTACTCCATACAGGATGTTCAGCAGATGCCCAGGGCCTGCACTAACTGTGTGCGAACCACACAGGTGTAGCTGGGCTGCACACCTTCATAAATGCCAAGCTCCTCTGCCCACCATGTTTGCACACATCAGTCCACAGAGTATCCTCTTCTCGGCCAAATCCACCTTTGGATTTGGTGAAGTGGGTGAAAGATGGGCACTGGCTCTAACAGGCCCAGCGTCAGATCCTTGTTCCACAACATACTGGCTATGTGACTTACCTAAGTAGTGTAACCTCTCTAAGACTCAGTTTTCTTACCTGTAAAATGGGACTAATAGGGTCCCAAGCAGTGACCCTACCAAATAGGGTTCCTGTGAACATTAACTGAAATATGTGTAAAGTGCTAATACTTAGCGCAATGCCTGGCACTTAGTAACCACAACATGAGTGGTGGCTCATTACCAAGAGGGTGTCTTTCATGTTTAACCTCACCCATCTCCATCCACACCAAAGCACGGCAGCAACACCCCAGTATATGAAGCGCCACAGCAGAGTCAACATCCAGAAGCCTAGTCCAGCTTCCTATGCTTATACCTTTGCTCTCATCTATGGCTTTGTTGTTGTTTTTAAATTTTTTTTAATGTTTATTCATTTTTTGAGGGAGAGAAAGACAGGAGCAAGTGAGGGAGGGGCAGAGAGAGAGCGGGAGGCAGAATCCGAAGCAGGCTCCAAGCTCCCAGCTGTCAGCACAGACCCAACGCAGGGCTTGAACTCACAAACCGTGAGATCATGGCCTGAGCCAAGTCAGATGCCTAACCGACTGAGCCACCCAGGCGCCCCTATGGTTTTGTTGTTTAACTGATAACTACAGTCCCTATTAGGGCTCCTTGCACATCAAGTTTCTACTTGTCAAGCCCACAGGGTAATTTATATTTATTTTTATTTTATCGTAAGGACCAATTTTTCACCGGAATAACAACCTTTTAACAAGTTAACAGTCTCTGGAGGAGATATCAGCCACCCACCAACAGAAGACCAAACAAAGGCCATCAGGCATGAAA
The DNA here is from genome assembly GCF_003009895.1 of Hyaena hyaena. Classification (NCBI taxonomy): domain Eukaryota; kingdom Metazoa; phylum Chordata; class Mammalia; order Carnivora; family Hyaenidae; genus Hyaena; species Hyaena hyaena. Next base: position 410,842 of record NW_024081224.1, on the reverse strand, counting down.
AAACTAGCAATCCACTTGTGTGTGCCCACTGGTGAGATGTCATAACGAGAGGCCAGTTTAGATAACAAGCTGGGAAGCAGGTTACCCTGTGCTGCCTACGACATCAGGACAGGCCCTCAGGCATCACCTGCTAAAGGACGTCAGAGCAAGCGCAGAGCCTGGGGCAGAAGAAGCAGCTGTCCAGACAGATCAAGAGCCACCCTGGGCCTAGACATGACTTGTGAGCAGGGCCAGCCTAGACCAGGAGTGGGGGGTCATCCTTAACTCGAGAATGCTGAGGCTTCCCCAAACCCTGGGCTTATATGTCATCACCCACCCACTCTTCTTGTCCATGGAGGCCAGAGGGGGTGTGGCTTTGTAGATGAGGCCCAGGGAGGGAAGCATTGTAAGAGCTGCCACAGAACCCAGTCCCTGATGCTCCAGAGAGCCAGGAGGACTGGCAAGGGAGGGAGAGGGAAGATCTGATTATTAAGGGGGCCGAGCAGCAAGTTCACACCTAGAGCACTGGGCTACCCAGCCACCAGATGGACACTGCAGGCATCACCAACATGAGCCAGGATTGGGAAGCATGGCTAGTGCCAGGATCCCCCTCTCCCCCTACCCCCTTCTCAGCTCTCTGGAGGCACATTGGGGCTTTCAGGGCAGAAAACAAAAGAGGCCCAGCAAATAGGACAGGCAACTTTACGCTACTGAAGGGAGTAAAGAGGAGAAACATGGCCTCATTCCCCAAACTGGATGCTGGAGGCCAACCCACGAGGCCAACCTCAGCCAGAGGGAGCTTGGGTTGGGAGCAGGTGCCGGGTGAGGAAGAGCTGGGGGACTGAAGTCACCCCTGACAGGTCCAAGAGGAACTGCAAGAGTCTAAGGACTACTTCGGCTTAGAGCACGCCCCCCAGGCTCCTCAGTGCCCGTGCCGGAGGGAAGCACTGTGCTCACAGAACATTCGATCACAGCCTGTGTTTCCTGCTGATGGCAGCACAGATGCCTGAAGATAGACCCTGTCTAGCTAGGCACTGGCCCATCTCCCACCACTCCCCAGGGCCCTGCACAGGGCATCTGGCCAAGGTGCTGCATCAGCTCCCATATTTGCCCTCCTTTCAAGTGGTCAGGGCTCAGTCAAGCACATTGTCCCGGACTTCCCCTGGAGGGAAAGCTGTCTCTGCTCATGATGTGCTTCCTCACCTGGATGGCCTCTTACCCAGTCCTTCTCTTGGCCAGGGCCCTTCTCATCCCTCAAATCTCAGGTGGGAAATCTTGTCCAGACAGTCTGGGCAGGTTACTCCTTCCCCTGCTCTCCCACAGTATCATGGCTTTTCACAGTCATTGCCTAGATTCGGCGGGTCCATGAAGCAAGATCTTCATCTACTTTCTTCCTTCCTCTCTCCCCTAGGCCCCAGCATCAAAACCAGCCTGCAGGTGCCCCCAAAATACATGTTAAATGAATTGGGTTGGGGAGAGCTGATGGCGAAGTCACCTACCCTAGGAACAGCCAGCTAGGCACTAGTATGTCCTGTTGCAGCCCAGAGCTTCCGCATGGGCTTTGCAACCTAAAGGTGTTAGAAGGCCAGGGCAGTGCCCTGCAGGGCCACCCAAAGAATGGAAGAGGAGACAACAGCTGAGGAGGGACAGCAACATGTTTTCAGATGGAAAATAAGTGGAGTTTGAGGAACTTATCCAGTAGAGAAGAAGAAACCATCCCCCAAATGCCTGAGGAAGGCATGCCTAAGGACCCAGTCCCGTGGCCTCAAGACACCAGCAAAGCTCAGGACTTGAAGGTACCAGGTGCCATAGGAAAAAGGGGCTAATCATAAGACTAAACACAGGGAGTTGATCGAAAGTCTGTCCTCAAAGCAATAAGATCCCAAGGTCTTCACCATACAGCAAGGTGACTTTTACCACCCTCACCTGTGTTTCCCAGATGCTGGGGTTTATCAGTCTTCTGGAGAAACTAAATCCAAGTGATCCCAGACTTATGAACGAACACCAGCACAGTGGAGTATGGAAGTAGGTAAGACTCAACGCAGGGAAATTAATAAAAAAATCTGCAAAGTGAATACTGGGACTCCAGCCTCCCTCCCCCACTTGCCTTCCAGAATGCAGAGACGTGAGATGGCTACTGTATTCACAAAATAGGAAAAGAATTCTATTAAGAAGAATTTTAAGGGGTACTGAGATGGTTCAGTTGGTTAAGCCTCTAACTCTTGATTTTGGTCCAGGTCACGATCTCACAGTTCTTGAAATCAAGCCCTGTGTTGGGCTCTGCACTGACAACACGAAGTCTGCTTGGGATTCTCTCTCTCTCTCTCTCTCTCTGCACCTCCCTTGCATGTATGCATGTGCACTCTCCCTCAAAATAAATAAAAACATTCAAAAAAGAAGATTTTTAAAAAGAAACAATCAAAGAGCTCTTGGAAATAAAAATTATACTAGCTGAACTTAAAATTTCAATAGATATGTTGAAAATAAACTCAAGAAAATTTCTTGCAAAGCTATACAGGACAAAGTGATGAAATAGAAGAGAGAAAAAAAAATATAAGAGCATTTAAGTGTCAATCTAAGATGTTGAGTATTTGACTAATAGGAGTTCCAAAATAAGATGAAATTATCAACAAAACAGTTTAAGAAAATTAGCCAGAACTGAGAGACAGGAGTCTTCAGATTGAAAAGGGTCACTAGGAACTCAAAATAATGAATTTTAAAAGATCCTATACATTTCCAAGAAGGGAAAACAGGTTACTTGCAAAGAATAGAGATGAAATATATCAGATTTCCAACAGCTTCCTGAAAGTGAGAAGACAATAATGTCTTCAAAGTTCTGAAGGAAAATGTCTGCCAACCTAGAATTTTCTCCTCAGCAAAACTGTCCATTAAGGCTTTAATTCTTAATTCCATTAAGAATTACAATTTTCAGACATAAAAGGACTCAAATTTTTCTTCCCATTTACTCTTCTTTTAGGAAGCTACTGAAAGAGATGTTCCACCAAAACTAAAGTATATGCCAATAGAAAGGCCTGGGACTGGAGGAGGTGGACACCAGAAAGGAAAACTTCAAGGGGGGGAATGGAATCGAAGGATTCAGTCTTCAGACTGAAAGGAGGTACTGAAAATATCAAAAGGCTACTAAAGAATGTAATAAGAGGTAGAGATGGTATTAAGAACTTTTGGGTTGTGGTATGCTAGTATATATTTAAAAATCAGTTCTTTGGGGAAGAAAGTCCCGATTTGTAGCATTTGCCAATTTCCATAATGTAAATACTCCCACGTGGCTCATTTCAGGTTACTTCTGTGATGTCATTGAACGTGGAAAAGATGTACACATCAGCTCCAGGAAACTACTGCCTTTGGGTGTCTCTTGCCTTATCAGCCTCCATGCTTTCCCCCAGACCCAGGGGATGGGAGAGAACTGATTGTATCCTTCAAAAAGCCAGAAGTCCAGGGGCGCCTGGGTGGCTTAGTCGGTTAAGCGTCCGACTTTCGCTTAGGTCATGATCTCACGGTTCGTGGGTTCGAGCCCCGCGTCGGGCTCTGTGCTGACTGCCAGCTCAGAGCCTGGAGCCTATTTCAGAGTCTGTATCTCCCTCTCTCTTTGACCCTCCCCTGCTCATGCTGTCTCTCTCTCTCTCTCCTAGAAATAAATAAAAAAAAAAAAAAAAAAAAAAAGCCAGAAGTCCACATGTCTATGTAGCAGTAGTATCAGTGGATAAAGAAGGGAAGGGAGGTGGTTCTGGATGCAGGGAAAGGGTTGCGACTTTGCCACCTTCCTTCCCCTTCTACCTCCAGGAGAGTTACCTGTTCATTGGTGACCCCTGGGCGCAGGGTCCCATGCTTATAGTCCTCCAGCAGCTGCACAGCCTCTCTGAGACGTCTCTGCAGGGGAAAGAAAACAGACATTCAGGGGCACAGGTCCAAGGCTCCTGCAACTCTTTTACTTGCAAACAATAAAGAAGGGTACACTTTAAATGTCCTTCCACAGGGATATGGCCAAATGACAGTGGTATAATAATACTAGGGAACAATATTTAACAGTTTAAAAAAGTGAAGTAGATCTGCATGTGATTCCATCTCCAACATATTTTTTTGAGTGAGAAAGTGAATTGCAGAATCGTATGATGCCATTCATTATACTAAACAAACAAAGCCCACACACACATAGAAAACAATATTTTTCTATGAGAATATTTAGTGTATAAATGCATCAAAAAACTCTAGAAGGAGACTCCCCAAACCAGTGACAGGGGTTGCCTTGGGGTAAGAGGAAAGGGTCCAGACTTGGCAAGGGGTGTCAGAAGGAAATTTAATCTTAATTGTAATATTGAAAGTTTTTATAAAGAGAACATATTTATATAATACTCATAGAATTTCTTTTCAACAGTCTAAAAACACCAGCAGAGATTTACATACTAGAGTACATATGGCTACAGTAACTGGTGGAGGGGGGAAAGAGGAAGGATAGAATTGTATCATTTGTAAAATCTTAAAAGCTAAAGGGACAGCAACAGTGACTGAAGGCAGGCAGCCTTTGCCCACCAAAATATTTGTTTAAGAATATTCATAGCAGCACTATTAAAACAGCTCCAAACTGCAAACAATCCAAATGTCAATAGTAGACTGGACAGGTAAATTGTAGTATATTCACACATGGAATATTACCCAGCAATGTAAAAAGCAAACTACAGATACATGTTACAACATGAATGAATCTCACAGACATAAAGTGGCAAAATGGATTTTCCAAAGATGGACACTCCAATATCTGCCACCCCCCACCCTCTTTTAGAACACTTCCACATGCCGGTCAAGAGGTAGAGTCCATGTTTGCTCTTGCTGATCCTGGGCAGGGCTTCGTGACTGCCGCCACTAATGGAGTATGGCTGAGGTCAGGCTACGTGACTTCTGAGGCTATGTCTAAAAATGCTTCGCACTTTGACATTGTTCTCTCGGGATGGTTGCTCTCTTGGAACTCAGCCATCATACCGTAAGGAAGTCTGAGCAGCTTCTGGGGAGACGTGCCTGGATGGGAAGTGAGGCTATGGCCCGTGGCTACAGTTGAGCTATCAGCTGACGGTCAGCTCACCCACCACGCAAGTGACCCATCTTGAAATGGACTTTCCAGCCCCCCATCAAGCTGCCCTAGCAGATGCTGCATGGAACGGTGATGAAACATCCCCTGTAAGCCCTGCCCAAATGGAAGATCAGTGAGCAAAAGAACCGAGGGTTGTTATTTTAAGCCACTAGATTTTGGGGTGATTTATGAAAGCTGAAATACATAATGAAAAGCAAAAGAAGTCAGATGCCAAAGAGTATGTATAAAGTTCCAAAACAGGCAAAAGCTAATCTAACCAACCTGGTGGAGGTCATGTTACTTTTTTTTTGGAGGGGGGGAGGGCAGGGTGCTGACTTGGAAAGGGCATGAGGGAACCTTTGAGGTAATGGAAATATTCAATGTTTTCATCTGAGTGGTGGTTATACGGGTATAAACATAAGTCAAAATGCATTAAGCCGTAAATTTAGGATTTGTGCATTCTATCATATCTAGGCTGTACCTCAAGAAATTAACAAGAAACAAATAACAGTCATGGAAGGCAGCCTATGTCAAAGTCAGATGAGGCACCCAGACATCAGGGTTGCTGCCCAGTGAAGCTGCCCTCCTGTTTTACTTTTTATAATTTTGACTGATTGATTGATTGATTGATTGACTGAGAATGTGAGCAGGGGAAGGGGCAGAGGCAGAGAGAATCTTAAGCAGGTTCCATGCTCAGCCCAGAGCCTGACGTGGGGCTAGATCCCATAATCCTGGGATCATGACCCGAGCTGAAATCAAGAGTCTGTCGCTCAGGGCCTGAGCCACCTGGGTGCTCCTATTCCCCTTTTGATTGAAGAACAAGGCTGGCTGAGCACGAATGCAGAGAGACCTCAACAGAAGCCTCTTGGTCTAAAGGCAGGATGCAGCACCAGGAAGGGCACCCAGTGGGGCAGATGGGGTATTTGCTGAGCCAGCTGACGGGCAGTCCCATAGGATAGGACATGAACAGCCACCTCCTGAACTGCAACAGCAGGCCTAACTGCCGGCCCGGACAAGCCAGCCAGGCCACCCGACCCATCGGGCCTGTGTGTGAAGTTTCTGTGGCCAACGCTGGTCTAACTCAGGGCATCGTGGGGCCAGGGAAACTTCTTAACTTAGGAGCAGCCTGACTGCTGGGAAGTACCTCCCCTACCGTTTCAAATGTATGTATATCTACACCAGGATTCCAGAGTCCCTTCCCAGAACCAGTTTCCGAAGTAGAGATAGCTTTGTGAGGGTTTTCATTGGAGGGGGCCCCAATTAATGCATGCTGTTTAGAGAAAATGTTAGAAAAAAAAAAAGATAAGCACAAAAGATCATTTTAAATCACTCATAAACATACCACTGAGGTAACTACTGAAGAAGTGAGGATGGTTTAAAAAAAAAAAAAAAAGTGAGGATGATTCTCCTTCTAGATGTAATGCATTTGTTTTCCAACAAAATGGGATCAGGCTGATTGTTTCAACTTGCCTAAGGTCACACAGCTAGAAAGTGGGAAGTTCAGTCTTTGTAGCCGGAGCTCAGTCGAGCCCTTGCTCTGTGCTCCCAACACGCCACAAGCCTCATAGTGATGCGGGCGAGCCCCCCACCCCGAGCCTGCTTCCTCCCACGCCACAGCCTCTGCCATGGGACAATGAATGCTCTACTTTCCAGTGCTGAATGGTGAATGGCTCCGTGTTCTCATTGTTTTCCCACTCCAGGGATTCTCCCAAGTTCCTATAACAACCTGGCCACATTCCATCTCATTTGACACCATCATCAAAGAGAGGCCTCCTGCCACAAGAATAAGTTCCAAAGATCCCTGATCTTGGCAAGGGTTGAGGGAGAACTAAATCCCAAGTTCCTGAAGACAATCAGGACTGGAAGAAGCTAGAACATGCTTTGCTGTTGCTGGGCCTTCCTAACCCTCGGCCAGGCCCCTCCGTCAGAGGCTGAGGGGCTGGGGCCGCAGGCCCTGCTGTGGAACAGCCAAAAAGGACCTTCCGAGTTCCCTGAGGCCTGCCTGTTCTGGGGGCTGGGCTCTTCACGATAGAGAAGGAGGCTGTTATCCAGGAGACTTGAGGGATGGGAAGAGCGTCTCCTTGCTTTAAACCCTCCTCTCACTCCCATGCATTGTGCGCTTGACGGAAGAGCTCTGGGCACTTGAGGGGTGGAGAAAGCTGAAGGTCCGTGGCGGGGTGAACTTTGCAGGAAGTCTTTTCAGCCAGGAACAAACGGGCAGCCAGGCCCTGAATGCAAAGGCATGGAGTGACAGATGTAAGGCTGCAGGCCCTTCTCTAGAGCCCTGGGCCAGGGGGAGGGACGGCCCGGGTTGCTTCCCAGCCTCCCTCATTGGCTTGCCTGCCTCTTGCTAACCTGCCAGGTGTCACCTTGAGGTTGTCTCCTTGGATTTGATGGGGGCATGGTCTCCAGAAGATCCTTCTGGAAACCCTGGCACCTGGGAATTCAGCTCCAGGGCAGAGAATTTAAACAGAGGAGAAGCCTGGCCCCAAGGCCCTAGGGGGTAAGGAGAAGGAAGCAAAAGGGCAAGCATGGAGTGTTAGGGTGGGGGGGGGGGAGGGGGCAGGAGACAGAGCCGGACAGTAATAGGGACAGAGGGACCCAGGAAGGAAAGGACACAAAAAGGAATGCTGGGGAATGAGTTATCAAAAACAAACAAAACTAAATTTGGGGCACCTGGGTAACTCAGTTGGTTGCGCATCTGACTCTTGGTTTCAGCTCCAGTCATGATCTTGCTGTTCATGAGTTCGGGCTCTGCATCAGGCTCTGCTGACAGTGCAGAGCCAGTGTGGGATTCTCTCTCTCTCTCTCTCTCTCTCTCTCTCTCTCTGCCGCTCCCCTGCTCATGCTCTCTCTCTTTCTCTCAAAATAAATAAACTTAAAAAATTTTTAAAAACAACAAAGGAAACTAATCTTTTTTGGCAGAGGGTATGATAGCCCACCCTCAAACTAAATGCAGACTGTAATCCCTGCTTGGCTAAAAGAGAGGGTGTCAAAAATGATATCAATATTTATCATAAGAGTATTTAATATATTAAACACATGTTGGCAGTGGTAGCACCTGACCAGGATATGAGTAGCACTCAGAAATATTTCACCCCCACAACTGGTAAAGGGACAACCCACCATCTGGGTAGTGCCTGCATGTTGCCACCTCCTGGTCTTGCCCATACTGTTTGCTTTATCGGGACGCTCTTGGTCCCCAACAGTCTACGACCATCCCCATCGATCCTTCCAGGCTCACAGCCATCTTCTCCATGAATCTGCCAGAAATGTTCTCCCTCTCCTCTCAATAGTCAGCGCATTTATTGGGTCTGCATCTCTCTGAGGTCCCTGACCACTGAAGTACCCATATGTCCCTGTTATCTGTCAGAGATTGCACAGTGCAGGGACCAAGGGGCTGGTTTTAGGTGCTTTGCAGATCCGCAGGACCCACTCACCTCTGTCCCTCTTAACACGGGGCCACACGTAAGAGGGATTTAACAAAAAATGAGTGACTGGGGTTGCTGGGGGGAGAGGTGAAGGGTATGGTCAGGGTTAGGAATCCAACTTCCAAAGCCACAGACCAAAGTCCCTTGATGGTGATGCTGATTTGACAGAAGCCCAGAATTGCAAGAGACTGCACTATTTACACAGGATGTAGATAAGAATACCCCTTGGCATATATCTTTCATAGATCCATCTAGGCCACCAACACCCCATCTGAAATAATCAGGGCCAGAAAAAAGGAAGGGCATTTCCATGTCCAGGGTCACAGAGTGTGTGGGAGGCACCTAGGAACCTCAAATCCCCTCAATCCAGTGCTGGGACATTTCTACAAGACATCAGCATGGACGGGGCACCTAAGTGGCTCAGTCCATTAAGCGTCCAACTTCTGCTTAGGTCATGATCTCATAATCCGTGAGTTTGAGCTCCACATCAGGCTCTCTGCTGTCAGTGCAGAGCCTGCTTCAGATCCTCTGTCCCCCGTCTCTCTCTGCCCCTCCCTCACTCTCTCTCTCAAAAGTAAATAAAAACATTAAAAAGAGACCTCAGCATGGAAGACCCTCCTGTCCTCATAACAGTAACTGAAAGTAGGATCATCTCCCAGTGATTTCACAGCAATGCCTGCACCCCCAAAGCTGATGCCTACTGGGGCAGGGCACCCCAGGTAAGAAAAAGAAGAGCCTTCCTTACTCTCATTCAAAGCCAGACCCAGCCCAACACAGAGAAACTGAAGCCCTGAAACATGGGTATTTTAGGCAAAGTGGAGAGTTTGGAAGTCCCATAGCTTGAGGAACTGAAAATTTAAAAAAAAAAAGAAAAGAAAAGAAAAAGGAAGAAAAACCACAAAAACCAGCATCTAGGGCTAGGGGAGAATGAATTGGCAAGGGGGTACGCGTGAGAGAACAGAGCAGGGATGGCTGGTGGGGGAGCAGGGGGAGGTGGGGGCAGCAGCTATGTCACATCATGCCTTAATTGCTCAGTCTCTGACTGTTCTCACCTGAGGGGTCAGTCTTGCACTTGCCCAGCGCAGAGCCATGCATTCTCACCTCACCAGAAAGACTGTTTGACTCATTCTTACTGTGGTTCCAAATGCTGGGACTTGCAGAAGATAATGACTTATATAGAGACAGAGTCCTGAGTCCTTCTCTTGTCTTCCCTCAGCCTTCCTATACCCTCCTTGTTCCTTCCCAGTAGTCCTGGGGCCCCCAGGGTAAGACGTCTGTGTTAAGATTGGCCCTTGGCTCCCCGCAGCCCCAGGCTATCCTCAGGGAGGCCCAAGGGAAGGGGAAACCAGGGACATAAGGAGGAGGCTCTGCTTTCCCTGTAGCTGACCTCTGATCACCTTCAGGGGGCCCTTGAGAGGTAAACCCATATAATTCTGGCAGCATGACAGGAAGTATAACCCTTCAGAAGAGAAATCTGTCCAGCTACCCAAGAACTTTAGAAACAATCATGGCCTCCAGTCTAGATAGCCTATTCTTAGAAATTTATTCTAGAAAATAAATGTAGCTGAAGTGAAAAGCGATAGGTTTGAGGCTATTTTTCTTGGAAAGAAGCAAAAGATAGGAAATCAGCTATGGTGTTAGATCTAAGTGTCTAACAGGGATGCTTATTTAGACTTTAAAACTTGAGGGGCGCCTGGGTGGCTCAGTCAGTTAAGCATCCGACTTCGGCTCAGGTCATGATCTCACAGTTCATGGGTTCAAGCCCCGCGTCGGGCTCTGTGCTGACAGCCAGCTCAGAGCCTGGAGCCTGCTTCTGATTCTGTGTCTCCCTCTTTCTCTGCCCCTCTCCTGCTCATGCTCTGTTTCTCTCTGTCTCAATAATAAATAAACATTTTTTTTTTAATCTTAAAAAACCAGACTTTAAAACTTGATTTTAAAAAATTATAGGGGCACGTGGGTGACTCAGTCAGTTGAGCATCTGACTTCAGCTCAGGTCATGATCTCACTGGTTTGTGAGTTTGAGCCCCACATGAGGCTTGCTGCTGCTGTCAGACTGACAGCCCACTTTGGATCCTCCATTCCCCTCTCTCTGCCCCTTCCCTGCTTGCACTCTCAAAAATAAACATTTAAAAACAAACAAACAACTAATTATAAAGACTTGGAAATGAGTGAAAAAAGCAAATAAAAAGTGTTCAGTGTAATAGTATGCCAAAAATGCATGCAGATAGGCAAGAACTTAAAGTGTATAAAGGTACTGACATTTGGTTCCCTTCCCTTATGTTCATGTTTTGTTCCTTAAATTCCACTTGTGGGTGAAATCATTGTGATATTTCTCTTTCTCTGACTGATTAAAAATAATATAAACACAGAGTGGGAGACAAACCATAAGAGGCTGTTAAATACAGAGAACAAACTGAGGGTTGCTGGAGGGAGTGTTGGAAGGAAGGAAGGGCTAAAGGGGTCAAGGGCACTTAGAGGGCACTTGTTGGGATGAGCACTGGGTGTTACACGTAAGTGATGAATCACTAAATTCTACTCCTGAAATCATTATTCCTCTATATGTTAACGAACTTGAATTTAAACAAAATAGTAAGTTGTCACTAGGAAGCTATCAAAGATCTTATAAACAGGATGAAAACTATAACTGTTTACAAAGCTGTATTAGGTAGAAGATAATGCTATAAATTCAGGCACTATTTCAGTTTCTGTAAAAATCCCAAAGAGGGATAAACAAGCTTTATGTTTACACTTACATTTTTATAAATAATCAATTAAAAAATTGAATAAAAAATATACTGACATTTGGATATTTTTGAATAAATATTCTATCAAAGATGTTAAAATTAGAATATCAGATGTTGTCTAGAAGGCATTTAAATAAATGGACATTCACAAAGGGATTAAGAGTACACTTACCATGATGAGCACTAAGTAATACTCAGAATTGTTGAATTACTATATTGTACACCTGAAACTAATATAATGCTGTATATTAATTATACTGATTTTTTATTAAAGTGTAGAGAAATATTATAATTAAAAAGTAGTTGATAAAAATAACAAATAAATGGACCTCCAAACTCACTATTATTGGGACTTATAAATTGATATAATCTTGGTACCGCTTGGTATCAACTACAGGGCAATTTGGCAATATATATGAAAAGCCTTAAAATGTCTTTCATTCAGAGGGGTGCCTGGGTGGCTCAGTCAATTAAGCATTCAACTCCTAATTTTGGCTCAGGTCACGATCTCACAGTTCGTGAGATTGAGCCCCGTGTCAGGCTCTGTGCTGGCAGTGCAAGGCCTGCTTAGGATTCGCTCTCCCTCTCTCTCTGCCCCTCTCCCCCTCACACACACTCTCTCTCTCAAAATAAATAAAAATTTTTGAAAAACATTAAAAAAGTCTTTCAGAAATTCCACTTGTAGGAATTTATCCAAAGAAAATAAAGAGAAATATGGGGAGGTTTATGTACATGGGTATTTGTTACAGTATTACTTATAATGGCAAAAGACTTGAAACCATCCAAGTGGTCAACGATAGAGAAAACTATTAAGTGCATTATAGAATAATCACAAAATGGATTACTATGTGGTCATGAAATATATTTTGAAATACATTTAATAACAAGAAAAAATGTCCATGATATACTGCATGGAAAAAAGAGTATATATTATGTATACATACATATTATGTAAACATATTTATCATATATGATTCCCTCTATACATATTCTATATAAAGATATATATATATACACAAACACATATTATATAAATCATCCTAATTTTGTACATATGCGTATACCAAAATGTCAATGGTGATTATTTCTGACAGGCGGGATTATGGGCTGTTTTTATTTTCTTCTTTAGACTTTCACATATTCCAGTATTTAGGGATTACTACCAGAATCATATCACATCAGAAGGCACATAATGTCAGTTTTTTCATGGCTAGTGAAGTTAAGTTTGGCCATCTGGTTAAAGGGGTGTCCTCCAAGCTCTTCACAGTAAAGATAACTTTTCCCCTCTGCTAACAGGGGCGAGACTCACTTGCAAACATCTGGATATCCTGTTTCCCTACAACTCATTACTCTATGCAAGCAGTATCCATAAGAGATCCTGGTCAGAGGCAGTTATTTCATGGAGGGTTACACAATGGCTATTTCCTGCTACATTTATCAGCTGACATTCTTCTGTGAAGATGAGCTTCCCTCTCCCACACTTCTAGTGGACTGCGGACTGATGGATTTCTCCTCCTCCTTCCTGTTGCCATTATTGACCCCTGCATTTATTATCACCACTATTATTATCATTCTTCAATATGTTATAACCTATTGTATTCTTCTTAACATTCAAATTCTCCCAAATGTGACTGGTGGGTTTCCCTTCAAGCCAGTTCCTGTGTCTTCATTCTTTGGGCACCCTCCCATATTCTGTTGCAGTTCCTCTTGCCCCAGATGTAGATTTGACCACCTCTCCAAGAAGCCCCAGTTTCTATCAGTGGGTATTGGGATTTAGAAACCAAGATCTGAGTGCTAAATGTGTTTATGACCAGATGTCATTGCTTCTAGGCTCTTTCATTGAAAAGAGCCAGGAAACCGGGAAATATAAACACAATGTGTATGTGTATTAAGTCATGAGTTTATATCCATACCTCCAATTCAGTACAACATCAAGTAGTTCTTTGTCGTTTCCCCTGCTCCAGATTTGTGCCTTCCTACTTCCACGGTGAGAACCCTGGTTCCCAACATCAATATAATTTCTTATCTATTCTGTCCTACAATACACCCCAAACAGTTTCAGATTACTACACTAATCCTGAGTCTGTGTTATTAACACTATTGCAGATAGTTTTCTCTGCCCTTCGGGATGATAATCTGTCAACCATTGATTCCCTTTAATAATTATTGAATTCAGAACAGCAAATTCCTTTCATCTTCAGTCCAAAATTAAAAGTAACTTCAGGGGCGCCTGGGTGGCTCAGTCAGTTAAGTGCCTGATTTTGGCTTGGGTCATGATCTCACAGTTCGTGGGTTCGAGCCCTGCATCGGGCTCTCTGCTGTCAGCATAGAGCCTGCTTTGGATCTTCTGTCCTCCGCCTACATTCTCTGTGTCTCTCTTAAAAATAAATAAATAAACTTAAAAAAATAAATAAATAAAAGTAAGTTCAGTGTCAGCTGGTACAACCTTGCCCTTAGAGGTCTAGGTCTCATTCCATGACCTCGGTGGAAAGCCAATGGTGGGGGTTCTGCCAACTCCTGGTGGTTTGCTTCCTCAGGTCTGATCCCATACACACTGCACCCTGACCAGAGACTCATAGCCCCTCAAGATCCCCCCAAAGAATCTACTCTTGCAGAGATTTCACAAACCAGGCAGACTTCACTGACAACTTCCCAGGAATGGGCAGAGGGGACAAAAGTGCACCATGTCAACAAATTTCACAACTCAGTGGGCCTGACCAGTCACAAGAGAGCCCCAGCCACTGGCCTCTCAGCTCATCTGGATGCTCGCTCCCCTTCCCACTGTTTCATCCTCTTCTTCCTTCTCTCTCTCTAAGCATGATCAAGAAGCACAATTCTTCCCCCTCTGTCAAGCAGACCAACGCCTTCCTCCTCTGAAGCCTTGTTTAAGAAATTCTTATGACATGGGGCGCCTGGGTGGCTTAGTCGGTTGAGCGACCGACTTTCGCTTAGGTCATGATCTCGCGGTTCGTGGGTTCGAGCCCCGCGTCGGGCTCTGTGCTGACTGCCAGCTCAGAGCCTGGAGCCTGTTTCGGAGTCTGCGTCTCCCTCTGTCTCTGACCCTCCCCTGCTCACGCTGTCTCTCTCTCTCTCTCTCTCCTAGAAATAAATAAAAATATTAAAAAAAAAATTCTTATGACAAAGACAGCCTTCTTCCTAAGAGAAACTATGGTGAATAAAATTTCCTCTGCCTCATCACACATATAAGGGTTGGAATCTTCTACAAGCATGGTCAGTTATAAATGTCAAACAAATCGCTGCAAAATTCTCTCAAGAGGAGTCTTTCCATAGACTCAGCTAATGCCTCTCAGAACCAGGTCACCAGATGGCTCACGTGGCCCAGGATCTTTCTACCTGAGGAACCTCTGGCTTCCAGAACCACCTCCTCATGTCTCCACAAACCTATTACCCTCAAAGGCAAGCAGACCTGTCTGGATCTCTTCCAGCTGGGTGGTTACCACACCATACTTGCTCCCAGAACACTGGCCAAGGGTCTGGGAGAGAAACAGTGCTCTGTACCATGAACCATGGTCTGTGGACTGAGCTGGCAGAGGGGAGTGTGGCCCTCCTGGCTGTGCTACAGTTCATGGGGGAGAACATCAGGTAAGAGACTCTCCTCTCAGCTTCTAACTTCTTGCTTCCATGCAGATGGCTTTGCTAAGCAACCTGCCTGCACTAGAGCCAGTGAAGGCCTGGAGACCCCACTCATGGCCCTTCCAGAGCTTTTAGGGCTTAGAAGATGATCTTCGTTGGGCAAAAGCTTTCCAAAAGGCCAGCATGTGGTGCTGGAAATAGTCCCGACCCAAGGTGCAGGGGAGATCCAGGAGGTGTGGGTCTTTCTGGGAAGCCTTTCAGAATCTTTGATGAGGGGAGGGGGACATGTAAATTTTGAAAACTGTTCCAAAATTACTGTTGTATTGGTTATTTTCTAGTCAGTAAATAGTTAGGTTGCTTTGACGTGTCAATTGCTGATAGGGGAAACAGGTCAAAAATGGTTTAGTGAGGTACAGGAATATTGGGGCCTTTCAAAATGCAAGAGACATGTGGTACCAGGAGGAGAGTGGGAAATGAAATGGTCTGGGAGTGAGAAGAGGGGGGACAGGAGAGGAAGGAGGGGTGAGTCCCCTGGCACAGCTGTCATGCTGCCCTGCAGGCACCCATCCATCCCCAAGGCCCCTGCCTCCTTGTGGTAATCTAGGGAGCACGAAGTACTCCTGACATCCCGTCGTCCTCCACCATTTCTCACTGTGTCTCAACCCCATCATTAGCACCCCTATCCTTCGAGTTAAGCACGGGCCTCTAGGACCTTCTGCATCAAGCAGGTGGCATTTTTGTCAGAATTCATGTTACAACTGTATCTGGTTTTGCACTGTTCTGGAGCTTTCTAGAAAGACACATCACCTAGGCGAGGTAAGCAGTTTCTCTAGCTTGGTGCTTTCCCAAATTTTTGTGTAGCCACATTGATTACTCCTCAGGAGAATCCAGACAGAGCCCAGAACCTAAAGCCTTGCACTTACGAGGCGGTAGACCCAGAGGGGCAGGTAAAGTCAGCCAGTGAAATAGCGGAGCCCTTTGTTCTCACTGACATGCCGTAGGAAACCACATCAGGGTAATTCCCACATTTCATGTTACTGGGCTGCATTCCCCACTGGGGATGGTTCTAAGCCCAGGTGCCCACAAGCCCTTGTGCTTCTTTCCATCATGGCTTTGACCTCCCAGAGGGATCAACTCCAGGGCAAAAGCAAACCAATCAATGTTCGAGAGAAGATGTGCAGAGAAGTGCTGGCTACTCGGTGAGCCAACTCAAAGGCTCAAGACCTTCCTCGGAGTATATGGGGGCCCCAGCGCGGGAGCCCGAGCCTTCTGCCCGCTGAGTAATCTTGGGATCATTACCTGGACGAGGCGTGAACTGTCTAAGAATAGCGGTTCCAGAGACAAGCTTACCTGGGTTCATACACTGGCTCCACCACTGGCCAGCACCATGTGCATGAGATTTAACTTCTGTCTGTTTCCTCATCTGTAAAATGGAACTTAGAATAACATCTACCTCATAGGGATGTTTTGAGTTGATCAAAACACTGCCCTGTTCACAGTAAGGGCTTAATAAATATTTACTTTTTTATATGTGTGCATGCATTGCTACACACATAAAAAGGCTATAAAGACATACTTCTCATGATGGCTGAAATAGACTTGGCAATAGATTTAAATGTGACGATACCACATGTTGGTGAGGGTGTGGAGCAGCTGGAACATTGCGATGGGATGTTAAATGCAGAGCCACTCTCAACAATGGTTTGGCAGCTTCCTATGAAGCTAACCATACACTGACCACACTTACCGTATGAACAAGCGACCCATTCCTAGTTACTTACTCAAGAGAAATGAAAACATACGTCCACACAAAGAATGCTCATAGCATTTTATTTACAATAGCTCTGAACTGGAAACAGCCCAAGTGTTCATCAGCAAGTGGATGGATACACACATTCTGGAACATCCTCTCAGTGGAATACTACTCAGCAATAAGGAGTCATGAACCAATGATACAAGCAGCAACATGGATGAATCTCAAAAACATTACACTAAGGAAAAGAAGCCAGACACACAAGGCTACGTGCTGTAGTATTCCATTCACATGGCATTTAAAACAGGAAGACAATATGGACAGAAAACAGGCGAGTGGTTGCCAGAGGCTGGCAGGAACAAGGGAGATCAACTTTATAAACGGGCATGAGCAAACACGGGCGTGTTCTACAGCTTCATGCTGATGGTGGATACATGACTGAATATGTTTGTCGAAATTCAGAATGGTAAACTGTACCTTAACAAACCTAACATTACCCAGAGCAGGAGGGAACTGGGTAGGGAGAGTATATAAAGGATACTTTCTCATTTAAACATACCTATGCCATGTGATCTTTTCTAATGAGCATGTCATACATGTGCTGGGTAATAACTTTATTAGAGTTCGAAGTAATAATGATGCGATATAACTACCTTGAAGGGACGTCATAAGATGCAAACGGAATGAGACAATGTGTATAAAGCATACACGCAGTTGACCCATGGATCTTCTAAAGGGACCAGGGGCCTCTACTGAGAGTGACACCCAGGACTTACCTCAGTGACAAAGAGTGTGCGAGGATCAATGATATCCAAGAAGTGCCTGAAGCGGCCGTAGAAGGATGTCTGGGGAAGGAGGTGGGAGAGGAGAGCAGGTCAGCTGCTGTCAATCAGCCTCTAGTGCCCATGGACCATGCCCCGCAGCCTACACTTATTATTGGTCCCACCGTCCCCAGGACTCCCCTGTGATGAGTGCCAATGAGACCTTGCTTCTCGATGACCTGAGGGCCTCCTGGGTCTGAAGGCTTTCTAAAGTCAACCCATAAAGACCACTCATTAAGACCCTCAGTTGGGGCGCCTGGGTGGCTCAGTTGGTTAAGCGTCCGACTTCGGCTCAGGTCATGATCTCACAGTTCGTGGGTTTGAGCCCCGCATTGGGCTCTGTGCTGACAGCCAGCTCAGAGTCTGGAGCCGGCTTCAGATTCTGTGTCTCCTTCTCTCTCTGACCCTCCCCTGCTCATGCTGTCTCTCTCTCTCTCAAAAATAAATAAAATATTAGAAAAAAAAAAAAAAAGACACTCAGTGACTGTCCCAGCTGCTCTTCAAAGTGCCTCACATTTTCCTTCCACTTCCTGAATTCCCGGAGATCCACTCCCAGCTTCCCATAGCTCCCAAGCACCCATGAACATACAGGCTAAAGGTGAGGCCCGGGCGAAGCCTCCTCCCGGCGTTCCCTGTCTCCCACAGCCTCCCTGCCTCCCTCTGGTCATCTCCAGAGAGGGAGGGTCCCCCTTCAAGGTCCAACTCAGGCTCTGTCCCCAAGGGAAAGCTCCCCACAGGCGAAGCTCAAGCATGACAGTGCCCAGCCCTCTCCCCTCCTACCTTCTTGTACCCATAGCCCTGGAGCTGCTGTGAGGCCCAGGATAGGAGCCTGCCTGCCCTGGCCTCACCCCAGAGCAGGGGCCCCAGAAAAGCAGGGCTTTGTGCAAAGCAGGCCACAGGCACTAGTGCACAATGAAAGGAAACCAGGCACCACTGCTACTGGGCCCTCTGCCCTAGGGAAAAAGCCAAGCTCAAGGGGAGGTGGGAGGATGCCAAGATGGAGGACAAAGGGGAAGCGGCAAACCTTGCGGGTTCATGCCTCACTAAACTCCGGGCTCTACCCCAAATCTGCCCTGGAGCCCCACTGCTCTCCCAGCACCATCCTCTGCATGGTGAAGGAAGCAGAAGCCTCCACAGCCCCTCCCTCCCCTTGTTCATTAGGACACCAGAACCTATAGCCACCTCTGCTGCTTTCCCTTCCCAATAAAGACCCTGCAAAGGTCCCCTGAAAGTTCCCTGTGCACACCAGGCCCCATGCTGCCTCCATCTCTCTGCTCGCTATGACCCCCCCCCCCCCCCGTATGGAGCACCCTCTCCACCTCCTACATCCAGCCCCATTGAGGTGCTGCTGCCGTTCACAGACCAGATCAAACTTCGGCACTCCTCCTAACTAAAAGGGTTGCTTCTCGGACCTCTTATAACTCAAAAGGCCTGAACCATTTCCCCCACTTATACATAATGCTGTCCTGGCAAAATCTCCCCTCTAAGTATTTAGTCTCAGAGATGTTCCGAGGTGCGGTCAGACGTAAATGCTGAGGATGGTCACCGCTGCATTATTTATAAAGGTGGATGGTTAAGCAAATAATGGTCCACTCATATGATGGAACATTTAAAATGTTTTCAGACATTCATGACATGAAAATAGGCTTATGATTTTGTAGAATGCATACAAACAGGATAATTCCAACTTTAAAAAAAATAAGGAGATGGGGGCATCTTGATGGCTCCATCAGATAAGCATCTGACTCTTGATTTCTACTCAGGTCATGAGCTCACAGTTCATGAAATAGAGCCCCGCGTCGGGCTCTGTGCTGACAGCGTGGAGCCTGTTTGGGATTGTCCCTCTCTCTCTGTCTCTCTCTCTCTGTCTCTCTCTCTCTCTCTCTCTGCCCTCTCCTACTCACGTGCTTTTTCTAAGTAAATAAATAAACTTTAAGAAGAAAAAAAATCAAGGAGATAAATAGAGCTGGTTAGACAGTAAGGGGATAACAGACAGAAAGACATCCCAACCCCGATCTACTCAAATGAGCCAGGGTTCCTTACAGAAGTGGCTGAATCCAGGGCTGGGGAAGGGAAGGAACAAGATGAACAGCTTATTGTGTCAGAAAGTAATGAAGTGCCAGCCCACAAAACAATGGACATGTTAAAGGGACCAATGAGGGGCAGATGGCCATTGTGTGCCTCCAGATGTGATACCCTGAGAAGTATACAGAGTCATTCAAATAGTGTTCTGGAGGGACTGAATCTAATCATGAGGAAACATCGGACAAACAAGTTGAGAAGCATAATCAGCCTTGCTCATCAAAGATGTCAATGTCATAAAGACAAAGAAAGGCTCAAGACCTGGTCTACATGAAAGGACACTGAAGAGACAAGACAACTAAATGTTATATGTGATTCTGTACTGAATCACAGAAAGATGCTCTCAAGGACATTACTGAGAGAACTGACAAAATTGGCACAGGGATCATAGATTAATAAAAGTATTATATCCATCTTAAATTCTAAATGTAATAACTATAATTAAGGTTATTGCTAGACACTGGATGTCTGTGCCCCTCCCCTAATTCACATGTTAACCTAACACCCAATGGGATGGTATTTTGAGGTGGGGCCTTTTGACATGAATGACATTAGTGCTCTTAGAAAAAAAGATTCCTTGGCTCAGTCAGTTAAGCGTCAGACTTCTACTCAGGTCATGATCTCACAGTTCGTGGGTTCAAGCCTCGCATCGGGCTCTGTGCTGACAGCTCGGAGCCTGGAGCCTGTTTCAGATTCTGTGTCTCCCTCTCTCTCTCTGCTCCTCCCCTTCTTATACTCTCTCTCTCTCTCAAAAATAAATAAACATTAAAACAAGTTTTAAAAAATAAAAGAGACCCCAGAGGGCCCCTACCCCTCTGCCATGGAAGAACACCAGGGCTCAAGCTGTCACCAGATGACAAATCTGCCAGTGCCTTGAGGTGAGACTTCCAGCCTCCAGAACTGTGAGGCACTAATTTCTGATGTTTATAAGCCACTCAGTCTACGGTATTTTTCTTACAGCAGGCTGAATGGACTAAGACAGAAATGTAAGAGACTGTCCTCATTTTTATGATACATAAAGTAGTAGCGAGATAAATGAATATAAGCTACTCTCAAATGGCTGAGAAACAATAACGTGTAAATAGAGAGGGTGGCAATACAATCTGCAAATGTAGACACTTTTATTTTCTTCACAGACTGAAAATGTCCTTGGTGATGCCATGTATATTTGCTGTGCTTCCAGACTTTATGATCACCTGTAGATAAAAAGAATAATAAAGGAAGTATGGCAAACTGTTAAAAACTGGTGGATCTAGGCAAAGGGTATAGGAAAGTTCTTTTGTTTTTAATGTTTATTTATTTTTGAGAGGAAAGAGAGTCAGAGCATGAGAAGCAGAGGGGCAGAAACAGAGGGCAACACAGAATTCGAAGCAGGTTCCAGGCTCTGAGCTGTCAGCACAGAGCCCAACGTGGGGCTCAAACCCGCAAACTGTGAGATCATGACCTGAGCCAAAGTCAGAAGCTCAACTGACTGAGCCACCCAGGTGCCCCTGAAAGTTCTATATTCTTAATGCAACCTTTCTGTAAGGCAAACTATTTCAAAATAAAAACTAAAAAATTATTTTGTTTTAAGTTAGATGAAAATATATTAAAACGTTAACAGAGATTGACTCAGGTAATAGGAAGATGGATGGTTTTTATTTCTTTTTAAAATGAAAAAAATGATCAGTACTATGTATAATATATGGAAGTAATATTCTATTTTTAAAATATATATTTAATTTAGGGGCGCCTGGGTGGTTCAGTTGGTTAAGCATCTGACTCTCGGTTTTGGCTCAGGCCACCATCTCTTGGTTTCATGAGTTCGAGCTCTGAATCTGTGCTGGCAATTCAGAGCCTGCTTGGGATTCTCTCTCTCTCTCTCTCTCTCTCTCTCTCTCTTTCTGCTTCTCCTCCATTCATGCTGTTTCTGTAGCTCTCAAAATAAATAAACTTAAAAAATAAAAAAATAAAAACATATATTTAATTTAAAATACTATCTAATATATTACTTGATTATAAGCTCCTGAAGGAGGTGGGCTGTTGGCTGTTCTTTCCACGTCCTCATCCTCCTTGGCTCCTGGTCTCCTGATTCACACCTAGAAGGGGCTCCAGCAACACACACCTGTCACAAGAATGAATGAGTGGGCAGGTGAGCAGTCTACAGCCTGGAGGATGCCTGGAGGGGATGGAGCCCAGGCAGGGCTCTGAAGGGAGAGTAGGACCTGAAAGGGACAACTGTATAGCACTTGGTGGCCCAAGGAAGGAGGAGGAGCAGCATGGGCAGAGGTGAGAGCCTGGAAGAATAGCCAGAGTGAAGCAACCCCTTGACGATGGTCCAGTGGAGACTTCTAGCTTCTGACTGCCCTGTGGTCTGGCACTGTCTTCATCCTGTCCTAACCCTGCTGGCCCCCTGTGTCACTCTCCACCACTGCCACTAAGAGAGAGTCCCAGGAAAAACATTTTGCTCCACAGATATGTACACCCTCTTCCGAGCTGGGCGCAGGGATCGCCACAGTGAGTAAGCACTCAAGGAGCCGAGTCCATCAAAAAACACAAGTAAACAAATGAATACAAAATACTGTGACCAGAGCTTAAATGAAGCATTATAAAGTACAGTGGGCACACAGATGATTTCTTCCTCGTGAGCAAGGAGGTTTCCCAGAGGCTCTGGGATGGGTGGATGGACGACTTTACCAAGCAAAGAAGGGTATCGGCAAGGGCTCTGACACACAAAGGCCAGAGTCAGAAACTGCACCACTGTCACTCAAAGGAGGGATTGAAGTGTGATAAAAGACATTTCAGAAAAAAGAGGGCAAGGCCAAGAACAGATAGGGTTTGACTGGAATGCTCTGATAGATACTCACTGTAGGGGAACCTGGGTGGCTCAGTCGGTTGAGCATTCAACTCTTGGTTTCAGCTCAGGTCTGATCTCATGGTTGTGGGATCAAACTCCAAATTGGGCTGGCAACATGGAGACTGCTTGGGATTCTCTCTCGCACTCTCTCTCTGCTCTCTGCCCTTCTCCTGTGTGTTCTCTCTTGTTCTCTCTCTCTCTTTCTTTCAAAATAAATAAAATTAAATTTGAAAAAATAATCACTTTAGTTACCTGGGGAATATATTTACTCGATCTATATACATCAAATACCTACTATGTGCAAATAGCTCAGCTGAGAAGTGCAAGGCAAACAGACATAAAGATCCATCCCAAGCCCTAAACAATCTTATCACCTAGTAGAAAATTTTAAAAATTAAAAGAGAAGCAACTACCAGACTTGTGGTTTTATTCATTCATTCACCAAATAGCTACTCAGGACCTACTATGTACCCAGCACTGTGCTGGGTCCTGGGATAGAACAAGGGACTGACTGACTGGCGGAAGGAGGAAGAACGGAATATGGATAATGCCTTGATTTCTAGTTAGATACTAGTGCTTACTAACCAGGACAAA
This sequence comes from Hyaena hyaena, assembly GCF_003009895.1. Lineage (NCBI taxonomy): Eukaryota > Metazoa > Chordata > Mammalia > Carnivora > Hyaenidae > Hyaena > Hyaena hyaena. Next base: position 387,925 of record NW_024081224.1, on the reverse strand, counting down.
GAAAACAAGAAGCATACTGACCTTAGTGGAAGGGAAGATAAAAGTTCTGTATTGGTCATGAGAGTTTGAAATACTTAAAGGGTCTCTCAGATGTAACATTTCAATAAATACTGCAAATATAGGCCTGAGATTCAAGAAAGGGGTTGTGAGTTATAAATGCTAGGCACGGGTGATAATGTACTAATCCAGTCAGCCTATGACCCCCAGGGACAAACATGCAGTCTGACAAAGTCACGTCTACTGACTCACTGCAATGATGGAGCCACACAGCAGAGAAACGATGAGGCACGTCAGCAAACAAAGGCAGAAATGGAGTTAGTACAGAATTCTGGGGAAAGGTAGAGAAAACTTTAAATGACGTGGTGCTTCAATAAGCTCAAAGCAAAGCACATCTATGAGATAAGGGGTCCATCTAGGTCTAGACTGAGAAATGGGCACAGGATCTTATTTCCTTAGAAACTGTAAAATTAAGATGAATGTGGAATGTTATGTCCAGAAACTGCTGCACTTGGGTTAGTTCCATGAGTCAAAGTGACTTAGACCCACCTATCAATAGGTGGATATTTCATTCCTACTGATACAATTTTAAACAGCAAAGTTTCTGGGAATCTATGATCTTGGAGAATGTGATTTCTCAGTGAGTATGGAACAGCAGTTACTCAAAGACGTAAGTCATTTGGAAACTTTGTAGCTGCCACAAGTCCTTGTGAGAAACACATTCTCTGTAGAGAGGGGGCATATATGTCTGTCCTCCCAGACTGAAAAATGGCAACAAAGGTTTTACTTTCTCAGTCTGAGTTACTTTTTATTTTCTCAAAAGTTTTAGGGGTGCCTGGGTGGCTCAGTTGGTTAAGCGTCTGACTTTAGCTCAGGTCAGATCTCATGGTTCGTGGGTTCAAGCCCGCATCAGGCTCTGTGCTGACAGCCCAGAGCCTGGAGCCTGTTTCAGATTCTGTCTTCCCCTCTCTCTCTGCCCCTCCCCCACTCATGCTCTATCTCTCTGTCTCAAAAATAAATAAACTATAAAAAAATTTAAAAAAAAAAGTTTTAAACGTATGGCCTTCCTCTCCCCTCCGAAATTCAGCCCCCATCTTTACCCAATCAATCATGGATGTTTTCCCTTTCCTTTTTCTTTAGCGGAAGAATGAGTCAGCCCAGTGATTCCTTCTCTTTCCCTTCCCAGCAAAGGTGAGTCATCTCACTCTCAGCAGGGCCTGCGGCACAGACGGTCTCACCTCTACACCTCCTGGGAGAGGGGGCTAGGGTGCAGCAGCTGAAGGTCCTGGCCTGAAGGAAACTGACAGCCCTTCTATACCCAGACCTCTAAGTCAGGGCTCTTCCAGATCAGGAATAAAATACGCACCGAACCTATAGCCCAACGGCAAAAAGCCTGAGCCAGCTCAGCAGTCCTCAGCCAGGCTGCACAATCAAACGCCTGGGTATCCCCAGACAAGGTCTTCCACTCAGGGATTCAAATGCTATTATTGGCTAGGGTGGGCTCCAGGCGTTGGTATCCATTTAAAACCCTGCCCAGGGGTGGTTCAAAGGTGCAGCAGCGATTGAGAGCCACTGGACTAGAAGGCGTTGACCTTGTCCACAGCACAAACCAGCTCCAACACCAGCCTTGGAAACAGTCACTCTCCAGCCTAGAGGATGTAAATGATTAAAACATAACCACCTGCAAGGCATTTTCATCCCGGAAATTGAGTTCAGGCAAACTCTGTAAGAAATCTCCCTACTGCCTTCCAACTCTCGGCCCACTCACAGCTTTCTTCCTAGACGTGAAGAGTGCACTTTCCTGTCCAGCCAGCTCCTCCTTCCCTGAGGGAGCCTTGTGCAACCCATCTGCTCTGCTGCCTCAGTTGATTTCTGGATTTCCCGTGCACAAACACAGCACACTCACACCCCCAGTCAGCTAGGTGAATGACTCAGGCAAAGGAAGAGTAAAAAGGAACTTTAAAAACAAAACACAACTTATTTCTGTGTAGACTGAAACACAAATGGGAAGAAGCACATCTGTTAGCTCCCTGCCCTAGAACCTGACTTGCCAAAATGGTGTCTGGGCCCGAAGAAGAGAAAAAAACCAAGTTCAGAAAAGGAAATGGGCAGAAAAGAAGGAGGAAAGAGAGCACAGTCAGGCCACAGAGCTTCCCCAGGTGCTGTCCTATTATCTTTCTCCCCTTCACTAGGCAATATGGGGCAGTGGTTAAAGCATGGAGTTCAAGTTTATAGCAACAACAGGGGACAGAAAAACATGTTAAGTAATACCACAGATCTGCCATCAGTCGTATGCAGAATGAGGGACTCGACAAGACAAACAATCCAGTTTCTTCAACAAATAGGAAAAAAAAACAAGTGAAGGAGAACCAATAGATTAGAAGAGGCTTATCAGTCAAATATAATGTGTGGGCCTTTTGGGTTGCTGACTCAAACAAACCAGTTATTTAAAAAAAGATGTGATTGGGGCGTCCGACTTTCGCTTAGGTCATGATCTCATGGTTCATGGGTTCGAGCCCCGCGTCGGGCTCTGTGCTGACTGCCAGCTCAGAGCCTGGAGCCTGTTTCAGAGTCTGTGTCTCCCTCTCTCTCTGACCCTCCCCTGCTCACGCTGTCTCTCTCTCTCTCTCTCTCGACATAAATAAAACATTAAAAAAAAAAAACAGATTTAGCTTCCCAATAAATCCCCATTGCACAGATGAGTAAACTAAGCACAAAGAACTCAAAGGCTTTGCCTAGGGTCACAAGGTTAAAAGGAGACACACAATTCAAACCCAGGTCTTAAGCTCTGTAACAGGCACTGTTGGTNCTCTCTCTCTCTCTCCTAGAAATAAAAAAATTTTTAATTAAAAAAATAAAATAAATAAAATAAAAATAAACAAATAAAAATAAAAAATGATGTGATAATCACGGAAATGTGAGTAGTACAATGTTGTGTCCCCCCCAAAGTCAGATGTCGAATCTTAACCTCCAGTGTGAGGTTAAGTTTGGTATTAGGTGGTGGGGCCTTTGGGAGATACTGAGGAAATGAAGGCATGAATGGATTAGTGCCCTTATAAAAGAGATCCCAGAAAGATCTCTCTACCCTTGTATCATGCAATGCTATAACTACAAGGTGCTACCTATGAACTACAAAACAGGCTTTTGTCAGAGTTTGCCAGTACCTTGATCTTGAACTCACAGCTTCCAGAATAGTGAAAAGTAAATTTCTATTGTTTGTATGCTACCTGATCTATGGTATTTTCTTATAAAAGCCCAGACTAAGACAAATAGTAACTGGTCTGAAAATATTAAGAAATAATTATTTGAGGTGTGTTAATGGTATTGTAGTTATGTTAAAAACCCTCTGATACCATGTGAGAAAGAAGGCACTTCACCTCTGTGATATTCTTCCTCCAAAATGCATAACTCCAGTCTAGCCATGAGAGACACCAGACAAATCCAAATTGAGAGATATTCTACAAAATACCTGATCAGTACTCCTCAAAACTGCCAAGGTCATCAAAAACAAGGGAAGTCTGAGAAGCTCTCATAGACCAGAGCTAAGGAGCCATGAAAAGGAAATGTAATGTGGGATCCTGGATGGGATCCTGGAAGAGAAACTGGAATATTAGTGTAAAAAAATAGCGAGATCCAATAAAGTCTGGGAGTAGAGTCACTAGTAATGTTCTGGAGAAACTTAACAGAGGACCCCGGGGGAGGGGAAGGGGAAAAAAATAGTTAAGGAGAGGGAGGGAGGCAAACCATAAGAGACTCTTAAATACTGAGAACAAACTGAGGGCTGATGGGGGTGGAGAAGAGGGGGAAATGGGTGATGGGCAGGGGGGAGGGCACTTGTTGGGATGAGCATTGGATGTTATATGGAAACCAACTTGACAATAAACTATAAAAAAAATTAACCATATAATTTGCCTTAGGTATAGCAAACAGGTCTCTAGCACATGTAAGAAAGAGTAGAGCTTTGTGTTTGAAAGGAAATCATTCAGGGGCGCCTGGGTGGCTCAGTTGGTTAAGCATTTGACCTCTGCTCAGGTCACGATCTCACAGTTCATGAGCCCCACATCAGCTCCGTGCTGACAGCTCAGAGTCTGGAGCCTGCTTCAGATTCTGTGTCTCTCTCTCTCTCTGCCCCTTCCCCACTCATACACGAGCATGCTCTCTCTCTCAAAAATAAACAAACATCAAAAAATTTTTTAAAATAAAGGAAATCACTCTAAACTGAAGACAAATAAAAAAATAGTAATGTTCCAACATTGGTTTCTCAGTTTTGACAACTGTGCCATGGTCAGTGTCAACTGTACCATGAGATGATAACATTAGGGGAAACGAGGTGAGGGTTATACCGGAATTCTATTCTTTTTGACTTCCATAAATCTAAAATTATTCTGAAGAAATTGGTGCAGCCACTCTGGAAAACACTATGGAGGTTCCTCAAAAAATTAAAAATAGAACTACCCTATGACCCAGCAATTGCACTACTAGGTATTCATCCAAGGGATACAGGTGTGCTGTTTCAAAGGGGCACATGCACCCCAATGTTTGGAGCAGCACTATCGACAATAGCCAAAGTATGGAAAGAGCCCAAACACCTATCAACAGATGAATGGATAAAGTAGATGTGGTATACACACACACACACACACGTGCGCGCACAATGGAGTATTACTTGGCAATCAAAAAGAATGAAATCTTACCATTTGTAACTACATGGACATGAAACTAGAGGATATTATGCTAAGCAAAATTAGTCAGAGAAAGACAAATATCACATGACTTCACTCATATGAGGACTTTAGGAAACAAAACAGATGGACATAAGGGAACGGAAGCAAAAATAATATAAAAACAGGGAGGGGAGCAAAACATAAGAGACTTAAATACAGAGAGCAAACAGAGGGTTGTTGGAGGGGTTGAGGGAGGGGGGATGGGCTAAATGGGTGAGTGGCATTAAGGAATCTACTCCAGAAATCATTGTTTCATTGTCTGCTATCTAACTTGGATGTAAGTTTCTTTAACTTTTTTTATTTATTTCTGAGAGAGAGAGACAGCACGAGCAGGGGAGGGGCAGAGAGAGAGGGAGACACAGAATCTGAAACAGGCTCTAGGCTCTGAGCTAGCTGTCAGCACAGAGCCCGACATGGGGCTCGAACCCATGAACCATGAGATCATGACCTGAGTCTCAGTCGGATGCGTAACTGACTGAGCCACCCAGGTGCCCCATAACTTGGATGTAAATTTAAAAATTAATTAACTGATTAATTTAAAGAAATAAATAAAACTGGGACCATGAAATATCTAAAGTTTTATCTAGTGGGGAAAAATAGTTATTCTGAAGTAAAAAAAAAATTTTTTTTTTAAGTCCTGGTGCATCTGGGTAACTCAATCGGTTAAGCGTTTGACTCTTGATTTCGGCTCAGGTCATGATCTTGCGGTCATGAGATCAACCCCCACGTCAGGCTCTCCACTGCTCTTTCTCTCTCTCTCTCAAAATAAATAAATAAACATTTTTTTAAGTCTTTAGTTTTTAGAGATACCTACTAGAAGGTATAATGAAATGATGGGTTGTCTGAGCATTGCTTTAAAATAACTTATTGGTTGGGATTGGGGGTATATACATGAAATGAGGCTAGCCTCACAGTGGCGATTGTTGAAGCTCAGTGATGGGTGGACCATTCTTTGATGACTATCTCCACTTTTGAAAGTCTGAAAACCTTAATATAAAGATTGACAATAAGAAGTACCTGGGTGGCTCAGTTGCTTAAGCATCCAACTTTGGCTCAGGTCATGATCTCACAGTTTGTGGGTTTGAGCCCTCACATTGGGCTATGTCCTGACAGCTCAGAACTTGGAACTTGCTTCGGATCCTCTGTCTCCCTCTCTCTGCCCTTCCCCTACTCTATCTCTCTTTCAAAAATAAATAAACATTTTTTTAAGTTGACAATAAACCAACAAACAAGGACTCTGGAGCCAGACTGACTAGGAAGTGAGTTCATCTGTGTGTGTGCGGCAGCTTCCTCACGTACCTGCCTCACAGAGTTGTCACGAACATTAAATAAGCCAATATGCCGAAAGGTTGGAACAATGCTTGGCTATTATCATCATCTTATGGGAAGAAAGATGGTCACAGACCAAAGCCCACAAGGCACGTCATGTCTCTCCACCCTCTGACATTGCTCAGTGTCCCTTATCCCCCAGCCCTCTTGCACAGAGAACCTTGAAGGATGGAGGAAAGCAAGGTCCTGAGGTGACTCTGGGAAGTGAGAAGAGAACTGTCTGTACCCAGTCTTGCAGAAAGCGATGAGACTAGTTGGGGACGGAGGGTGGTGTCCCTGGCGTGGGCTCTGGATGATGAACCACTCAGGGTTCAAGTGGCTGCAAGCAGCCAGTGTGGTAGGAGGGAGGGTTTGAGGGGGAGGGGGAGGGTCTGATTTCAGGAAGAAGTCAGCATGGGTGGGCCATGTGGGCCTTTGGGGCCTCTTCTAAAGGGAGGTGATTATCTCAGAAGCAGGGGAAGCCACTGGAGAGGGGTTAAGTGTGTGGCGGGGGAGTGGAGGGAGTCACCTGATCAGACCTGCACTGTTGAGACTGCCAAGTGGAAGAAGGTTGGGATTGGAAGGGAGCCAGAGTAGAAGCAGGGAGACCTGTTAGGCTTCCACAGCCTCGGAGATAGATAATGGCGGCTTGATCCAGGATTCCAGCAGGGGAAACCGGTGAATTTGAGAGCTGTGAACACTGGGCCTCTGGTTGTATTTAGAGGGTGAGGAGAGGAAGGGAAGTGTACAGGGGGACTCGCAGGTCTCTTGGGTGGCAACTGGGTGGCAGATTGGGCTGTGGTGTGTCAGGAGCAGGAGGGGGCAGGGGAGCGGTGAGAAGTTCCTTCACATGGGCAATCACTTGCACTATGCTTTCTGCAAGTCACTATGCTGGAGGAAGGGCGCTTCCAAAGCAAATACAACAAACACTTTTATTGCCCTCAAGAGCGGTGCCAAAAAGAGATATGGCAATGACTGGAGTAATCTCAAATGTGCATATATAGCTCCAGCGGTGATCACAGCAAAGAGCTCAGTCATTAAGGCCACTGGGAAGTTCTCAATAACTGTGTGTTGTGTGACTAAATGTCCCAGAACAGGTACCCAGAAAAGACAACCCACAAATCTTTATTCAGCACATCACCATGTGTCTAGCCCCACCTCGGGGTAAGACAGAGACAAGGGAGGGGAAGACCAGCCCCTTCTCTCAAAACATGCACACAAGGGGTGAGGAGAACAAGTTAGTATTAGAGGAACACAGGACAGACTGTCACTAAAGGCTAACTTAAGAAGATCCCACTTGGGGTGGCCATAGGGGAGGGTCAGGGAAGAGTCAGTGACTTGGTCCCCTGGTCAGGGATAATATCATATGGAAGAAGAGAGGAAGTGTTTCCAGAGCAGGAGGCCTGGCTGATCCTTAAAGAGTGAGTAGAATGTGTATGGAGGGCTAGGAAAGGGGGACAGCCAATGAATGGTCACTAAGGTGCAGGGAGAGGCACCCCTGACAGTCTCGCCCTAGGCAGCACCCTGCACTGGCCAGGAAGATGCCAGTCTTGTTCTGACACCTACATGCTGAGATGGTTTTTTTTTTTTTTTTTTTTTTTTTTTTTTTTTTTTAAAGTCCTGTTTTAAAACAGTGAGGACATTTTTTTCGGAAGGCTCAGGGGCTCAATTCCTTAATTATCAGTGAAGCTCGGTGCACCACTTTGCTGGAAGCAGTCCCTCTCCCACACAACCACGACCACCAAAAAGCAAAACAAAAAACCCCGCAAACACACACACACAAACCCACCACCTCACCGACCTTGTACAATTTCCTTTCTTCCTGCAAACTTCTTTCTGTCCGCCTCCGCTGCCCCCCACCCAAGGCAAACCCAGTTCACTTCAGTCGAGCCTCTTTGCCCTTTTCCTAAGAAAGTCCACTTCCTCCGCGCTGGAGGCAGTGGAGGACGGAGGGTCTGAGGCGGCCCGCAGCGTGGGAACGGCCCCTCCAAGCGTTCAGCCCTGGTCGCACGTCCAGGCTGTCGGTTCGAGCCTCATCTCCGTAGCAGAGGACGAGTTAGTGACGCCCTGTCGGGGGTCCCCAGGTATTAAAGGGCCACTGTCACCGTGCTCCAAAGAGCCCGATCGCGTCCAAAGAGCCGAACGCTCGGCGGCGCCAAGGCCCGGGTCCCGGAGACCCTCCTCGGAGGTCGCACCGGGGGAGGGAGCTGAAGCGGGCTCCCGGGAACGCGGACTCTTCCGACAGCCCGCGGCCCCAGGGGATGACACAGCGTTTCCTCCGCACCCCGGCTCTCCCTGCACGTCCTCGTTCCATCCCCGGCAGGGCACCATCCGGCCGACTCGCATCAGCAAATTCCCCGTTGGAGGGGAAAGGTGTCGCCAGGTCGCGGGGACCCCCCCTCGGCCCGTGGCCCTAAATCATCGCACACAGCGACCTGGTTGGGGTCAAGGGCTGGGAGTGTGACCGCGGGGTCGGACACAGCCCAGGGGCTCCGCCAGCAGCTCGGAAAGAAGGTCAGTCCCCACCCAGGGAAAGTTAGAAGGCATCTCCGCCACGCCAACTTGTCATCCAGAACCGGACTCGAACTTTCCGCCGGGAGTGGCTGGCTGCACAGTCCAAAGCGACCCTGCAGAAGCCGCTCGGACCCGGGGCGCCAGGTTCCCCGGCCGCGACCATCAGTGGCCAATCACAGAGCGCCTCGGGCGGGAAAGGCTGGAGGGCGCGGGCAACAGAGGAGTGATGGCACCGGCGGCCAATAGGAAGCTGAAATGGGAGTCCTCGCCCACCCTGCTCGCCAATGGGAAAGGGATGGCTGTGGCCGAGGTCCCCGAGGCAGTAGCTGCAAGGTTCCCCGGTGGCTGCAGGTCTGAGGACCCTAGGACTAAAAGGAGATTTTGAAGAGGAGTTTGCGCACCCTCCCTGTGCCACCCGCCGACCTTCAGACCATAGCTCGGTCCTCACCTGCTGGAAGCGAGGTTTGCCCAGCTGGAAAGGAGGTGCATCGGTCGAGGTGTTAGCGGCACTAGCCGCCGCCGCCGATGCTGTAGTCGCTGTATCCGCCATGGCCACTGACGCCTGCAATCTCCGGCCCTTTTAAAATGTCCCTCCTCGGCCCCCGCCACAGCTGCTTCTCCCGATTGGCCATAAGCAACCGCAGCGAGCCGGGGGCGCAAGGGATTGTGGGGAGTGTAGTTTTTCTAGTCACAGCGCTTGACAACCCTAGACTGCGGAGAGAGTTGTGCTGATTCAAACCCGGTCTCGGTTCCTGCCGCCAGTTCTGCAGGGCTCGGCAGTATGGGAAGAGCGTGCGTGTACGACTCTACGGTCCCGATAGGGGGCCACAGGGCTATCCCTCGCTGGTATCCTGCCCCTAGAAGTTTCAGTGGCTGCGGAGGGTGTCGCTCCCGGAGCTCTCGCCCAAAAGAGCCCTAGTCAAGCGGCTCCGACCCGGCACCAGATGGACGAAGGCTCCGGGTTAATCTCGAAAGGCTTTCTGCAAGGACTTGCACTGCGGGGCCCTAATGCAGTTTCTTCTGCCGACACCCTGCCCCTCCCCTTGTGCTCTCCAGCCACCCTGATACTGAGTACGGGAACATGCTGGCGGGCTCCCCGCCCCTGACGCTTGTACATTCTGAACCCAAAAAACTATCTTTGCCTGACTCTGGCTCTCCTGACCTCAGCCTAAACATTGCATTTCCCGATCCATCACCCTACATTCCCAAAATCCACTATGCTCCTATAGTATCCAGCACTTCTTCCTTGCAGCCCTCGCACTTTTAATTATTTATGGCTTTGCCTATGTGCTTCCTACTGTGAGGTCCATGAGACAGGATGTATGACCTTTTGATTCACTGCGAAGTCCTCAGTGCCAGGCTTGGGAGGACTCCCAACAGGGACTCCAATATGCATTGACTGTATGAGTTAAATAGTGGGAGCTTCAGAGCCCTGGCAGCTTCCACTTCCTTTGTCCAACTAAGAAGATCCCTCCTCAGTTCAATTCCCAGGCAGGAAGAGAAGTGGGAGTGGGGGGTGGGGTTCAGTAATGTTTATTAAGCACTACAAGGACTTTAGGTAAGAAAGTGCTGCATATCATAGAGCAAGACACCAGCAAGGATAATAAACACACTTGTGCAGAACAGAGTAGAAGGTTCTCAGATGAATCATCTGGTCAGTGAGCCAGGCTGGGAGGATGAAAAGGAAGCTACCCAAGAGGGCAGTAGAAATAGTTTTGATCCTAGGGAATCCCACTTTGGGTCTCCTTAGTCTCAAGGTGAGGTGCAGTATTGGCTCATGCCTACTCATGTCTTTCTGGACAATGCATGATCTGTAGCAGCCAGTTCCTCACCCACCTCACCCACCAACAAAAACCACAAGAAACAGATGATTCCTAAAGCTGGAGAGACAGTCTAGCTAGCTATGAAGAACCGTTTGTATCTTGGATTTGTATCTTTCCTACTAGACTCTGTGGTTTCACATTAGTAATCAAGTCTTTTACTCTCTGTATTCCCCCCACAGTGCTCAATAAATGTGGGTATCTCGGCAAAGAAAAGACTGAGTCCATGCCACTTGTCAACGCTGTGCTGCTGCCCCTGACATTAAGACAGGGGCAGTGGCATCCAAAAACCCCATTACCCGCCTTTTCCCCCAGGGAGCCTCGTACATACATTTATCAAAACAGGAACACAATAGAGCCACCTGCAGTATATGAACTTTTTATTCTTCATAAAGTGCTCAAAACATGAAGAACAAGCTCTTTATAAACAGGAGTTACAACTAGGAAGACAAACAGCAAAGCAGAACTGTGCCTGCTCTCTGCCCACCCCACCTGCAACTCTCCAAGTCGTGACGAGGAGCAGAGACATCCAACAAGAACCTTGGACTTCAACTCAAAGCTCTTCTGAAGACATCCTTGCCCTGGGCATTCTGGAGGCCCACAATCAAGGATGAGTGGAAGATCAGGGTCAGGGCTGATAATGGATAGAGCCCAGAAGAATACATAGTAGAGAAGTGCTCCCCTTCTCCCAGAAAAGATACCTACCCAACCCCCACTGGCCCCCAAAAAACATGACCCAAGATCTAGACACCTGGGGACATTTTCCTCAGCTTTGATGAGTGATCCTTAAGGTAGATAACATTACAGGGGCTTTCCCCCTATGTGTGGGGGCTCCTCTGCTTCATCCTAGCAGAAAACATCATCCACAGAGCACATGTCCTTCCAAGGCTGTCGAAGAGATCCCCCAGGCTCTCTCCGGAAGAGGAGGTGATTCCAGACAAGCTCTCACCTCTTCACTAGGCCAAAAGTATCCTCCTTCAGCACCTCCTTACCCCAAAACTCTTGCTAAAGCAGGGCACCCCAAGCCACTAAAGGTTCCCTGTGGATGCCAGGGGAAGCCTGCCATGGTTTTCGCAAGCAAACCGGGGCTGGGCCAAAAGATAGACACTTCATTTCAAAGTGCACTGCAGCCAAGCCAGGCAAGGCCATGGGGCAGAAGGGACAGGCTGGGAAAGCAGCTAGTGGATGGAGAGGAGAGTAATAAAGCCTTTTTCCTAAGTATAGGCAGAGTGGGGCCTCCCACTTCCAGAATATAGTTTTTAGCCTAGGACCCTCCTCAGTTGGGGTTGAGGGAGGAAAAGAAGGTGGCAGGAAAGTTAAAGGAGCAGTGGCAGCTTCACCAGACCCTTAACTGAAATGAATTCTGGGGGAGGGGCACAGCGTGGAGTGAGTCTCACCATCCTCCTTTCCCATTTCCAGGGCTCTGACAGACCCAGCCCCATGTGCTCAGCAGGGAGGGACGGGAACACCAAACAGAGAGAGAGGTCTACATCCAGAGGCTCTTGACCCCACCCACAAAAGGCACATTTTAATTGGTTTCCAAAAGTTCAAACCCTGCTGCAGCACAGAGTTTTGGCATCTGGACAGGCAACAAAAACAAAGATGGAGGCTTGATCCCCAAACATAAGCAGCCCAAAGCCCTGAGGCCTGGAGGGGCCCACAGCTTGGAGGTAGGTGAGGAGGTGCTCTCCCCCCACTTGCCCCAGCTCTCCATACATTCACATGTGACACTCAATGGGAAGATCAGAAGAGGAGGGAGGGCGGGGGGGCTGGAGAACACACATCATCCCCATCCATCCATGTGGCACTCATTCTGCAAACAGCTGGAAACACACAAAAATCAGGACACAGCAGAGATGAGACCAGACCACACAGGCTCCTTGCTCTCAAGGGAACAGACATGAGGCTCCAGTTGCCCATGACTCCAAAATGGGCAGCTTGGTTCCTGCCACAGCCCCGGTAATGCTAGGAGCTCTCCAGGGGCTGAAGACAGATGAGGAGGACAAGGGTTTAGCTTCGGATGAAATGACTGATCATTGTTGTAGGGTAATAAAGTATGTCCCAGATGCCACATCAAATTGCAGCTTACCCCTACTCCGACTTGAGGACTAAATTCTTTGTTCCAATTCCCTGGAGCCCCCAAAACTAAGGGATATGAAAATAGGCAGGTGGGAAAGACTGAGGGCTCCCCCAAACACACAAGTTGTACACGGAACCTGATGCCTCCAATGGGAGTCCAAAGGGTCCCCCTTCCAGCAGCCCCCATGGAGGCAGAAGGGAGGAGGAGCAAGGAGCGACAACGGAGGACAGACAGCAGCCTGCCCAGGTGAGAGTGAGTTCAGCGGGAGGGAGGGCGGTGCAAGCCCTGTTTGGGCAGTGGGTCCACGCAGACCCTCCCGGGGGCAGGGGTGAGGAGGGCTACTTGGGGGGGCCAGGGGGGATCTGCAGCAATGTGGGTGAGGTCTCCATGATCCGCACCAGCAGCCGGTCAATGTAGCTCTCCAGCTCCTGCACATGCTCCTCCCGCTGGCTCAGCTCGCGCTCCCGCTGCAAGAGCAGGCCGATGAGCTCGTCGTGGGTCAGGTGGTAGTACTTGGCCGACTGGTCCAGCACACCTGAGTCCTGAGACCAGGAATGAGCATGAGCAGGGCAGCCTCAGGCCTACCTGCCCGCCCACCCACCAACACCCAGGTTTCACCCCTACAGGCCCCTGGAGCGGCCTCTGTCTCCAATGCGAGAGACAGCCTAACTGGCTTCAGGGCTCTGGTGCAGGGACCAGGCCTACTCTTAGCTCCGCTCTGCCCAGCACCACCCTGCTCTTCCTCTCTCCACACCACCACATCTGCTCTGACGCCCCCTGGCATCCTGCCGGGCCTCACCTTCAGCCGCTTGGCGTCCACAGTCTGGCCAACGTGGGGGGCTGGAGCCACTGGCTGAATGCCACCAGATGTGACTGTCTTGAGCTTCTCCAGCCCACTGCTCAGAGCTGTGCTCAGACTGGAGCGGGGCTGCTTCCTGTCCGGGCTGCCCTCCACAGGGGCAGCACTGAGGGGCTTCACGGGGTGGGGGCTGCGGACACAGAGAGGAGACGCCTTATGAGGAGGGCGGGCAGCGCAACGAAAACATGGGGCCACCTTCTCTGCGGGCGAGCAGGTCTGCTGGACACAAACCACCACGTGGTGGCAGCTGCCCCTACACAGCCAGGGCCTCGGGTGGCTGCTCCCTTCATTTGTCAGCAACCCTCCCCTCTTCCTCCCTCACTGCCTGCACCCTCTCCAGTTTATTCCCTCAGAAGACATGTCGCTTCACAGGGACGGAAGAGGCCGGCCCACAGCCTTCTCTGCACCTACAGCCAGTCTTTGCCAGCCCCCCCCCCCCAACTCCTCCATACTGCAACCTTTCTCTAGGGGACTGACCAACTCTCCCAGTTTCCCAATTTTCCCAGGACAGGGGATTCCCAAGGTGTAGGACTTTGGGTGCTCAAACCAGGAAAGGCCTGGGCAGACTAGAACACTTGGGTCCCCACCTCTCTCTACTGGTTGCTTCCCTTCAGCATTTACACAGGCCTGAGAAACCCTCCCTTGACTCAGTCCCCACCTCCCCATCTTCCTCCCCCAGCCCCAGAGCATGCACACTGCATTCTATCTCTACAAATTCTTACCTTCTGTGACTCCTCAACCCATCAGAACGGGACGTTGGCCCCGCCAGACCATCACAAGTGTTCCTGCCGAGTCCACCAACCCCTCGGGTCTCAACTCCCTGACCTTTCTGTGGAGTTCACACCCGGACCACTCCTTCCTTCGGCCTGCTCTCCCTCATTTTTCCCCCAAGACCTCCAGCTGGTTTTCTGACCTCTAATGGTCTCCTCTCAGTCTTAACTGCAGGTCTGCCCTTGGATCTCTCCCCTCCCCACCATGGCTCCCACCACCTCTAATGTCCAGCTGCAGCCCAGACCTCACCCCCTGAGCTCTAGGCTCACATACAGTTGGAGGCTGGTTCGCTCCACACCGGGTCCAGTTTAGGCACATCATACTCCCTTCCACGTGTGTCCTGTCTGTTCTTTCCTGTGTCCCTCCCAGCAGTGAGTGGCTCCAGTCAGACACCTGCGAATCCCTCTGATTCCGCCCCCACTGCTCAGCTGCAGGGCGAACAGAAATCAAGCCCTGCTCCCTCTCATCTCCTCTCACCCCATCCCCTCCTCTCCAAGCCAGTGCGAGCTAAACTTCCTCCAGCTACAGCTGCTAACTCAGCTCCTCCAAGGGAGACTTGTCTACCTCCAACCACACCCGCGTGCTGCTACGGGACTGTGAACTAGCTCAGCGTCTCCAACGCTTAAACAGCCTTTACTGGTTCTCTATCAGATAAGAAAACACGATATACGATTGCGCCCTGCACTTTCCTCCTGGGTCCTTTCTTCCTCACACACTGCAGCAACCCAGGAAATGTGATCTTTCTCACCTGCAAGCTCTTTTAAAAGCTGTCCCTCTGCCTGAAACACTGGCTCTTCACCTGCTGGCCTACTAACTCCTCTTCATGTTTCAAAGCTATGCAAGGCCACTTCCCCTAGGAAACTTTCCTGATTCCCCCAAGCTGACACAAGTGACCCTACTCTGGGATCCCCCAGCACCCTGTACCTGTGACAGGTATGCAAACTGCAAGCAGCAGGCCCTCAAATCAACTCTTTTCCCAGGGTTTGGACTATTCAGAAGTAGGAAGCAAACTGGCTTAGCCCAAAGCCCTGAGCTCCATTGGAGGAGGGAGTGCCCAGACCCAGAGAAGCCAACTCTGCTACTCAGGACAGGGCCATGGATTCAGTCTCAAAACCTGAGAAGAGTGGCAGAGAGGCCAGGGAGGGGCCAGAGAGCAGGGAAAACCAACCAAGAGTTTGCATTAGGGATAGGAGCTTAAAAGCTGCTCTAGTGCTACCTATGGGCTGTGCCTGGGGAGAGAGGAATACCGGGGTGGCATAAAGAAACCCTGAACAGGTCCTGGGCTCTCAATCTGATTGCCCCCACACATCGGAGGGACCCTGGACCCCACAGCTCTCAAGGACTCCCATTTCCTCATTTGAGAAATGGGGATAGCTCTATTTGGCCCATCTACATCATGATGTAAGGAACATGCTGAGTTCTACGTGAAGCCAGCTCTGAAGGGAATACAGCTTCCTAAAGCTAGTGAGTATAATTAGAAGTGAGGCTGGAATACAGCAGGGCCAGCTAAGGACACCGTCATCAGAGCAAGGAAGCCGTGACCACCTCCTCTCCCCCACCTCTACTTTCGCCACGGACCACTGGAACGGCACTCAAGGGTAGCCCAAACTCCTTCCCTCCCACTTTTGGCACATCAGCATGCGCCCCGTGGACCGGCTCTTCCTGCGTGCACTTCTGTCTTGCTCACAGGATTGGACACTCTCCAGGCGTGACTTTCATCTCTGTTTAGTGTCTGACACACAGTGGGTGCTCCATGAATTTGGAAAACTAAATGTATGAGCCAGTGGGCTGGGGGCTCTAGTCCAGGAGCCTGTCCTGCTCCTCAAGACCCTCACCCTGCTCTATTCAGCAGAAAATGCAGCCCCCTTTACTCCCCTACTTCACTCAGGGCTCCTAGAGCACTACACTTCGCTGCTCCCCATCAACCCCAAGTGACCTGGGTCTCCAGACCTCAGCTCTGGTCACCCTGCACCAGTCAACCTGGGGAGGTCACGGCCTCAGCAATCTTCCAAAACAGGTCAATGCCACGGTGACCAAAATCACACAGGCATCCAGTGTCCACTCAGCACAGTCCCACCCCCTGAAAAGGCACAGATACAAACCAATGAGGCAACTAATGGGGCTACAGACCCTTTCTTCTGAGTGGGGGAGTGGGTGTTTGTGTTCTTCTGTCCTCTAAGCAGCTCTTGGGCTTTCTCTCCGACTGACCTCTATATCGGTCCCTCCTTGGCTCTCTGCCTCCCACAGCCTGTTCTTCTGGGCCTGCGGCAGAGGACGTGGCCCCCATATGACAAGCTTCTCTGCCCCCAATACCCAGCTCCCCTTGCAGCTGAGTGCCTGAACTCTCATCCCCCTTCCCCTGCCGGCCCACAGTGGATCTCCCCACTCCATTCTTCACCCCCTGGACCTCTGCTTGCCCAAGGATCCAAGGAGACAGCTTCAGAACAGGTGCCGCAGAAGGGCTCCTTTCTTCAAAGCCTCCCCTACCCTGCCTCAGGGTAAAGGAGCCCTTCATCTGCCCCTGGAAGGGCTGAGGCTGGAATGTGAACACGCTAGCCCCTGGGCTGCTGTGCTCCCCCTCCGCCCACCTCCTCTGGCAGAGTATTCTCAGGGTGGCAGCTCACCGCTCACCTGGCACTGGGCTGTGGCTCCTCAGCTGGTCGTGTCTCCAAGGGCAGAAGCACAAGCGGGGAGGCTGGGGTGGTTGCAGCGTGGTCCTCCCCAAGTGGGGCAGGGGAGCCCCCAGGGGAGGAGGCCGGCTCCCCAGGGGGTGAGGAGGAAGAAGTCAGGGGCCGAGCTCCAGGAAGAGGGGAGCATGGAGGGCTGGGCCCCCCATGGCGATGGCTGGCCCAGGGCGGGAGAGGGGGCGGTGGAAAAGCAGGCTCTGGGGGCGTGGGCAGCTCTTCTGGACCAGAGAGGATGGAAGATTCCCTGGACCCTGGAGGGGATGTGGACGGGAGACTGGGGGGGTCTTGGTTCCCCTGAGACAAAAAGGGGTTCGAGGCATCCTCCTCTGAGGCCCAGAGGTCAGTGTGCTGGGAGCCTCCTGGCAGGGGCCCAAGCTCCTCTCCCACTGGTCCTTGGCTCTGGGCCTCAGGACCCTCAGGACTCCCTCCTTTCTCTGGAGCCTCCCAGATCTGCTGACTCTGAGGAGCCAAGCTCTCTGAGTAATGGGGTGTGGGGCTAGAGGGCAGGGATAAGTAGGGCCCAGACACAGGAGGGCTGGCACCCTCCACTACATCTTCCAGGCCTGGCCCACCCAGCAGGGTTCCGGAAGAATGGCTGTCAGACTCCGACCCAGGTGCCTCGCTCTCCTCCTTGGCCTCCTGCAGACCAGCAGCCAGCATACTTGGACGGTCGTCTTCTCCTCCTGTCTCTGCCCCCCTGCTTCTTAGCCCCACCACAGCAGCCGCCGCCTCCTGGTCCTCCTTCTCCTGGGAATCTGAGGCTGTGAAGAGGCGTGGCGGCTTGGGAGGTGGCCTGCTGGGCTGCAGTTCCTTGTCCAGCACCTGCTCAGTTTGGGGCTCAGGCTCGGGCTCGGGCTCGGGCTCAGGCTCCAGTGGGGGAGGCCCCTCACTCCCCTTGGGGCTCACAGCTTCTGGTGACTCTGGGTGCATCTCGGAAGGCGGCTGCTCATCAGACTCTCCCCGCAGGACCGGTGAGGACATCTCAGCTGCAGGAGAAATGGTGACCACATCCCAAGGCCATGAATCTTCAGCTGTATTGAGCTCATGCAAACGCTGGCCTTCGCCTCGGGAGGCCTCCTCCCGGCCCTCGGGGGCATCGTCTGGGCCAGGCAGCCTTTCCCACACACTGATCACTTCTGGAGAGCTAAAGAGAGATGTCGCACTCTCTGCTGGACTCTGCCCTGCTTCCCCTGCTGGGGCTGGTGGCTCCCTGTCTGCTTCAGAGTCCGAGGCTCTCGGGTGCAGCTGGGCTGACGTAGAGGGCAGGCCGGCCCCTACTGACCCAAGGGGCCCCAGGTCAGCCGCGCTCACGCTCTGGCGGTCCAGTCCCAAGTCCAGAGGAACCCTGGGCTCCAGCCACACGCTGCTCCCACCTTTTCCTCCTCCCCCAGGGTCCCCCCGGGGCTCAGCTGCCTTCATTGTCATGGCCCCACAGCCTTGGTCTTGCAGCCCAGTCACCTCCAGCCCCACTCCTGCAGGGGCCAGGATCTTGCTCCTGGCCTCTGGACGCAGCCTGCTGGCAGCAAAGACGTTGAAGGTGTCGTCCCACTCAGGCGGGGCTTTCCCAGGGGAGGCCAGGGGGGTGGGGCTGGCCCTCGAGGCACTGGGGAGAGAGGGAGCAGGTGAAGGAGAGTTTAGTGCTATGTCGGCTATGAGTTCCTCGAAGAAAGGGTTGCTCTGCATGGAGGTGAGGAACGGGTTGGTGAGACCCAAGAATCCAGATGGGGTGGCTTCAGGGGCGGCGGAGGCGGCGGCAGCAGTGGCAGCAGCGGGGGAGGCGGCTGCAAAAAGGTTAGTGCTTAGCATGGGAGCAGCGGTGGGAGCAGGAGTGGGGGGGGCCGTAGCACAGGGGGAGCAGGGGAGGTGGTGAGGAAGAGCAGCTGGGTCAGGTTCTACCTGAGGAGACACGTCCAGGCTGTGGAGGGAGACAAAACCGTGAGCCTCCTGGTTAATGCCAAGACTGGAAACGCCCCTGCTGAAGACCACACGCCTGCCCCCCACCTGCCTTGGGCGAGGTACTACATGCCTGGTACCTGGGTTCAGGTATGTGGGCTGGGAGACAAAGGGAAGGTCCCAACAGGTGACATTATTAGGTGCTGCTCAAGGAGGAAGATGCTGGACAGCTCATTGAATCCTCACGCCAACCTCAGAAAGCAATAATCCCACTTTACAGCCAGGATCCCAGCCAAAACTAAGTGTTCTTTAACTGGCCCACATGCTGAAGTGCCTACTCAACACCAGACTCATGTCTACAGAACCAATCAGAAAGTGCCCTATATCCCTTGAAGGACCGAGAGAGGAAAAAAATACCAGGTGCTTGGAGGGGATAAGGAGACCAGGGAAAGGCCAGGCCTCGAGATCTGAGATCCGGCTGGATCTATTAGATCCAGTGCTAATAGAACCTAGCAGGGCGCCCGGCACTCTGACTGCTGAAGCAGGTGTGTTCTGCTGACGCCTTGCAGAAACAGGAGGTAATGATGGCGCAGTCATCAGGCATGGTAAGATGGCAGTAAAAAGAACCCACCCCTCTCGGTTCTTGCGGGGGTTCCATAACCCGCCCAGATGGACAGCAAGACAGCGCTGAGGATGTCTGCTGTCAGGCATCCACATGGCCCAGCACCCTGCAGAGGGGGCCCGTCACCAAGGGCACCCACAGGCCAGCCTCGCGAGCAGCCCTGCTCAGGAGACAAAGGCCGGAAGGCGGCAGCAGCAGCAACTCTAGTGTCACCAGGGGCACCCCAGAGGGGGATTTGTTTGTGGGGCTTAGGACTCTGGGCCCAGGATTTGCCCTCTTTTGGTATCTTCACCATGTCCCCCACTTATACCCCCACACAGATAGGTCACTGGCTCCCCTGGGAAATCCATTCCATGGCAGTGAACCTCCACTCCCACAGACACTGGTGAACACTTGCTGGACCCCCACCACCAGAGTCCTCTCCAAGAGGGAGCACTCCCTGCACCTGCACCTTACCTATGGTGCACAGCTGACTGTAGGGCTGTGGGCTGGGGCAGACTTCGAAACTTGATTTCTTGGCTTCCCCAGGACAGCCCAGGAAACAGAAAACCAGGAAGGCAGTGCAGGTTAAAAGGGGGGCCCCATGCCCCAGTTTTCAGGACTCTGGACTCTGACAGTGGTTTACAGCTGCCTGGTAGCTGAGCCCACCTATTAGGTCCAGACCACTGTTTCCTCGCCTACTCCCTGAGTCCCATCTTCCAGCCCCCAGTCTAAGCCCCAAGACCCCCATTCTGCGGCCCCTGCCCAGGTGATTATCCTGGGGAACTCCTTCATCTCCATCTTCTCCACTCACGCTGCTGTTTCCCCCAGGGAAACACTGGGGGCAGGCACAGGGGCAGGGGGGTGGTAGTTGGGGAGCAGAAGCCAGGTTTCACCGACCAGCTTGTATGGAATGCAAGCTGGGGTGGGAAGGGCACCTACGAAGGAAGCCAGGAAGTCTGGAGTTCACCAGGATTCTTCTGGGAAACCAGGGCCCAGACAGAGCAGGGCAGAGGCAGGGCCGGCTTGTCCGCAGACACGGGGGGCAGGCAACGGGAAGGAATCCAGTTCAACCAGCAGCAAAGGTGGGCTTCCCACGATAGTCTGTGAGTCTGTGATCCCAGCCACACAGACAGGGCACGGCCAGGTCCCCAACTCTGGGTTTCGCTTAAGAATCCAGCTTCCAGAGACTCTCCTGACTCTTCTGCCCTATACTAACTCCTCATCCAAGTGCGGCTTCTTGGCCTCATGCTACCACCTAGAGATTGGGTGCGGGGTAGAGGGTAAGAGAGTCCCATCGACTCCCAACCCACCAGGCTTCCCAGCACTGCTCTGCCTCTGTGGTCCTGACATGGTGAAGATACCAAAAGAGGGCAAATCCTGGGCCCAGAGTCCTAAGCCCCACAAACGCCAAGCAAGTGCCTACCTCGGGGACCATGGAGAGCAATGTCCCACCACGTGGGTCAAGGCCCTGCCCTCAGGCTGCCCCCCACCTGGAGCACCCATACCAGACACAATCCAGCTGTACCAGCAGGACTCAGTCCCCAGGAACAGAGCTACTCTGAACTACCTCTCTCTCCAGTCCCTTCATGACAAGTAACCCAAGGGGTCTGAAGGAAGGTAGCCCCATCAACATTAAATAGCACCTAACTGGGCTCTGCACTCCCCTCAGCCTTGGCCCGGCCCCACTCACCCTTGTGGTCTCACTGCAGTCTGGCTGGCAGTCAGAACTGCAGGGCAGGAGGCAGCGAGCGAGCAGGAAGGAGGCCGGGAGCCCCAGGCTAGGCTAGCACCCTCCCCCCACTGGCTCCCCAGAGGTACACACAAACCCGTTGGTATGGAACTAGCAAAGGGCTCTCCCTAGAGGAAGGGACTCCAGGTGCCAGGCCCAGCAGGATCCCAAGAGTTGGCGGCACTTCTGAGAGCATCCCGTCCACCCCTCCTGCCCAGTAACGCCCCCTCCCCTTCCCCCCACGCCTCCCGTCCCCTTGTTCGACGCCAGGTGCACACTCAGGGTTCTCACTTTAAAATTTCCCCTCCCTACTGTTCTACCTGGCACAGAGCTGACACGTTCCCACATGTGGTTATCTCCCCAGGTTATACTCTGAGGCCAGAACCCACAGTGCCAGCCCAGCACAGTGCCAGCCCCCACCATGCACCGGGGATGTCAACATACACTGACTTGTCTTGTCTTTCTAGGAACAAGGTTGGGGAAAGAAATCAAAGGTCCAAATGTCTCCGCCCAGTAACCTGAGGGAATAAAACTTTAGGGCTGTGGGAACCTTAGGACAACTGGTGGAACCCACCCCTTAATGCCGGCATCGCCCCTTCTCTCCAACAGCCCCTCTACTTAAACATTGCCACTGCTAGGCCACTTACTGCATCACCAGGCCACCTCTGTAGCTGGAGGCTGGGTCTCACTGGTGGACAGCTCCCCCTTAGGCTGAGATGAGCTGTGTGTCCTTGTAATTTCCACACACTGGTCCCAGAGGTGGCTCTGCAAAGGCTCTCCACAGGGCAGTCCCCCAAAAGGTCAAAGCCAGCCTTCGAGGCATACACCCCCAGCCAACAGGCCCTTTAGCCATCCCTCCTGAGGCATGATTTCCTGGTGCCCTCCTGAGATGTGCCTGATGCCTCGGAAAGGTGTCCAAGAGACTGGGCGTGTCCTCTCCCATCATCTGAACACAATGGGGTGACAAAGAGGGGCCTAGGGAGCTATAAATAGGACACCACATAATTTATCTTCTAAATCAGAATGTTTTTAATATAGTAAAAGGGCAATATTAACTATACCAGGAAAACAGGCACAAATAGGATGTATGGCCACACTAACTCTAGGCCACTGGATACACTTCATATCCTTCGTTTACCCCGCTGGGAATGCCACTGCACCTCTGAGCTTTCGCCAGCCCCTGCACACTCAGGGCTCATTGGGACCTCGGTGTCACCACTCCTGGTGAGGGGCCAGGACAGATGCACAGACCACCAAAGGCCACCACAATACACTTGCTCCCATGCTGTACCACACTCACCCCAATTAAAAAAATATCTGCATCCAGCACTTGATCCCCCACTGTACACAGGGTTCTACAATTAGTGTGAAGGGGCCAGGGCAGGAGAGCTCCAGGGAGGCCTGCCCACAGGAAGCTTATACTCTAAAGGGGTCAGAGAGGGACAGACACAAAGACAACCCTGTTTGGCTCTGGTGGGCTGCACACGCTTGGTCCTGACAGTCCTCAAACACACAGTAAGGAGCTCGTGCTGCAGCCCAAGAGGCACGGCAACAGCGGGGCTTATAAGCAGGGCTGAGTGAGTCTCAACTACCACCACCGCCCCCAGGCACACTGGGAGGGGCCTAGTGTGACAGCCATGGGCCTGGCAGGCGAGGGCCAGGTCAGGAGGAAAAGGAGGACCATCTTCTCAGCCCTTCAGACCCGTGTTCCTTCTCTTCCAGCCACTGGCTTCTCCAAGAGCAACAGTTTTTTTTCCTGGAGACCGCACACCCAACACATACTGCTTCTGGCCTCTCCCAGGGGCACCAGTGCCACATGGGAGCACTAGAGGGCGCCGCTGCCCTTCCCAGTGAGGAACACCCCGCAATCCGCAATGGTAGCCCTCCACCCTGGGGCACAGGTGCCCCGAAACTCTGAGCCTGTGGATAGACTTCGGAGCCCCAGTAGGGCCTGCAGCTACCTTTGGCCACTCCAGTTGTGGGTGTCTGACCTACAGCTTCCTGCCAAATTAGCTCACCTCTCATTCTCTCCTCAAAAGCCCAGAGCAAGCCCTCTGGGCAAGTACCAGCAGTGGTTTCTTCCAGACCACCTTCCTGGCTCTGTCAAGGCCCGGGGCCAGGGTGATGTGGATGGACTCACTGTACAGGTATCACACCTGTCCAGGCCAGGCCACTTGACCAAAAAAAACAGCCCTCCCACCCCACCCAGCCTGGATGCAAGGCCACAGAGCCTGCCTTGGTGGTCTATGCCCTCAAATGAGCCTCAGAAGGGAAGAAATGCCTGGATGGCCTCCATCCTGCTGAGGACAAGCTCAGAATTCAAGGAGAAGGGCAAAAATCTCAGCTTCCTTAAGTCTGTAAATGAGCCAACTTCTCTGGACTCTGAAGGGCTACTGGGAGACATGGAGACCCAGGATTAGGAAAACAGGCTATATGGGGCGCCTGGGTGGCTTAGTCGGTTAAGCGTCCGACTTTTGCTTAGGTCATGATCTCGCGGTTCATGGGTTCGAGCCCCGCGTCGGGCTCTGTGCTGACTGCCAGCTCAGAGCCTGGAGCCTGTTTCAGTCTGTGACTCCCTCTCTCTCTGACCCTCCCCTGCTCACACTCTTTCTCTCTCTCTCTCCTAGAAATAAATAAAACATTTAAAAAAAAATCTTGCAAACATTACAGTGAATTTCTTTTTCTTATAAGGTTAGGTTCTCTTTTATGTTGTCACTAATGGAAGATGTATCCATTTGCTTTTAGTNCCTCTCTCTCTGACCCTCCCCTGCTCACGCTTTCTCTCTCTCTCTCTCTCTCCTAGAAATAAATAAAACATAAAAAAAAAAAAAAAGGAAAACAGGCTATAAGCAGGAGAGATGACAATATCAAAGTCATGGCCTGCAGAGGTCTGAGCCCAAAGCCTGGGCACGTGAACAGAAATGACCTCATGAGCAACTGTCCGCCCTGGAAAAGGCCCGGAGATGCCCCACAGACAACAGCACTGGGCTCATGGTCCGTGCTCCATGTGACGCAGGCACCCTAGCTCCTCCCAGCAAATGCTCCCAGGTCTCCTGCCACCTCCTTCCAGACCACCACCTACAAATATCTCTAAGTCGTCACAGCGCTACAGGCTCAGCCTGGGCTTCTGAGACGGGCCCATCCTCTTCTTCCCTGTCTTTCCACGGCTGCAGGTGGCCGGCAGTTCCCCAGGCTCTGGTGAGCAGGGGCGGGAAGTGGGGACAGAAGCTGATATACTGATAGCAGGGGAGGGAAAGGGCAGCATCACCCAGGGTCTGCTCCACCCCCACCCGCCCATCTGTGGTGCACCAGGGGCTGCAAGGCCATGGACTTGAATTCCACAGGGAAAGAGAAAAACCAGGACTGCAGGAGTCCTCTCCCCTCACTGGGGAATGGCTGTAGGGCCCACTCTCGACCCTTTCTCACTGTGTCCAGCCTTCATACCCCACCTCTTGCCCACAGACCCGTGGACGGGGGAGGGGCAGGCTCACTGAGACCAGAAACAGCAGCCCGACAACACTGCCTGTCTGGGGCCTGCCCCCTTGGGAGGAGAAGACATCTGCTCCTAGGACCTACGCCTGGTGGCCCTCCCTGCACCCTGTTGGACAATGCAGCAGCCTCCGATGGTCAGAGTAAGGAGTAGTCAAAGGGCCAGGTTGGGGTCAAAGCTGTGATACTGCGATTTGGTCATCTGAATGACCAAATGTATACTTTTCATATATATATATGGCCTTGGTCCACAGTTTTTGGCTCATAGCTTCCAAAACCCTTGGAATTTCCTAAGCAATAAGAGCATCTTTTAATATTTGGTCTCTTGTCTGTATTTCCTGAAATGCTTCAGAGGCATAAAAGTGAAATGGGCATCTTGTTATTCATAACAAGCCCCTTTCTACCATAACTGGGTTTATGTTGATGCAGTGACTCGTAAAAAGCCCCTAAGGATGGGGGCTCATTGCCAGAGGGACCAACCATGAAGAGAAGGGTTGAACTTTCAGTCTCGCCCTCATTTCTGCAGAGGAGAAAGGGGGTGGAAACTGAATCAATCACCAGTGGCCAATGATTTGATCACCAGCGCCTGTGTGAGGAAGTCTCCATAAAAGCTCCAATGAATGAGGTTTGAGGATTTCAGGGGCCGGTGAACACATGGAGATGCTGGGGCTGTGGCATGCTGGGAGAGAGTATGGAAGCCCTGTGCCCTTTCCCCATATCTTGTCCTATGTATCTCTTCCATTGGGCTGTTCCTCAGTTACAGCCTTTTATAATAAAACAGTGATCTAGTAAGCAAAGTGTTTCCAAGTTCTGTGAGCCACTCTAGCAAATTAATCAAGCCCAAGGAAAGAGGGGGATCGCTGGAACCTCTGATTTATAGCCGGTTGGTCAGTCACACAAGTGACAACCTGGACTTGCAACAGGCATCCGAAGTGACTGGGGTGGGGTGGGGTGGAGGAGGGGTGGGTCAATCCTGCAGGACTGAGCCTATGTGGGGTCTGATGCTATCTCTGGGTAAATAGTATCAGAATTGAGTTGAATTGTAAGACATCAAGCTGGTGTCAGAGAATTCCTCAGGTGTGTGGGAAGCCAGTCCCAATGGTGGAACCAGGTACAGAATCCTACTTAGCACCAGAACCATCCTGAGAGCTCTGCTAGAGCCTGAGCTCAAGGACTCTGGCACCCCGCTCATGGATGGGACTCGGCACATTCACAACAGAACAGCCATCATCAGACTTGCCATATGCCAAGATCAAGGATAACAGAGAGGGCCAGAGCCCTAACAGTCTTCAAGGACAGAAGGCAGGTCACAGATATCGAGGGAGTTGTCCACAGCCCCCTGCCAGGCCAACAGCGTAACTCGGCGTGAGTGCATGAGAAGAGGGGTGGGGGCATCAATGACGTGGCTCCCGTCGCTCAGGGGGAAGAGGTCACTGAGCCAGCTGGAGCAGCTGGGGATGGAGGGATGGAGGTGGAGGGTCTGGAGGTGGAGGGTCTGAGGTACAGGCTCCATCCTGACTCTCCACTTGCCAAGGCTTCCTGACCTTGAGGCCAGAGGGCAAGAGGTGGAGGTTGGGAAGCAAAGAATTCACACAAATGGCCTTGCCAGCTTTTCTTCCCTTCCTCCCCGTCCCTCAAGGGGTAGGCATGCCAACTCAGAAGCAAGACCCACGAGCAGGAGACTGGACTCCTCAGTCCACTGGGCCCCCAAAGCGCTGTGCCCTTGCACCTTACCTGCGTCCATGTGCCAACAACGAGCCCTGGCTTAGGGAAACAGCACCCCCCTCCCCAACTCAACCATGCAAAGCCAGAGCCCCAGCAGCCTGCCCGAGGACCCGATCTGCTCCATTCTGCCTGCCCCAGGGTCCAGGCTGCAAATACCCCAGCATCCTCCCCGAGGAGCAAAGCTGGTTTTGCCAAGGACGTACCTGGGTTTCTGAGTTGGTTCCTTGGCTTCTCTGAAGCCAAACCAGCTACTCTTGGCCTTTTCCTCCCCGCTGGATGAGTGGTGGGGGGAGGCCCCCAGCGTGGGACCCCCCTTCTCCCCCAGAGAGCCACGACGCCCCAACTCGCTGCGACTCAGCCCCTGGTGGTGGTGGTGGAAGAGGCCCATCCGGGGCTTCCGCTCCTCCTTCCGGGCTCCCTCCTTCTCCGCCAAGGCCTCCGAGGAGGCCACCATGGGTGTGGCGACCTGTACTGGCTTTCCCTCTGGGAGCCGGGCGCCCTCTTCCTCTCCAGAGCGGTTGGCCCCAGTGGCCAACACTTTGGCCTGAGAGCTCAGCTCCTCCTGTCCGGGCAGCGCCTCTGAGCTGCTGGCGCTGCGGCTGCCTCTGGCCCCGGAGTCATCTGCGGGCCGAGTCCCCTCCTCAGCGGGCCGGGAAGACACACTGTGCAGGGCGCTGGAGGGTGGGAACGGGCCCGAGATGGAGCTGCGGTGCCGCAGGGGGGCCTGGGGCTCCTCGTTGTAAATGTGGCTCCCGTTGACACAGAGCGAGGAGCGGGAGGCAGCCTCCAGGTGGCCCTGGAGGTCCAGCAGGGAGCGGGGCGGAGCCGCGCGCATCTGGCTGGCCTCGTCGCTGTAGGTCCTTTTGTGGGTGAGCAACTTGGGGGACTGGGTGGAGTCCCTGCCTGAAAAGGAAGCACCCATGGGGTTGGCAGCAGGAAGAGAAGCCCTGGTTCCGGCCTGGGGGCCTTTGCCCACCACCCTCCTCGGCCCCGCCTCCAGCCCCCCCAGCCCCGCCCCTGGTCCCAGGGCGCAAGGCCTTCTTCACTCACTCACCCCCTTCCGTGGACAGCCAGCTGCTGCGGCTGGGTGAGCGTGTGAGGAGCTCGGCCCCCGGGCCCTGATAGGCCAGGCTCCCGCTGGCAGAGGACAGGGTGCTGTCCGAGCCCAGCGAGGTGTTGGACTGCGTCAGGGAGGACTTGCGCAGCTTGTTGCGCAGGAAGAAGCCTTTGGCTTTGCCCATCTTGCCCAGGCTGCCCAGCTCGGGGTCCTCCAGGGCGCTGCTCGGGAGGATGGCCGAGGCAGATTCCAGATCATACTTCTTCTTGCCCTTCATCTTGTCCTTGATCTTGCTGAAAGGGGACCGCGGCTTGTCCTTCATGGACAGGTCAAACATGCTGGCGCTCAGGTTGTTGCGAGTGAACTGGATTGTGACTTGGATCTCTCCACGTTCTTTCTCCTTCTTGCCTGGCTTGGAGTGCAGTTTGTACCACCTGCGGGAAGGGGGTGGGGTGCAGCTGTGGTCACAGGCCCAGGGGGCCCGCTGCCTGCCCTGACACACAGGCCCAGCCTTCACAGCGGAGAAACTATCTACAGCTTTTCCATGATGGAGAAAACCACATCCTGAGTAGAGGAATCTCCTGGCTGTTACTGGGCAGGGCAGAGGTTACCACTTCCATGTCACCCTCCCATCCCCCTTCCCTGAAGCTCAGAGATCTCCCCTTTCCCCGCCCTACATCTGCAACTATGAGGCCCAGAGGGTGAGGCTGGGTGTGGAAGGGTCTCTTAACCCTCCAGGCCTCTGGTATAGACAGATCTATCCACATTTTTCCCTGTTTACGTCACCTCTGACTAGTCCCAGCCAAAGCTCTGCTCTGAGCCACCAGTGAGCCCAGGAAAGAACAGCTCATCCAGAGGCCCAGGGCCAGGAACACTAGTGTACACATGTACACACACACCCCTACCTCATCACTTACTGACGCATCCGAGCCCCGCCAGGAACACCTCTGCAAGACAGAGAAGCACACTACGGCATAAAGTGGCCTCAAGCAAGAGACCCAGGGAAGTGAAGGAACACTCACATCTGCTGAGCATCGTGTGTGTGCCACAATGGAGTGCAGGGTTTTCATCTCACCCTCGCTTGCACCTTACAACAAGTCTGGGGTGTGGGGGCTGCCACCCTGATCTTACACATCAGGAGGTCAAGGTCCCACAGTAAAGTAACTCGTCCAAGAACAGCAGCCAGGAAGGAGAGAGGAGACGGAGAGCCAGGTTTTCATCTCTCCAAAGCCCATGTTCTGCTCACCACCACTCCCAGAGAGACCCCAAACACGCATGACCACTGCACAGGGTGGGTGGTGCCCACCCTACAGGGGAGGGCTGCGCGCGGAGCTCTTCTTCTGCTGCCCAAGTCCTCCTCCCAACCACTCACTCGCCAAGGAGTCTGCCTGGCCGGCCACACCACACAGCATCTGTGGAGAGCAGCTTACACCCCCCCCCAACTCTGGTCCCCCTCCCATTCTACTCAACAGGCCACACCCCATCCCATCTCCTATAGATGTGAGCAGAGAGATTCTGCAGAGACACTGAACCAGAAGGTTCTGGATGCAGGGACACCAAGATGGGTTCAGGTGCAGGGCTGAAAACAGGAGTGACTAAAAATCAGCCCCCTTTCTCACACCAACACCCAGAATGTCTAGCCTCCCTAGCCCAGAAGAGTGAAATACAATCAATACTCAGAGGATGTGTTCCAGACAAGTTGGGGGAAATCTCCCAGAAAGTAGAACAAAGATGAGGTGATGATTGGAGGTGAGTCCAAGGAGTTTCACCACCAAATAAGGGAGTCTGCTCCCATGTGTGAGGGGCTTGGGAGGCCTCTCTTCCATCCACGGAACAAGAAAAAAGCTGGGCAAGCTGAAAATCAACAACTCACAGGGGATGTTTAGGACAGCGAAACTATTCTGTGTGACACCGTAATGGTAAACACATGTCATTATACATTCGTCAGTACCCACAGAATCTAAAACACAAAAAGTGACCTCTAATGTAAACTACATGCCCTAGTTAACAATAATATATTTGTACTGGTTCCTCAGTTGTAAAAAAAAATGTTCCACACTAATGTGAGATGTTAATAACAGAGGAAACAGGGAAGGGGTGGGGGGTCAGAGTTAGGAAGTATATATGAACTGTACCATCCATTTGTTTTTATGTAAATCAAAAACTGCTCTTTTTAAAAAAAAAAAACTGTATAAATTTTTTTTAATATATATATATTTTTAATTTATTTCTAGGAGAGAGAGAGAGACAGTGTGAGCAGGGAAGGGTCGAGAGAGAGGGAGTCACAGACTGAAACAGGCTCCAGGCTCCGAGCTGGCAGTCAGCACAGAGCCCGACGCGGGGCCCGAACCCACGAACTGCGAGATCATGACCTAAGCGAAAGTTGGACGCTTAACCGACTAAGCCACCCAGGCGCCCCAAAACTGTATAAATTTTAAAAAGGAGAGAGGGGGGAGACGGAGGGAACAGAGAGCACAAAGTGGAAGAAACTATGCAAGAAATAACACAAGAAAGTTTTCCTGACCTGAAGGACATGAGCACCATCACAGAGGGGCCCAAAGCCCATAGCACAGTAAACACAGAAAGACCCAGCCAACAGGTCTCACTGTGAGGTTTCAGAATAGCAGGTATAAGAAGGAGACCCCAGGGGCTGAGTGGCTCAGTAGTTGAGCGTCCAACTCTTGATTTCAGCTCAGGTCATGATCCCAGGGTTGTGGGATCAAGCCCTGCATCAGGCTCTGTGCTGACGGTGGAGCCTGCTTAGGATTCTCTGTCTCTCTCCTTCTGCCCCACTCCCCTACTCATGCACACACAAATACACACTATCTCTCTAAAATAAAGAAAAGAAAAGAAAAGAAAAGAAAAGAAAAGAAAAGAAAAGAAAAGAAAAGAAAAGAAAAGAAAAGAAAAGAAAGTAATAAAAAGGAGACCCCAGAGGCTTCCAAATAGGGAAGACAGGTTGATGTGTTCAGGAATTAGAATAATATTGGATCTTTACTGGCAACACTGGGTACCATATGGAATCATGCCTTCAGAATTCTGAGGGAAAAGTTTTCCAGCCTAGGATTCTAGACCCAGACAATGAAGCATGACGGTGGACTAAGGCCTGGTGGAGATGGTCAGATTGGTCACCGAAGGGCTCAAAGTCCCTCAGTACATACATATACTACACCCACACATACCCCATACTACCCACCCTTCCAACACCGCACCATGCACATCCCCCTCCCACACCAGACACATACACACACCACACCACACCACCTTTCCAACTACCCACACTTCCAACACCGCACCATGCACATCCGCTCCCACACCACACACATACACACACCACACACCTTACCACTCCCTCACAGGCCTCAGTCAGTGCTATGGTGGTGCCCCCCCCCCAAAACCCTACCCCATATCACCAGATCTGCCTACCCCATAGCACCAGCTCCCTGAGCTTCTCAGTTTCTCACAGACATAAGCAGGTTGGGAGTGGGGGATCTTCTGTATGAAAAAACATCTTCCCAGGGGCATGTGCAGTTGCACCCCTTTGGGAGAGTCCACCATGACTGCACCCTTGCGTGCCCGTTACAAGCTATGCGGCCGGCCTCTCCTGGGTGACCCACCCAATGGCCCGAGTGCAGTGAGCCAGGGCTGCTGGTTTTCCTAAACCATCCACTGGGCAGGCTGAGTCAGGGCAGACAGTGGCAGAGGCAGGGAGGACGAGGACCTTGCTCAAAGTGTGGGTGCGGTCGCCATGCTCTCACGGCAGGCAGGGGCAGGAAGAGGAGGGAGAAGAGTGGGGAGAAGAGAGAGAGCTGAGAGACAGACGGAAGGAACGTGTGAGAGGATGTCTGGGGGGCAGAACGGGAGGGTTACTAGGAAAATGAGCCAGCTCGCATCGACCTCCTCACACCCCTACTTTCTCAAGCCAACGCCTGCCCTGAGCCTGACACTTCAACTCTTTAAAGGCCGGACCTTAGTCACTTTCTCCAAACCCAGACTAGACCCTATCTAGCACAGGAAGATCCTGGGAGGTGGAGAAAAAGAGAAGTGTGTGGACTCCACCCCAAACCCCCGAGCTCTGAGTAACTGGAATCAGCAAGTACAGACATCCTTTGCTGGGGCATAAAGGTCAGGGGCCCTCAGTCCCAGCCGGTCACACACTCCACACATCACAGCATGAACAGTAGCGATCTGTGAGGGGTGAGGCTGTAGGGAACAATGACTGCCCCCATGGAATATTTTTGTCTGGTTTGAATTTTTTATAAGGAATATATATTTATATATTACTGTCACAATAGGAAAAAGAGACCAAAGGAAAGGCTTGCTCCTGTCTTATCTCCTCAGTTGCTTGAGCACAGAACAGGCAGCTGGCCTCTCCCCACCCCTCTGACCAGAGGATCCTTATCCCCTGCCCTTCCCCCTCCCATAAGGTTGCCTCTGCTTCTCCTGCTCTTCCCCAGGGATTTGAGTCTCTGTCTATCTGTCTGTCTCTGACCTGCTTTTCAGGAAGGCCAAGAGTGAAGAGGAAAGACTTACCATTTTCTAAGACTCCCCCATCCAGAGCAGAGTGAGGCTTAGAATGGCCTCTGGACCCCAATCATTGTCACCCATCTACCTCCCTACCAGTCCAGGGCAGGACTGAACCGGACCCTGCCAGGCATCTCAGGCGTCCTGGGACTCAACCAGAGCAGGCCTTCTCCCAGGAGCATGACCCACACAGGCTGGGATGGCAAGGCCGCATAACCACCAGCTCCCAGACAAAGCCCACATCCCTCTCCTCGACCCCTTGCTTCTGCTTCCTCCTCCTGCCTGTCCAGATGGCCCCTAGAAGATCCCAGACCTGCCAGGCACTGTGGCACCCAGTCCACTGGAGGCTAGAAGGCCACAGACACTGCCGATGGGGGCTGATGGTCCCTCAGTGAAACGATAGAGACTTTACAGAGCCCCACATGCAGCAGATTCCACTGAGCATCTCATCCCCACAAAGTGGAGCTCCCATGGGGAATGTACCTACAGGGTCCTGTGGCCCAGCTCTAGTCCCGCCTCCTCTAGAAAGATCTTGCAACTGCCACCATCCTGGCCCAGCCCAATTCTTCCTCTTTCTGACCAGGCACAGGTACTCAGAACCAAACTCACTCTACAACCAGATCTGTTTGCAGTCTGCTCCATAGCTACCTGGTCCCATCATATTCTGGGTGCCCGGGCCTCCCTAGCAGGACTGGGTTCCCTGCAGATACTTAACTATGTAACCCCCAGGGTACACAGCTACAAAGAAAAAAAATAGTGCATGGCAGTAAATTCTGAGATGTTACAAGCCCTCAGTGATCCCCAGCCTCCACTCCCTCTCTTTTCCCTCTTGCTACACCAACCCCTTGCTTGGAGCTCTCATCTGGATGCCCATTACTTCCCTAAAGCTCCATGTCCTCAGCCATCCGGTGGGAGTCCCCCCGCTCGGTTCCCACCCCCCCCAACCCGCGTCAGTGCAGAGCCAATGCTTCCCATTTACTCTCAGGCAGTGTGAGAGTCAAAGTGGGTAGAGACCTGAACTCTCCAAGGCCCAGGCAGCACCCACTCAGGAGACAAGAGTTTGACAATGACGATCATCATCTGGGACTTATACCCAGTGTGTCTACAGCCAACCCATGACAGGCACCAACGGGAAGGAAGAGTAAGAGAAAACTCCTTGCCCCTGAAGAGATATTCACAGCTGTGGAGGCGGCGCTTTGGGAGTAACGGTGCTTCTCAAACTTGGAAGTGCACAAGGATCACTGGGTCTGGGAAAAATGCAGATCTGAGGTCATGGGTGTCTGAGACGCTCCATTTCCACTCAGCTTCCAGGGGATGCCCGTGCTGCTGTAGACCACACGCGAGAAGGGGAGACACAAGACGGGGCTAAGCCTTACTGCACTGCAAGCTCATGTCCAAGGTTCTGTACCTCCTTTACTACGCACTTAGTCCAGGAGGCGGGGTCCATTATCACCATTCTGTAGATGAGGAAATTAACCTACAGAGATTTGTCACTTGTCCGAGTCACACAGCTGGTAAGCAATGGACTGGAACTGGAACATGAAGATGCCAAACTCTTAGCTCACACCCTTGACCTTTAAGATGTAACAGTTCTCATAAAGCTGAATGCAAACACTATGGCCTCAGGACACCCTGAGAGGACAGAGGCTGGAAAATTCCTGGATGTATACCACAGATGCTGGCACAGTCCAGGAGGATGGAGCCCTGAAAGGTCACCAAGGGAACCTTGGGGCTTCATCCTGTCTCCAGGCCATTAAAACCCTATCTGAGGGCAGCCCAGCCTCCCCCAGTGGCCATCAGAGTCCAGAGTTCCTGGGAGGGCAGAACCATGGAGAAGCCTTCAAGGCCCCTTGCTCATGGGCCTGATCTCCCACAAGCTCCCTCAGGCGACAAGACAAAAGTTCAGCAGGGCCAGCTTAGACTTTGGACTCAGCCCACACCCTGGGGCCAGAGGACAAAGGAGGGATGGAAGGGGTAGGGGGCTAGTTACCCCACCTGTTCCCAAGATTATGGCCTTAGTTACTCCTGTTGGTGGGGCTTCCGGGCCCACCATACCCAGCTCCCCACCTATTTCTCAGGGAACGCAGCTGGGCTAACAGCCGCCAGGCACCATAACTGGAAAAGCCCGGCACCCAGAGAGCTGACCTAGGGCCGATGTCCAACTCACACATGCCCTAGCCAGGGCGGCTCCTGTCAGAGACGGGGGCGGGGGGTGGCAGTAAGGGCCATGACACACAGGCCCAGGCACACCTGACTCATCTTCAATTCTCATCAGCCCCAAATTCAGCTGGTGACTCAAATAATGGTGCTGAGCCCCCACATATCATTTGTTTCAGTCCCCAAACCCAGGAATCATTTTGTCTCTTCTCCTCACCTCGCACCCCACATCTAAACATTGAACTCTGTTGGCTCTGTGTGCAAATTATATCCAGAATTCTATCCCTATCACCACTGTCACCCCTGTCACTGTCATCTCCCTGCTGGACATGACCATCCCTCACCATCCCTGCTCCACCATCAAAGAGGCACATCACACCCCGCTCCTCAGAATGGTAGAAAAGTCCCATCTTTTGGGTCCTGGCTCCTGATGCTCTGCACCACTCGTCCCACACTGGCCTTCCTGATGTCCCTGAGCCCGGCGGGCTATTCCCAACCCAAGGCCATTGCACTTGCTTTCTCCCAGATCTTTAGGCCACGGTTCCCTCACTCACTCATATCAGGTATGAGTTCATCTGCATCTCCTCAGTCTTCCCTGAGTACCCCGGGGGCAGGTGCCTTATTATGTTTCTTCAGCGTACTTAGTACTACTGGACATCCTACTTGTGTGTGTGTGGGGGGGGGTGCGTGTCCTACACAGTACAATGATGTGACGTCCATCCTTCCCTGCTCTACAGGCAGCAACTGTATTCTGCTCATCTCTGCATCCCCAGCACTTAAAAACAGTGGACACCTAAATATTCATTCAATGAATGAACAAATTAATCTAGGATTTGACTTAGGAACCTATCTGTCCCAATTCACAACTGTATAATTGTAGTAATGTTTCTCTCATTACAAACCCAGGAGTCTTACTCAGGAGACCAGGAGCTCCTGAAAAGCAAGGGGGGTGCTCCCTGCTTACCATCCCCAATAGGAGTCCTCCAAGCGCAGGAGCCACAAGTGCAAGGCTTAACGGGGACAGTTCCAAAAGGCGGCCTTCTTTAATCCTGACAGCTTTATCCCCCATTTCGGAGTGAAGAATCTCATTCACTTCCTTGATAGAAGGCACCAGGCAAGACCTGGGAAGTGCCCAACCCAGTGAATGGAGGTCACATGAAGGTGAAGGGAGGTTGGGTGTTGACCACATTCTAGCCCATCACCAGGACACTAATCTTATCACCATTGATGGCTATGCCTCTCCTTTATCACTCACTGTGTGCTGGGCACCATACTATGCACTCAACACTCCCATGATACCTCACTAATCCTCTTAACAGCCCCGTGAGGTGGGTGAGGGAGGCAGACCTTGAAAGTGGCTACAATCATGGGCTGTGGAGCCAGGCTGCCTGGTTTAAGCCCCAGTCTCACCACCGGAGGCACGTCACTTAATCTCTCTTACACCTCGGTTTCCACACCTATCTGTAATATGGGGGTAAAGGATATCCAATCCACTCGCCTCACAAGAGGACTATGAAGAGTAAGTGAGCTATCTGTGGAGCACACGAGAAATGCCACACAAGCGTCAACTCGCGTGTTTTTGCAGATGCAGACACAGGGGCACAGAGAAGTCCAATGAGCTAAGTCACACACTTCTTTTTGGTAAGCAGGTGAGCCAGGATGTGAACTCAAGCTCCCCGACTCCAGAGCCCCTGACCTTGATCACTATACCAGACTGCCCCCTCTGCAAGTACAACACGCATAGAACCATGTCCCCATGTCCCTGCCCAACCTCTAGCTGAAATTTAGCATTTCTGCCAATTATGAGGTTTTTGCCAACAGCAACGGTATAGTAGCAGTACCTATAAGTGTGTTACCAAGAGACACCAGACATTTTCATATCCCATTACAGTTGTGGCAGATGTCACAAAACATGGTTTATATTCACCACTACTCTGAACTTTAAATTCTTTTAAGTTTTTTAAATATTTATTTATTTCTTGAGAAAGAGAGAGAGAGAGAGAGAAAGTGCAAGTTGGGGAGGGGGAGAGAGGGAGACACAATCCCAAGCAGGCTCCAGGCTCTGAGCTGTCAGCACAGAGCCTGATGCGGGGATCGAATCCATGGACCAGAAGATCATGACCTGAACCCAAGTCGGACACTTAACTGACTGAGCCACCCAGGCGCCCCCTGAACTTTGAAGTTATTAGACCATTACTGGATGGCATCACTTAATACCGTGATAACAGACATGTTACTTTAACAAATATTTCCATATATTAATAAATGTACTCCAATATCATTGGTGTACTTTGTATCCTATACAGTTGAAGATCTTCTTCTGAGAAGAGGTCTACAGGCGTCACCAGATACCAATAGGGCCCATGGGATAAGGAGGACTAAGAACATCTGCTCTAGAGTAGGGAGGGAGCAAGGGCATCAAAATGGCAGGTCTTTTCCTCCTGCCCCACTGCATGGTGCCCAGGCTGAGATCTCAAAGCAGAGGACAGGCACTGCTCCCCATTTCCCACCCAGGGACAGGGGAGGGCCTGGCCCAGGGCCAGAAGCTGGCTCATCGCCCTGAGTCTCTCCAGCGTCACGCTCCAGCGCTCAGCCGAACCCTCAATACCCTGCATGCCGGTGAAGGTGACTCCGGAAAAAGAAAAATAGCCAAGTGCACCTGCTGGCTGGGGAGCAGGCAGGCTTGTTTTGCTCATGCCCCAGTACCACAATCTCTAACTTCCTGGAGGGCTGCTCCTCACCTGACCTTTACTTGCTACAGCTATAACCCACCGGGAATGCAGTTTCTCTCCTGTGACTATGGATGCTGCCTCAGCAGAGACAGGCCTCACCTCAGGCTACCAAAGAGCTACCACCAGGCTGGGCCTGAGGGGTCTTGCAAAGCTGACAGTGGCAGGAATCAAACCCCGCCCCCTGAGGCAAATGAAGCTAAGAATGCCTGAAGTACTGGCTGGAGAATCTTCCAGAAGGGGAAGCGAGGAGCCAGCACAAAGGAGAGAAGGATGCACTGAGCCAGCTCTCCTTTCCTGACTTCCCTCTCCCCATGTAGAGAGTTAGTACAAATGGGGGCTACTGGGCTCTGGAGTGCAGAGGATTTGCGACCCAGAAAGTAAAAGTTGGAGAAAACTGCAGGAGGAAACACAGAAGTATTTATCCTTAACATCATCTGCCCCCATATTCCTACTCCAAGCTAGCCATCAGCCATTTCAAGTGATGTTGTACAGAGCAGATCATTTGCCCTCAAGAGGTTTGCAGCCCCAGACCTGAGCCACCCTGTCCCCTCTATCCCCAGGCTCACGAGGGCCTGTGACCTCTGCTCTGGCAGGAACCTCCTGATGTGTAAACAACTAGGGTCGTGCACACTATCATGGGGCACGGTGGATTTTTAATTTGAAGGTCATCCCTTGGTGGAAAATAATGGCAAAGAATGGTCATTCCTGCTATTCCTAGGTAGAGTGACCCCAGAGTTGAGAGGGAAAGCTCTTCCTTAGGCCAGATTCCTGACAGGTGCAGAAGAAAAGGCAGGACTGGGGACAGAGGTGGTGCTCATCCACGAATGCTAAACCCACTGCGTGGCACGGTGAGTGGAACCATGGTGGCTGGGTCAGACTAACAGGACCCACGCCTCAAGCTGGGCCTCGCTGATGGAGAGACACTGACAGCGAGGCCATGTGGCAGCGTCACCCGCCCCACGTGGAAGGACTCCTGCCAGCAGGTGGGGTGTGGGGACCAGGCCTTCCGGACCCAGCAACTAGTGAGCAGGGGCTGGAGAATTGAGGGGAGGGGCACATGAGGAGCTCATCAGCTGGGGCCACAGTGTCAGCCTCAAGGACAAGTGACCCGGCTCTCCCCTCAGGTAAGAGTCCAAGATAGAGGAGGAGGGACAGTCACACTGGAAGGTCTAACCAGACATAGGATGGAAGACCTATCTGATCCTGACTCCATAAACCACCTAAGAAGAAACAGTTCTGATATCAGAGAAATTTGAATATGGACTGGATACTGGATGATTATTAAGGAACCGTTGATTTTGTGTGTGACAAGGCCATTATGGTTATGTTAGGGAGCACCGATTCAGTTACACTGTGCTTCTGGTCCCACTTGGGACTAACAGTGTGCTTCCATCAGACCCCAGAGGCCAGGACACAGGCTTTTTCTCCTTATCCTGTGACTGAGCCCTGCTCCAGGTCTCTGAGCCTCCAGTGGACCTGTGAGCTCAGCCCTGCCCACTCATGGCCACACCCCAGCACAGGGCCTGACATACGGGATCCCGGCACTTAATGCCAACACCGACCCTCTTAATTTTCTTTTAATGTTTGTTTATTTCTGAGAGAGAGAAAGAGTGTGAGTGGAGGAGGGACAGCAAGAGAGGGAGACACAGAATCCAAAGTAGGCCCCAGGCTGTGAGCTGTCAGCACAGACCCTGATGTGGGGCTCGAACTCATGAACTGCAAGATCATGACCTGAGCTGAAGCTAGACGCTTAACCGACTGAGCCACCCAGGTGCCCCTAACACTGTCCCTCTTAGAAGCACAGGGCTCTCACCCATGACATCATACCCAGCCATAGCCTAGCTGAGGCCTCCATTCAAAACATTTCCCAAGTACCTGCCAGGAACAAGAAGCGAGAGTCCCCAAGCAGCTCACATCTTAGTGGGGAAATAAGATAGCCATGTAAATCAGGAAAGTGTTTGACACCACGAAAATGTACCAGATGCATAGGAACATTCAAGGGGGTACTAAGATGATTGGGGGGGGGTGACGGGTAAAGACAGGCAGAAAGGGGCTTTGGGGCACGTAGGAGCCTGCCTTAAACACTGCGCTTCAGAGCTGTAACCTAATTCTGGGCCCCGAAGAGCGCTAAGGGGTACAGCACAAGGACCTGGCCTGATGGATGCTGTGGTGTAGGAGGAGCGTGGGGACAGCAGGCATGGGGACAGCACAGAGGCAAGGCGGGGGCGACAGGCAGGAAGCCGACACAACCCAGGGCAGGTCCCGCGGCTGGGCTGACCCGAGCAGCTCCAAACGCCTCAGCAGTTACTTCTCATTGTAAATTAATAAACTGGCATTCCGGTTTATAAAAAGGCAGCGGCAGCTATGCTAACAGTCCAGAAGACAAGTAAAAAAAAAAAAAAAAGATTTTTTCCTAAACTAGGACAGGAGCAATGGGAGGGGCTAGAAGTGCCCTCCCTCTAGGGCCTTCTTTCCAAAGGTAGCAGTAGCGAGCCTCCGCCCTGCACTCTCAGTACGAGCTGACAGCAGGGACTTGCTACTTACCTTTTATCCCCCAAACGCAGGGACAGGGCCTGATATTTGGAATGCCTTCCAATACTTGCTGGATAAGTGAGATGGAACTGGCAAGGGCTCAGCTAGTCCCAAAAATAAGCTGAAAAAAATTACTTTAAGAGCATAGCAGGAAGACAGGAGACCCGGGTTCTAGTTCTGGGTCTACTAAGTGGCTTTAAACCAACCATTTCACCTCGGTAAAAGTGGGGCAATAAGATAAGCCAGTTAGGGGCGGGGAGAAGTGCCAACTAAGACAGTTACTCAGGGAGCTGGGGGAAGCTGGAAAACCTCCTCCCCGGAGTCCCCAGCCTGGGATGCCCTTCCTCCTCTCCAAAACCGCACACAAGCATTCCTCTTCACAGACTACCAGACACAATGACGTGTGCAGGGCCTCAGGCCCATCTTCTGGCTCCTCACGCCCAGAATCAAACTCACCCTTTGACTTGGTATCTACGGCAAGATAGCAGGCCAGACTCTGTCCTGGGGCAGGATATTGCTTCTTATCAGGTCACGGGATGATTCTTATCACCTACTCTAGAACCAACAGTCCTCAGAGCCCAGAACCCCCATCACTTCAAGAGCCACCCCAGCCTCCGTGGACATGGCTTGTTCAGCTCACCTCGGAGGCCCAGCCGGGTTCGGCTTTCCTCCTAGGCACAAACATCTCAGCTAATGCCCCCTACTGATACAGGCTCCTGAGGCCTGTCACTGTCAGCTTGCCTCGGACTGCCCAGGGACGATACTCACTTGGCGGAGGAAAAGCTATAAAAATGCCCAGAGACAAATCTAACCACCCTGCTAGAGGCAGAAAGTGTGTCCAGCCAAAAGTACGAGGTAGGGGGGAAAGCACTGGGCTTGCAAGTCAGAAATCTGGCTGCCACCAACTAACAAGTCATGTGACCCTGGACAAGTCATTTCGCCTCCTGAGACGGCAGTCTCCACATCTGTAAAAATGGGGGTCACCTTGTCTGCCCACAGGGAAGAATGAAATGAGGTGATGCCAGGAAAGCACTTTGAAATGTAGGCCAAACCACACATAAAGATTTGGGTTCATTGTCCATCGAGGGCCTTTTATAAGCTGTCATCGGCCCCTGGGAGCAAGGTTGCCTAGGACCAACGAGTGATGACTCTGCCCAGGAGGAATGAGAGTACCAGCAAGATGCCCTCCCCCAAGCGGCCTTGGTCAGATGGGGGTTGGGGAATAGGAAGAAATTCTACTTAACCACACCCCCTCCCCAGTTTGCTCCTAACCCCATATTCACCCAACACAGGAGAGTT
Organism: Hyaena hyaena; assembly: GCF_003009895.1. Lineage (NCBI taxonomy): Eukaryota > Metazoa > Chordata > Mammalia > Carnivora > Hyaenidae > Hyaena > Hyaena hyaena. Next base: position 347,424 of record NW_024081224.1, on the reverse strand, counting down.
AAGTCACGGAAGGCAAAGCTAAGTAGTGCCTGTCCCCTCCGCCAGAGTCCCGGTTCAGACTCACAATAGGTAGAGACAACACATAAACCCCCTATGTGGGACAGTCAGGCTGAGCACAGGTAAAACCTGTGAGTGGAGAATGCTGTATTCGTGCAAACGTTAAATGCATAGAATAACTCTGGAAGTTTACCCAAGAACTGGCAATACTGGTGCCTCTGAAGACAGAAGCTGGATGATTCAAGGTCAGAGCAAGGGAGATTTTTTCATTGCATACCTTCTGTACTTTTTTTAAAAATATTTTTATTTATTTCTAGGAGAGAGAGAGAGAGACAGTGTGAGCAGGGGAGGGTCAGAGAGAGAGGGAGATACAGACTCAAACAGGCTCCAGGCTGTGAGCTGGCAGTCAGCACAGAGCCCGACGCGGGGCTTGAACCCACAAACCGCGAGATCATGACCTAAGCGAAAGTCGGACGCTTAACCAACTAAGCCACCCAGGCGCCCTGTACCTTTAGAATTTGAAGCAGGTAAACTACTCAAAAAATAATAATAATAATTATAGTGGGGCATCTGGGTGGCTCAGTCAGTTAAGCATCAACTGCTGATTTCAGTTCAGGTCATGATTTGTGAGATGGAGCCCCATGTCAAGCACAGCATGGAGCCCACTTGGGATTCTCTTTCTCTCTCTCTCTCTCTCTCTCTCTCTCTGCCCCTCATCTGCAGGAACATGCGTACTCTCTCTCTCTCTCAAAATAAATAAACTTTAAAAAAAATAAAACAAAATGTTAAATACTACCACTATATTAAAATAATAATACATAAATAAAGTCAAGCTGTTTTGCTGAGAGAGGCACAGAGGAAACTAAGACTGGCTCCCCTCCACTCCCTCTCCTGGCCCAGCCCTAGAACACTCACTTTCCCTTCTAGAGGGGCAGTCTCCCTCCCTGAAATTCACCCAGCGTCCATCACAGCCTTAGCTATCATTCCAGGAAGCCCACCCTGCTCACTCCAACCCTGCTGAATTCACCCCTCTCCTGACCCTCTCCTTCTCTCACACGTGTGAACACTGCTTTGTGGGTTAGTTATCCTTCCTGGGTAAGTCTTGTCGCAAACACATTTTTGCCCTGCTAGGGAAAGGGCTATACATTTCTTTCTCTTGTTTTCTCCAAAGCCCTGACCTAGGCACAGTGGTTGCCTAGTAATTGCTTCCTAGATACTGAACAAAAAAAAAAAAAAAAAAAAAAGGCAAATGACTGCGTCACTGTAAGCACTGAATGGCTCAGAGGGTTCTGTCGCAGCAAAACAGCACATGATTCTTGAGAAAGGTCAGGAAGTCTATCTGGTGATGCTCCCAAGCTCTGCTCTGCTGCACAAGCTAATGGCAGCAAATCTCTCCAGGGTCGGGTGACCGGGGCCAAGGCAGAGCTTCCCAGGCCTCCCCCGCGCTCCAGAGACACTCCGGTGGCGCTGATATCCTCCCTCCCCAAGTCCCACACAACACCTCCAGCCCGAGACAGACATGACTGGATTTGGAGCCACAGATCACACATGTCCCAATCAGCCAAGGCCTCACACAAGAGGAGCAGTCCATGCTTACAGACCCCCGGGGCTAACCACCACGAGGCCCTGCGGAGGAGGAAGGAACCTTCTGGAGGGCAGTGGCGAGCCCTGGTCCCACGCAGAACTAAATCATGCAAGATAAGGGGGGAAACTGAGGTGGGCAGTATAGAGGGGTGATGAAGAGCACAGACTCTGAAGCTAGGGTGCCCGGGTCCAAATCCTGACCCTCCCATGGATGTGTGCCTTTAGAAAAGTCACTTCAGGTCGCCTGGGTGGCTTAGTTGGCTAAGCCTCCAACTTTGGCTCAGGTCGTGATCTCACGGTTCATCGGTTCAAGCCCTGCATTGGGCTGTCAGAGAAGTCTTCAAATCCTGTCTCCCTCTCTCTCTCTCTGCCCCTCCCCCGTTCGTGAGAGCTTGTGAAAGCTCGTGAACTTTCTCTCTCAAAACTAAACATTAAAAAAATTATTTTAAAGCAAAAAAAAAAAAGAAAAGAAAAAGTCACTTCACCTCTCTGTGCCTCAGTTTCTCCATCTGTGAAACACAGTAACAGTACCTACACCTCAAGGGGTTCCTGTGAGCTACAGTAAGTCAAGTTCACAGGACAGTGGCAGCACAGAGAAATGGCTTAAGAGATGATATGCCTCACTAACAAGGCAATAACAGCCCCCCCAAAACAGACTGCTACATGCTGCCAGGGTGGGCCTCACAGATCCTCAGTGTATGTCTCTTCCTCAAGGAGGTGTCCCTGACCACAGCTGAGCCCAGCAGTTCCGTAAGCTCGGACCATCTCCAGTGCTCCCTGGCAAGGCCTGAAAGCACTTGCCTGTGGCCCTTCCTCCAAAAACGTGGGGTTCATTCTCCTAACAAAGCTATGCCTTCACGGCATTCAGGCGGGGATATACGTGCCCTCCCTTCCTCGGAACCCCCCACCCTACCCAGTGGCCCCTCTCGGCCTCTGTCTAGGCACTCCAGAAAAGCGTGTGGATGACTGCCCCTCCAGGCCCACAGGGAAGCCCCAAGGCCCCCGCCCCTATCACAGCAGCAATGTCCCCCTGGGATGCACACAGGGCCCCAAATGCCCTCTTTCCTTGCCCAGAATCCTACAGCTATGCGGGCTGCCAGGGCCTAACCGCCACTGGCTGCTGAGTAGCTGAGCGCATGTCACTCCCCTCCCAGGCCTCAGTCCCCCCCATCTAAGCACTCTTCTAGCTCTGACATTGCAATCCCATGATTAAGTGCTGTGCTTCCCCTCCCCACCACACCCCCCCCCCAACCCCTGGGTCAGCTGAAGGTCGAGGAGGCCTGTGACAAAGCCCCTCCCCTGCGCAGCTCCTCAGAAGTGCAGCCTCCTGGGAAGGGACCCTGCAGAGTCCCTGCTGGCTTGCTCTTCACTAAGGAGAGGCCTGGGCCCAGCCCCACACCCGGGCCTCAGCCGGACCTGCCAAGCCCAGCTCTCCTCACTGGCCGCCATCCTTCCTGAGGGAAGAAATAACCTAAGGGGTCCTTGGCCAGCACACCAAGAGCAAAGCCATCAGACCCTTTCTTGGCAGCACAGCCAGGTGTACAAAGGACCCACACTGTAGACTTATTTTTATCACTTGGCTGTGACAAAGGCCAAAGCTTCTTCATGACTATATGATTTTGAAGAGGACTGGCCCTGTACAAGGAAAAAAATAGAGTACTGATTCGCAGACAGCCCAGAGGGCTCCTGTCATTGTGTTAATGATCTGTCGCGGCACAGGGTGGGAAGGGCAGGGAAACGTCTGGACAGGGCCACACTAGTCATTTAGCTTCAGCAAGAGCGTCACAGCACCAGGGAAGCAGCAATAACAAGTTCAGCCGGCAGCCCCCATCGGAGGAAAGGGACAGCTCTTGCGGATGCCTGGCATGGAGGATCTGCTGAGTTATGCCTGTCCCTGACTGGCTTCAGAGAGGAGAACAGGGCAGAGACGGGGTCCCCGCCCAGGGCCAGATGCAGAGGGAAGGGGAAGCTGCTGTGCCAGCCAGGAGCCGCCCAGTCTGACAGAGGAGTCACTTCCTACCCCTCCCCTCTGCCCGGCCACTGCTGCTCAGGCAACCCCAAATAAAAACTACCCATAACTAAGGGAGTGGGAGCCAGAGCCTACTCCTCCACCCCCCACAGCCAAAGCAGACTTCCCCAGCAGCCCCACAGGTCTGGGGTTGGAGCAGGAGCCCAACCCAAGGTCCCTCGTGGCCTCAGCTACTTTCTGAGGAGCAGTCACGTCTGGAAACCAGGGGAGAGAAGGCCGCGAGGTCAAGTGCACAGGAATGCGCAGGCTGTCTGGAGGCCAAGAGACGAATGGAAGCCCTAAAACACCAGCCCAACCTTCGTCCAGCAGGCTGCATTTTCCCTCAAGTGCATCTCCCAGTGCCCCCCAACCCACCACTCAGAAGGGGATCTCAGGCCTCCAGAATACTGTAGTCTCAAACCCACGTGGTCCTGGGCCACAGGCCTCCACGAGGCCCTCCATAAAATCAGGGGCACAGGTCTGACCAGAGTCAACAGAACCTGTCAGGGCGCCACAGTTAGCAGCCTATCCACGGTCCCAACAGTGTTATTCTTTGGGATGAAAAAAAACCAAATCGATCCCGACCCAAATTAAGCCCAGATTCAGCCTTCCCAAGGGGCCAGGCTCTAACCATCAATCTAATAGGCCCAGGATTGGGGGGGGGGCGGGGGGGTCCTTTACAGCAGGGACTCTTTTACTCCACACACAGCACCCACTGGAGAGTACTAAGAAGGGTACAGAGATAAATCCCGGAGAGGAAATAGTGGAGAAACATCTCAGGATTTCCAGACTCATGATGATGCATGTAGGGCTTTACTGAGAGGAGAGGGTTATAATCAGTTTCCTCCTGTATTACATTAAATTATATTTTGAGAACTTCCTCTTCAATTATTTGGAAGCCTCCAGTGAAATCCCTCACCTCAAAGAGCACCCTTTGGCAAAGGAACTTTAGGGGCCATGAAGGCACCATGTCCCATTCACCATCATCCCATAAAGCAGGGTCCTCAGAGTAACCACAACACCCATCCTTTGAAGCCCTGCTCTAGGTCTGGGACTATACCAATGCTTTTACAGACACTGTCTTATTTAATCCTGCGATCTGATAATTATTATTGTGACCTTTGTAGAAATTAAGAAACGGGTTAAGAACCTTGCCTGCTAGTAAGTCACAGAACTGGGAGTGAAACCCCAGTCTCCAGGCTCTTAAACACCGGGCTTTCCAGCCTCCCCTACAGGGCAGGGGTGGCCCCAGCTCAGGCTGCTGGCGAGGGCTACAAGCTGATCTGAGCCGGGCTTCAGCACTGCAAGGGGCCTCAAGCCTGTAGCAGCAAAGAGAACGAAGGACTGCAAGGGGTCACCCTATGTCATCAGGCACTCTCATACTCCCAGATGTACTCTGTCACTTATGGTCCTAGGGTTTTTCCAGGCTCAGGCTCTTCTAAGGTCTGTATTGTCTCCCCCCATCACATGAGAAAGTTTTTTCCAGGGCAGGGACATCCCCCAGACACTGTTACCACATTCCACTCCACTATCTAACCTCCCTGCACTATCATTGCTGTTCACTGTCCAGCAACCACGTCTAGATGCTTTAACTGCATTCTCATTTCATGCCTTACATCAATCTTATAACATTAGCCCCATTGGACAGATGAGAACACTGAGGCACCAAGAGTTTATTCGACTTGCCACAAGGTGGCAAGTTTGAGACTAGAATCTGTTTCTTGCAACTCCACAGTCCCATCCTTATAACCATGAGGCTGCCCTTCCCCAGTCAGGTTCTGTCTTGGTGACACAGAGCTGCTATCGACCTTCCCCGAGACCACGACAACTGGCTCCTGGAGTTAGAGTGGATACTGTTCTTTTCCACCATTATCCAAAGCTGACAGGCTACATCCTGGTCCTCTCCATCTTGTCCTCTCCCCACTGGGAAATGTGCAGACTCACTGTTGTAGCAGCTCACTCCAGGGTGCTCCCAGGAAATGCCACCAGGAGTAGCCATTAAAGTCAGAGGTGGGAGGTGGGGACGGGTCAGAGGCGGGAGTTGGGAGCAGCAGCCCTCGCCCCCTGTCAGGCATGCTATTAGGTCCAGTGTACTGAAAGATCAGACAGATTCCACAGACTTTTCCTCGGCCCACCAGGAGGGCCCCTCTCCTTTCTGCCCCCTTCAGTTTCTATAAATAACCCAGGTCAGCGCCAACAGAGGAAAAGCAGCCGGTAGGTGTGGAAAGATCATGGTGAGAAAGATGACTTCTATAAAATAAATAAGGCTCCCATTCAGATCAAGGGGTAGCAGGTCAAATTCACCAAGAGGGACTGTCCTTGGCTGCAAACAGGCCCACCTGGGCCTACAAGCACACACAGCTCAGGAAGAACCAAAGACCAAGAAGAAATCAAGAGCAGAAATTGAAAAAAATCAAAGCTCCCCCTCACCCCAAGTCACTGACTTCACCGAGGCCTCTCCCCACAAGCCTAGAGACTTTCTGTCTCCCCCTGTACACCAGGGGTGGCATGTACCAGTCTGGTCAGATTAGCTGAGCAGTGGAGGCTGAAGGACCAGGAAAGAAAGGGGTTGAATGAATTTGGGGACAGAAGCCTCTTCAGGAAAAGAAAGGGCAAAGATCCAGAGGAGAGCTTTCTACCCCACCCCCATGGCCTCCCTCAGCCAGAAAGGAAGGAGAGGACAGAAAAGGGGAGGAAAAAAACAAAATAAGGGCCAAACTATACCACATGATTCCACACCCAGCAACCAAACAGCAGCAACTCATGAGAAAAGGAGAAGAGAAGGCCAGGGGAGGGGGCGATGGAGCCAGGCCACAGCCCTGCCCTGAACCTGCCCTATGCTAACCAGCTTCCCACCCCAGGCCACAGAGCCACCAAGGCCGTTTCCCATACATGTTTTGAAAAACATTCAAGGTCAGATCCCGTCTAACCAAATCCTGCTCTCAGGTGGGTCTGCACCAGGCTCATCCTTCTCCTCCAACAAGCTAGATTTACTCCGTTAGAGGCCATTCCAGGTGGGCAAACCTCTTCAGCACCCGTCCCCACCCAGGGCATAACCCTGCCCCCTTCCCTTTACCCTCCTCATCTAGGGCCCACTGGGTCCAGGGGAGGTGTCACCCCAGTTAACCCCTTGAATGATCCACAGCAGGTGGTCAGCCCTGGGACTGGCTTTCAGATCCTGCCCACGTCCAAACAGGAAATGGGGCTCCAAGTCTGAAGCCTTGATCTTAACACTGGGAAGGTTAAACACTGCCAAAAATAAATGATTAAAAAACACACAGGCCCTTCTAGGTGGAAGTGGCTGGGAGATTATCTCTCGCTGTGCATTAACCATGACGCTGCCTTCACCTCAAGCAGGACAGGCAGGACACTTGAAGGCTGCCTGAAGGGTTTTCTTCCTTTAATTAGAAGGTTCTCCTGTTTTCAGAACAGGGACACAGAGGGGCAGGGTTCCAGAGGCATCTGTCTCTAGGCTGCAGAGGCCATCCAAATACCAGGCAAGGAGCAGATGCCCTCTGCAGTCTCCAGATTTGGTGAGGCATATCGGGGCAATCTAGCCCTCGAGTAGAACACCTTCCTTCCCCGACAGGGTGAGGCAGTGGGCGTCTCCACTACCCTGAGGGCCTGGCTTGGGGCAGGAGCCTACAGTGCCCCTCCCCTTCCAGGAAAGGGAGACAGGCCCAGAGGCCCTAAGAATGGCCCCAAGATTTTTCTTCTTGAGGCTACCATAGGCCAAAGGCCTCTGCATCCCACTCTGAACTTTACTGGGCAATCTACTCCTAAAGCTAGGCCACCAATCATACCTCCCCCTAGGCTACCCAAGGACACCCCAGCAGTCAAGCTCTGAACGTCGCAAGGAAGGGGATCAGAAGGGGACCCAAAATGCAAAGAAGCAACTCGTCGGTTTACGCCCTTGAGCGCGCGGCAAAGGGCGCACAGCCCTGGCCGAGGTTCGGGGGTCCAGCTCCCCCGCCAGCCCCGCCCAGCGAGGCCTTTAACCGTTTCCGCGCCCTCAGCACCCCTCACTCACTGCGTGTGCTGGGCGCGGCCTGCGCCGAAGACCTCGTCCAGCGCCACCGTGGCCTGGCCCAGGAACTTGTCGACGCCGATGAGCGAGCGGTGCATGGTGGTGAGCACCAGCTCGCAGGCGGCAGCGGAGCCCGCGGCCCAGGGCGCCGGGCCCGCGTCGGCCTCCTGCGCCCGCAACAGGCCGTCCAGGGCACCGGGCGGCAGCTCGAAGGAGCACTCCTCGCGCCACTCCGGGCATCCCGGCGTCTTCTCCACCACCGACGTGCTGTACTTCTCACGGCCCACCTGGATCACCGTGTACGCGTCGCTGGTGCTGCCCGCGCCCGAGCTCTTGCCCCGCAGCCCACGGGCCCGGAGCACAGTCACCTGGACGTGCGTGGGTAGCCAGCGGGAGGGCCCCGCCGCCGGCTCGGCGCCCCGCACCAGGGCCATGGCGGGGCAGGAGACGGCGTACCAGGGCCAGCAGAAGCGGGCGCAGACACGGTGATCGTGAGAGGAGCTAGGCAGCGGGCGGAGGGCGATCGGCAGCCGGCTCCGAGCTCAGCCGCCGCCGCCGCCACAACCCGGCCGCCGCAGCTGCGGGCTGGGCTGGGCCGAGCCGGCAGCCGCCTCCCCGCCTCCCCGGCCGCCGGCCGCGCCGCGACGTCAGCGCCCCGCCTCTCGCCTCGCCCCGCCCCGCGACCCAGACCCGCGTGGCGGTGCGGCAGTGCGGCGGGGGCACCGGCTGTCGCGCCCCTGCGCTGGCCTCTGCAGACCTGCCCGGAGCTCGAGGGGCCGACGGGGACCAAGGGGTGGGGCGTGCGGCCACTGCAGAGGGGTGGGCGGGGCTCCGGCATTGGCCCCGCCCCCGGTCTGAGGGCACCGGCGGAACCCTGCCTCGCTTGCGGGAACGCGGCACCCTCTGCCCGGTATGAAAAGCCCGCTCTGCGTCTGCCGGCCAATCCTAAATCTTTCTTCAAGATGTCCCTGCTCCGAAAGCCCTGCCCTACAACTGCCCCGGCCCGCCCCTCCTAGAATGGCCATCCCCTTGGCGCGGGCAAGTGGGGGTGGGGCGGGACCCCGCTGCCCCCTTCATCTCGAGCCGCGCTCTACCCTCCTCCAGCCCAATCCTGCCAGGGAAGATGCTGCGTGAAACCAGAAGGGAGTCCTGCTCTGGCAAGTGACCGGCCCGCAACGGCGAGCTGGAAGCCTGTGATCTGCCGTGGCTTGCGACCTCCTCGCGCTTCAGGGACCCATTGATGAGACGAGACCGCGCCGCGGAAGGCCAGAGCGCTGGGCCCGCCCATAGCGGACACTGCGGTGGAGAGCAGGGTGATGAATAAGTAACGACATCAAGATTTCAGCTGGAGCTCCTGCGTCACCGGTTGACTGAAATTATAGGCTCTAGTGGGAGTTTTAAACAATTACTTCCACCCATTAAGTGCCTACTGTGTGCAAAGCCCAGGCGTATGATTTGAACGCTTGGTTTATCATTAATAATAATAACAATGGTTGGTAATTATAGATGCTGCATTTCGGCCAGTGCTGGTCCATGTACTTTATATGCATTACCTCATTTTATCCTCGGAGCAACCTTCTGGATGAGTATGGGTTTTATTCCTATTTTCCGGAAGGTAAAATTGCAGCTTAGAGAGGCTAAACTGCCCAAGATCCATAACTGGCAAAGACGGGATTTGAAACCATACAGATGACCCCACAGCCTGTACTTTTTAAAATCATAATTTTTACATAAAAATGTAACACACCTAAAAAAATCAAATAGGACAGAAGTGTTTATGATGAAAAGCAAAAGACTCCCTTCCTCTCCACCACCGGATCCAAAGAAAGCCCACTTCTAGCCATTTGTGTTTTCAAGCTTGGTGGGTACCTCCATCTATCTACATAAAATGCTTACATAGATGGATTTATCAGGGCCATTATCTATTGTCTTCCTGCTGTGACAGATAATGTGTCTCACACCCACTTCCCTCCCTCAATTTTATGTGGTTATCCTATTTTTTTTAGTTCCTCTGTTGGATACTTTTATGGTGGAAACCTGTGTTTCTTCTTGGAAAGACTCTCCAAAGTACCCCCTTGACTTCCTGTGCTATGAGAGAAGGAGGCCGAAATCCCAACTCTGCAGGCCATGCATATCCTCCACCACAATACGGATGTAGGGAACCAGCGCACCAGGCACTGGAGATCCATGGGAACACACACACCACAGGCGGGATCCTGAGCCTGCCACCTTATCCCTGCATTCTGAAGACTGGGGTGGAGAAGTCCTGGGCACTGAGCCCCATGGTTCAACAACCCTGTGGATAGCACCTATCTTTCACGCAGTCCAATCTGCCTGTGGGTCTTGGCTCTCTGCCACTTCACAGCAATAAGATCTGAAGATTAAACCAGCTTTCTAACCTCTATCAGCCTCATTTACTCATCTAGAAAATGAGGATAATGATGCCTACTTCAAGCAGTTGCTGAGAAGATTGCGTGAGAAAATAGTGTGAAAGATTTTCATACAGTAGAAATCTCACAGATGATCTCAAGGCATCTACAAATCATATACAGCTTTTCTTCTCATTATAAACATAACTTGGAAAATACAGAAAAATATAAGGGAAATACAAATAGATCATAATCTCCCCATCCAGAAAGAAACATGGTTAACAATTTGTTGTGTTTCTATCCAAGCTTTTCTCTACACTCTGCTGTTGATTTATATTCATTATGCTTGTGAGGCAACTGTAGTGTCGCTTTGGAGTGGGCATTGGAGTCCTGGTTCTACCGTTTACTTTACATGTATTATCTCATTTACCCCCAAAGACAACCGTTTAAGGTAGGTGCTACTGCCACCCTCATTTTCACTAATGAAGAAACTAAAGCAAAGAGAGCTTGGATAATTTTCTCTAAGTTTCTACTGGAAACTTGCAGAGAATGGGCCTGAACACAGGTCTGAGTGAGTACTGCCTGTGGCACTCTGCTCTCACACTAGCTTGTTGGTCATGTAAGCACTGCATCATTTGGAGTTGATAAAGCAGGAAGTGTTGTCATACCCATTTTACAGATGAAGAAATTGAGGTATAAAAAACGTTAACAGACTTAACCAAGGTTGCACTCAGGATGAAGCCCCAACTTTAAGAATGGATTCCCCGAAGGCTTTGCAAATGAAGACATCTTTACCAAACTGCAACTAACATACATTAGTCACCCTTCTTTAAGGGTTCTGTTTCACCTGTTTCCTAGTTCTCTGACATGACTAGACTGCCTCCTCCCCCTCCCCCATGGAGCAGCAAGGCTGCAGGAAAGGGCAAAAGAGAACTCAGATGGACTACTCTGCTCTCCTTCCTCCTCCCTGGCCCACACAGTTTGGCAAGCTCAGGCTTCCTGTTGGCCTGGGACTGCAGGTATAGGAGGGCAGTGAAGCCCGGCAGGGTTCCTCTGCAGATCACTTGGCCCTAGGAGGAAGGGGCGGGGTCTTTTAACTATCTGTGGCTGAAAAAAGAGCAGAAATTCTGAAGACACAGAGGTCTTGACCACCTAGAAAATGAGACCACCAACATCCCCATCCCCTGCAACCTGCCATGAGGGTTAGACTAAGGACCCCTCTGGATTCCCCTACCTCCCTGGGGGCCAGGTGTGCTCATGCCTTCCTGGGCCTCTCTAGTCCGTTAGGGGATAGTTCTTGCTATAAAAAAAAAAAAAAAAAAAAAAGTGGTCCTTTGTGTAATTTCCACTCGTTGCTTCTCTCTGCAATACCATAAAAGCCCATTCACCCTTCCACATAGGAACTTCAAATCTCTTTGCCTGGCTCTTCAGGCTGCATTTCCCCTGTTTTTCACCTCCCCTTTCCCACATTTGTTTTCTAGGCCCCTCACCATAATAGAGTCAGTCACACAGCCCAGGTTCAAATTCTAGTGCCACCAGTCACCAGCACTGTAAGCTTGGGGAAATTACTAAACCCCACTGAATCTCAGTTTCCACATCTATAAAATGAGCCTAACAATAGAAGTCACCTCAAAGGGTTAATAAGAGAGCCATCTTAACACACACTAAACAATGATAAGTGTTATCAATCTTAGAAATCTTTGCTGAAAGCAAATGTTTGTATTTCCTTGTTTCATTTGCATTTCTTCGATTGCCAATGAGATTGAACTTTATTTTTCAGTTATTAGTCATTTATATTTCCTCTTTTACTGAGTTGTCTGTTCTCTGAGTTGCCTATTTTCTATGCTCATTTTTCTTTGAAGTCTTAATTTCTTTTCTTTTAATTTTCTATCCTCATTTTTCTTTGAAGTCTTAATTTCTTTTCTTTTAATTTTCTATCCTCATTTTTCTTTGAAGTCTTAATTTCTTATTAATTTATGTAACACTTTCTATATTAAGAATAACACTTTGTCTTTCATAGATTTTGCAAACGAGTTTGACCAAAGAGGTTATATTGTCAAATCCTTGAGTTTCTTCCATTGTCTCAAGGTTAAGTTCTTCCACATTCACAGATCACATAATATCCACTCATATTTTTTTTTCAGCTTTTAAGTTGTTTGGCTTTTTCTTTCATTATCTTTAAATTCTTCTATATACTATTTTAATGAAAGGTTTGGAAATCTAACTCCCTCTCCCCCAACAGCAGTCCATACTTCCCAGTACTTATTGCAAAACACTATCCCTTTGCCATTGGTTTTCTCATATACATTCTTATATATACTGTAGACAGTCTGAACTTTGTTTTCTATTCCACTGAGGTTTGTATCTTGCTGCCGGTGCCATTCTGTTTTGATTATTATAGCCTTTTTAATGCATTATTACAACAGAAGAGCAAATCTTCATTCGTTTCTTTTTTCAAAGATTTTATTGCTATTCTCACCTGTGTATTCATCCACGTAAGCTCTAATTCTTTTTGGAATACTAAGAGAAACTGTCATGAGAAAAATTAGCATCATTACAAACAATAGCCATTTAAAATCATGATATACTCCCTAAAATTTGGAGTAAGATAAGGATGTCTGCTCTCCACTTCTATTCAACATTGTGCTGGAGGTTCAAGCTAGGGCAATTAGGCACGAAAAATAAATAAAATCTGTCCACATTGGAAAGGAAGGATAAAATGATCTCCATTTGCAGATTACATGATCTTAAATAGATCTAAATAGAAAATCCTAAGGAATCCACTAAGAAACTATTAGAACTAATAAATGGGTTCAGCAAGGTTACAGAATACAGGATCAAAATACTAAAATCAATTGTATTTCTGCACACTAGTAATAAACAATTGAAAATAAAGGTAAGAAAACAATCCCATTAATGGGTGCCTGGGTGGCTCAGTTGGTTAAGTGTCTGACTTCGGCTCAGGTCATGATCTCGGGGTTCATGGGTTCGAGCCCCGCATCCATCCCTGTGCTGCCAGCTCAGAGCTTGGAGCCTACTTCAGATTCTGTGTCTCCCTCTCTCTCTGCCCACCCCATTAGTGTTCTGTCTCTGTCTCTCAAAAATATAAAAACGTTAAAAAAGAAAGAAAGAAAACAATTCCATTTGTAAAAGCATCAAAAAATAAAATATTGGGTTGCCTGGGTGGCTTAGTCAGTCGAGCACCTGACTTCGGCTCAGGTCATAATCTTGCGGTTCATGGGTTTGAGCTCTACATCAGGCTCTGTCTTGACAACTCAGACCCTGGAGCCTGCTTCGGATTCTGTGTCTCCCATTCTCTCTGACCCTCCCCTGTTCCCACTCTATTTCTCTCTCTCAAAAATGAATAAACATTAAAAAAATGTTTAAGAAGTTGCTATGGTCAATGTCATTTAAAAAAGCCTTTAAAAATAAATAAAATGCTAAGAAATGAATTTAATGAAGTGTAAAACTTGTATACTGGAAACTACAAAAGATCACTGAAAGAAATTAACAAAGACCTAAATAAATGGAAAAATGTTCCATGTTCTTGGATAGGAGACAATATTGTTAAGATGGCAATACTCCTCAAATTGACCTGCAGATTCAAAATGTTCTCCAACAAAATCTCAGCTGCTGTTTTTTCAGAAATTGACAAGCCAGTCTTAAAAATCTTATGGAAATGTGAGGGGACCCAGAAGAACCAAATAAATCTTGAAAAAGGACAAAGTTAGGGGACTCCTACTTCTCAATTTCAAAACTTAACTACAAATCAGGACAGTATGGTACTGGCATAAGGATGGACATATAGATCAGTGGAAGAATTGAGAGTCTGGAAAGAAACCCATATATTTATGGCCAATTGATTTTTCAACAGAGGTGCCAAGACCATTCAGTGAACCTTTTCAAAAAATGTGTTGGGACAGCTAGACATAGTGCAAAAGAATTAACTGTACCCCTTCCTTATACCATACACAAAAATTAACTCAAAATAGATTATAAAGCTAAATGGAAGCACTAAAACAATAAAACTCTCAGAAGAAAAGGGAGTAAATCTTCATGACCTTAGGTTGGGCAAAGCTTTCTTAGCTAGAACAACAAAAGCACAAGCAACCAAAGAAAAAATAGATAAACTAGACTTCATCAAAGCTGAAAGCTTTTGTGCTTCAAAGAACACCATTAAGAAAGTGAAAAGACAACTTGCAGGATGGGAGAAAATATTTGTAAATCACATATCTGATAAGAGACTGGTATCCAGAATATATAAAGAACTCTTATAATTCAATAATAGAAAGATAAGCCAACTCTAAAAGGAGCAAATGAGAAGTGCCTGGATGGCTTAGTCAGTTGAGTGCCCAACTTTGGCACAGGTCATGATCTCGCAGTCCTTGGGTTCAAGACCTGCATTGGACTCTGTGCTGACTGCTCAGAGCCTGCAGCCTGCTTCAGATTCTGTGTCTTTCTCTCTCTCTGCCCCTCCCCCACTGGTTCTCTCTAGCTCAAGATAGACTTAAAAACAAAAAGTTGTACTCATCAATTTCCCCACCTCCAGCGGCTCCCTCTTCTGTAGTCTCTCTCTTGCTGAACCCCTCTGGCCCTAACTAGAAACCTAGAAGGTACGGTGTTTCCTCTTCAAAGATGGGCCTAAGCAGAGGTGCTCTCACCCAACCTGCAGGCTATAGAGGGCATCTGCCTCTTGCCTGCTTCCCAGATTCCATTTTGGAAGAAAGCCATCAAAGACTTAACTAGGATTGTCAGAAAGGACTCAGAAGCCAACTTGAGAGGCTTCCACCGGCCAAAGATGCAACAGATAGAGCATGGCCAAGGATAATAACCAATGGATTGAAATATATTTAATATTTTTAATATATATATTAATATATTTAATATATTTCAACCCATGACTTCATAATGATTTTTTTAATGTTTATTTTTGAGAGCGGGGCGAAGGGCAGAGAGTGAGGGGGACAGATGATCTGAAGAGGGCTCCCTCTGATGCAGGGCTTGAACTCAGGAACCATGAGATCATGACCTGAGCCCAAGTCAGATGCTTAGGAAGGCAGATCCTGCCTGGTAAATCAGAAGACGACACTTGTTTTTGCTGGATACCGGAGGAGCTCCAGATGAAGAAAGTTGGTCTGGGAGCTGAGTTTTTGAGGAGAACTGAACCTGAACTGCTGTGTAGAGTGAGGGTTTCAAGTTTCCCAGAGCTATCTAGTAACGCAGGAGGGAGGGGCAGGTGGAAGAGTTCTGAGGGGACAGTGGAGCAAGCAAAATTGCAAGAGGCATGATGTGCTTTTAAGCCATATCTTTGTTATTAATTTATACTTTTAGTGCATTGTGGGCAGATGACATGATCTGTGTGTTATTTATTCCATGAAATTTATTACACGTCCTTTTATGGCCAATGCAAATGCTCTTCCTATGCTCAAAAAGAATATGAATTCTTTCTTGGGTGTAGAGTTCTATTATATCTAATGCATCAAATATATTAGTTGTGTTTTTAGATCTTTACTATATTTTTTGTCTGCCTGCTCTCTTGGTTTCTAAGGAGTGATTTTGCAGTAATACAGGCTGTAGGATATTTATTTAAAAGTAAAAAGATGAAGATTAATATTTAAAAGTTAAACAATTTTCAAATTGCTGGGGGTGGGGAAAAACAGTGAAGACAATAGACCAGGAAGCAAATGATGGAAAGCAGCAAGGGAATATTTAAAAACAATCTGAAATTATAAAAGATGACAAGAGCAAATCTATCAATCTGTATAACAATAACTGAATGGTGGAAACTTGCCAACTCAAAGAAAATACTTTCAGATATGGCTTCAAAATGCAAAACTATGATATCAATAAAAGATACACCTAAAACAAAGTTGCTCAAGGAGTTTGGGAAATCAACTTGACATTACTGATTCTCAAGTATATTCGAAAGAGTAGAATATAAAGTAACAAATATTTGCTGAGTGCCTACTAGGTACCAGGTATGTGTTGCAACGCTGCAATGATTCAACCAATGAGGGGTGAAGACAGAGTTAGGCAAATAGTCAGCAGGAAGAGAATGGAGTCTGGAAACAGTCTTACACTTGCATAAGAATTTAATCTATGTTAAAGACAGTATTTCAAATATGTAGGGAAAGGACAACTTTAACTTCCATCTTTAAAAAAGAACAGTAATAGGGCTACCTGACTGGCTCAGTCTGGAGAGTACGCGACTCTCTTGATCTCAAGTTGTGATTTCAAGCCCACATTTGGTGTAGAGATCACTTATAAACAAACAAACAAACTGAAAAATAATAATAATAGGGCACCTGGGTGGCTCAGTCAGTAGAACATCCAACTCTTGATTTCAGCTCAGGTCATGATCCCAGGGTCGTGGGATCAAGTCCCCATGGAGCTCCACACTGAGCGTGGAGCCTGCTTAAGATTCTCTCTCCCTCTGGTCCTTTCCCCCACTCATGCATAGAATAAAATATAGGAGTATATTTTTTATATTTGGGCTCTACCTGAACTGCTCAAAGAATTTGGGAAAAGTTTTCAATTAGCAATACTCGCGCTTCGGATAAACCTCATTGGCTACGATACTGCCACTGTGCAAAGCTTGCTCAAAGAATTTGAATAAACAGTTCACAGGGAATACAAAGGGCAATTAAACATGAAAAAATGCTTAACCTCACTAGGAGTTTAAAATTGCAAATTAGCACAGCAGTGATATCCAGGTGGGGGGCAAAGGGACACCCTTGGTGCGAATATGAACTGGCACAGCCTTTTTGAAGATCAGTTCAGCAGGATATATCAACAATTTTAAATGGGTCAACCCTTTAATCTGGCGATTCCATTTCTACGAGTTTACCCTGTGGAAATCTTCACACAAGTGTTCAAAGATCTTTGTAGAAGGATGTTCATTTCCAGAGGATTTAAAACAGCAAACCACTTGGGATGGAGCCTAAATTTCCATTAACAGAATGAAGAGGTCATAGCAGTCAGAGAGGGCCAGGAGCTGTGTGGGCTGCTGAGGAAAGGGGAGCTTGGGTCTTGGCTTCCCCTCTCTCAGAGCCAGCCTCCCCATGCTAGGCCATGATGAGGAAAGCTTTCCTCCGCAGAGACCATCGCCTCAGCATCCCAGAGGATTCGGACCTTCCCATCCGGAAGCAGCTATGGTCTCCATGCATGAGAATTTGCGTTCCTAGACATCAGCTTTGTTGACTTCACATTTATTTTGAGAAAAACACTTAAGCCTTGGGCCTTTTGATTAGGCAAATTATAAAGGTACATCCAGTATCTTATTTTAAATACAAAGATTCAAAACGGTGAGAAGCTCTGCATATTTTAAATTGTTGGGGATGGTGGGGTTGAGAGTGTCTTTGTAAATGGTTCCCTTTCATTCATTTATTGATTCAACAAATGTGGGACAGACAGACACAGCCTCTCAGAAGCTCCTCCCATGAGGAGAGAAACTCGTGAGGGAGACAGTAAACACAAAACCCCAAAAATACAAAAATGCAAGTGACAGTAAGTGCTGTGAGGGAGAGCGAAGGATTACGGCTGTCTGTATTATAGTTCTACAGGGGATATAGTTCTACAGGGGATATAGTTCTACAGGGGATATAGTTCTACAGGGGATATAGATGGGAGAACTTCCTTCCAGCTGGGAGGTCAGGGAAGGTTTCCCTGAGGAAATTACATTAGGCAAGACCAGAGAAAGGTGAGGAGTGGAAAAGAAGCCCAGAACAGTTTGCATAAAGAGGAAAGCGTTTGTACAAAGGCCCAAGACAGGAAATAGCTGGGAGATTTATGCCGTCATGAGTATTAAGGCTGGTGTGGCCTGGCACTGAGTGGAATGGCAAGAGGCAAAGGCAGAAGCTACCCATCCAGGATCTATGGGCCACTTTAAAGATCTGGAATTTTCTACTAAGGGCAATGCAAACCTATTTATGGGTGAGGAAAATATTTCTTTTTAATAAATAATATGCAGACCGGGCAGTCTCTGCAGTCCTGTTTTGGGCAAGGGGGTGAGTATACCCTGGTCAAAGCCATTACCCGCAGGAAATTGGGAGGAGAGCCAGGAAGGTAGCCAAAAGGACCTGAGGCGAATTTCCTGTTGAGAATGGAGACCACTGAGAGGCGTCCACGGGCAGTGCTCAAACGCTTCCGTGAAGCTGTTTCATGAGGCTGTGCACAGGCTACCATCCAGACGGAAGAATCCAGACACTGGGAGGTGCACTGGCCAGAGCAGTGGTGTCCTCCAGTAGCAGCAGGGGGCAGGGGGTGGCAAGTGAGTGAGTGTCTGGAAAGCTGTGAGCCCTTCCACAAAGGGACAGGTCAGAGTGTGGAAAGACCAACCTTGGCATCTGTGGGAGCCCAGGCTTGAGGGTGAAGAGAGTTGAGGGATAGGAGAGAGGGAGTGCCCAGAAAGGAGCTGAGGTATACTTGACCTTGAATACTAGAGCTAGAGCATTTTCTGATACTTACTTTGAAGATTTCTTTTTTGTGCCTCGTAGCTCACCCCAAGATTTCAGTGAAGTATGCCGACCTTTCACCTGTGCTGAAGCAAATCACGGCGCAGTCTGTGTTCACATCTCACACTCAAGGATGACTTTCCCAATGGCCCCCTCCTGCCTCCTTTCTGAGGCCTCCAAGATGCTAACAGCACCTTTCAAGAGAAGTTAGTGGTCCTGGAACCCCAGGAGGTAATGGATCAGAACATGGTAAAGTGGAAAAAACAAGCAAAGTGTGAATGTGAGAGACTCCCTGCCCCCAAATATCCTAGAAAGGCCAGGAGCTTGAGAGACAAACTGAATCCCTCTGATAATACAAGCAAGAGCTTTTTGCTCAGCAGATGCCTTACCTGACACAGGATGAACCAAATAGACAGCTTTATAAGTGACCCCTCTTTCCTCCTTGACCTTCCAAAAAGAAGATAGTTATAATCCATGCTAGTGAGGAAGATGCCACATTCAGGGCCACGTCTTCAGATGCAGAAAGCTACGGTAACCATTCTGTATTAACTTTTTAATGCTTATTTTTATTTTTGAGAGAGGGAGAGAGAGACAGTGCGAGTGGGGCAGAGGCAGACAGAGAAGAAAACAGAGAATCTGAAGCAGGCTCCGAGCTCTGAGCTGTCACACAGATCTTAGCACAGAGCCCCAGGTGGGGCTCAAACTCATAAACCGCGAGATCATGACCTCAGCCAAAGTCAGACACTTAACTGACAGCCACCCAGGCTCCCCAGTAACCATTCTAAAGTAGGAGACGCGAGGCGGCTGGGTGGCTCAGTGGGTTAAGCCTCTGACTCTTGATTTGGGCGCAGGTCATGATCTCACAGTTGTGAGAGGGAGCCTTATACCACACTCTGCACTGAGCATGGAGCCTGCTTAATATTCTCTCTCTCGCTCTGCCCTTTTCCCCTGCTCACACACACACACACACACACACACACACACACACACACATACTCTGTCTCTAAAATAAATAAGTAAATAAAGTGAAGTAGGAGACACAAACTCCTATATGCCTACAGGAGGCAGGCATACATAAAAAATAAACAGGCCACAGGAAGACCACGAAGCTGATGGAGCATGACTTGGTTCCAGGCAATTATTATTATGTTGATGGGGAAGATCTACGCTGCCTAATTTTCCCATTAAAAAAAAAAAAAACATAAGTCCAGATTATAATGTGAAATTTACAAGCTTTTATGTATTTGTCACTAATTCAAAATTTAGAAAGTACATACCAATTCTGCTTGAGGTCAGATATTATATTCATTTCCTATGGCAATGTCACAAATTAGCACAAACTGGTGACCTGAAGCAGCACAAATGTACCTCCTTACTGCTCTGGAGGCCAGAAGTCTGCCATCAGTTTTACTGGGCTAAAGTCAGGGGGTCACCAGGTCTGCATTCCTTTTGGAGGCTCTAGGGGAGAGTCCACTTCCTTGCTTCTGTTCTGTGGCTCGTGACCCCTTCCTCCACCCCTTGCTTCCACATCCTCATCTCTTATCACTGTCAAATCACCTGCTATCTCCTACTTACAAGGGCACTTGTGATTAAATGGAGGGCCTACCTATCTGGATAATCCAGAATAATCTTCCCATTTCAAGGCCCCCCCTTAATTTAATCACATCTGCAAAATTCCTTTTGCCATTTGAGATTATACTCACAGATTCCAGGGATTAGGACCTGAATATCTTTGGAGCCATTAGTCAGCCCATCACGGGTATGTAGTTGGATATAGCCCTCAGATGTGAGCCTATCACAGATTTTCCTCGGGCTAGAACAAAATATCCCTCAATTTCCCCAATACTCTGGTCCCTGAACCTATGATTCATTTTTTTTTAACAGTTTCATCGAAGTTTAATGTAAATACCATAAAATAACATATTCACCCATTGTAAGTGTACAATTCAGTTATTTTCAAGAAATGTATAGAGTTGTACAACTATCACAACAATCCAAATTTAGAACATTTCCATTATCCTAAAACGTTCCTAGAAGTGCTCATTTGCAATCAGTCCCTATTCCCAAATCTAGGCGGGGCAACTACTGATCTCCTTCTACCTGTATAGATTTGCCTTTTCTGTAGAGTTCACATAAATGGGATCATACAAGATACAGTCTTTCGTGTCTATAATGTTTTTAAGGTTCTCTATGTCATGCATGTATCAGTAATCAGTAATGATTCCTTTTTATTTCTGAGTAGTCTTCCAGTGTGAATACACCACATTTGGTTTATCCATTAACCTGTTGATAGGGGCTTGGATTGTTTCCTGGTTTTAGCAATTATGAATAATGCTACTATGAATATTCATGTACAAGTCTTTGTGTGGACATGTTTTCATTTCTCTCAGTGGATAGTTAGGAATGGAATTGCTGGGTTGAAGGGTAGGTTTATTTTTAACTTTTTAAGAAACTGCCAAACTGTTCCCCAAAGTGGCTGTACCATTTTACACTCGTATTGGGAATGTATAAAGGATCCAGATTTTCCACAGTTGTATAGAATATCTTTTTCCCATTGAATTTCCTTGGCACCTTTGCCAAAAGTAAATTGACCTGACGTGTGAGGTCTTATTTCTGATTCTCAATTCTATTCCATTGGTCTATATGTCCATCTTACTACCGGTACCACATTCTTTTGATGACTATAGTTTTGTAGTAAGCTTTGCAGTCAGAACGTGTAAGTCCTCCAACTTTATTCTTTTTCGAAAAATTTTTGTCTATTCTGGATCCTCTGCATTTCCACATTAATTATAGAATTAGTTTGTCAATATCTACAAAGAAGGCAGCTGGGACTTTGATAGGGGTTACATTAAATTTGTACATCAATTTAGGCAGTATTACCATCTCTACAATAGTTTTTTTGTGAATATCTTGGGAATTTTTATATGCAGGACCATGTCATCTGTGAATACAGTTTTACTTCTTTTCCAATGTGGATATCTTTTTGCTTTTTTAAATTTTTTACTTTTCAGCCTTGTCACACTGTCTATAACCACCTGTATGACGTTGATTAAAAGCAGACATCCTTGCTTTGTTCCTATGGGGAAACATTCAGTCTTTCACCATTATGTGAAATGTTGACTATAAGTTTTGGTGAGATATACTTTATCAAGTTGAGAAAGTCCTCTTTTATTCCTAGCTTAAGAGCTTTTATCATTAATGGATGTTGGATTTTGTTGAATGTTTGTTCCTATATCTTTGATATGATCATATGGTTTTTGTCCCTTATTTTATTAATATGGTGATTTACCTTAATTGATTTTCAGATGTTAATGGAACCTTTTATTAGTGTTTATTTATTTGAGAGAGAGAGAGAGAGAACACATGGGGGAGGGGCAGAGAGAGAAAGGGAGACACAGAATCTAAAGCAGGCTCCTGGCTCTGAGCTGTCAGCATAGAGCCCGAGTCGGGGCTCAAACCCACCAACTGTGAGATTGTGATCTGAGCTGAAGTCCGACACTTAACCGACTGAGTCATCTAGGTGCCCCCAATTTTCAGATGTTAAGCCAACCTTGCACTCTTGGGATAAAGGCTATTTGGTCATGATATGAAATTCTGTTTATATATTGCTGACTTTTATTTGCTAATATTGTGTTAAGAATTTTTGTATCTATGTTCATAAGGAGCATCGGCCTATAGTTTTCATACAATGAGTTGGGAAGTATTCCCTTCACCTTATAAAAGAATTTGTGAAAGATGGAGACTAAGTCATCTTTAAATATCTGATACAATTCACCAGTGAAATATTCTGGGAATGAGCTTTTTTTTATAGGAAGATTTTAAGTACTAACAATATTACTTGCTGTGGATCTATTCAGATTTTATATTCTAGAGTCAATTTTCATAATCTATATCTTGCTAGGAATTTGTCCATTTCAACCTGGTTATTGAATTTGTAATGTTCTCTGATATTCTTTTTATTTCTGTAGGGTCAGTTGTGATTTTGTAATTTATATATTTCTTTTTCTTTTTTTTTAAATCTTGGTCAGCCTCACTAAAGATATGTCAATTTTCTTAATCTTTTCCAAAAACACCTAACTTCTTGTTTTATTGATTTTTGTCTCTGTTGTTTTTCTGTTTTCTGTTTCATTTGTTTGCACTCTAATCTGTATTATTTTCTTCCTTCTGCTTGCTTTGGATTCAAGTGCCTCCTTTTTTCCCCCAGGTTATTAACATGGAAACTTAAGGAAATCTTATTGATATGAGACCATTTTTCTTTTCTAACACTGGTGTTTAAAGCTATACCTTTCCCTAAAAGCACTGCTTTTGCTGCATACCATAAATTTTGATATGTCAAATTTTCTTTTTTTTAATATTTTTATTATTTTTGAGAGAGAGAGAGAGGAAGAGCGGGAGAGAGGTGGGTGGGGGGAGAGAATCTCAAGCAGGCTCTGTGCTGTCAGCAATGGAGCCCAACACAGAGCTCTAACCCATGAACCCTGAGATCATGACCTGAGCCGAAATCTAAGTGTTGGACACTTAACCGAAAGAGCCATCGAAGCACCCCAAGTTTTCTTTTCTATTTAGTTCAAAAGATTAATAATTTTCCTTGTAATTTTTTTCTTTGAACCATGGATTATATCAAAATGTGTTGTTTATAAGAGACTCCTAAATATAGAAAACAAACAGAGGGTTGCTGGAGAGGTTGTGGGAGAGGGGGTGGGCTAAATGAGTAAGCGACATTAAGGAATCTACTCCTGAAATCACTGTTGCACTATATGCTAACTAACTTGGATGTAAGTTAATTAATTAATTAACTGAAAAATAAAATTAAAAAAATTTTTAAATGTGTTGTTTAATTTCCAAGTACTTGGGGATTCCCCAAATTTCTATCTACCGCCAATCTCCTAAAAATTTAGTATTGTATAGAATATTAATTTGGGACTATATAGATATACTTCCTCTTTTTCCTTTTTTTTAGTCTTAAGTTTGTTATTCTTGCTGTTGTTTAGACAACAGAAATTTCACCAATGCATCAAATCACTCTTCCTCTATTTCTTGCAAAGTCTCCTGGATTTGTGTCTCTTCATATTTGTGTATTGCCTCCAAAATGTTTTAAACTTTTTTTATGATGAAAATTTCCAAACTTCTAGAAAAGTAGAAATGATAGTCCAATAAACATCAGTATATCCCTCTCCACCTATATTTAACAATTGTTAACATTTTGTAAACAGTTTGCTTTGTATATTAGGTTAAACCATTTGGAATCACTCAGTTTATCTTGTCATGCATCCTCACTCTTGGGCACTCCAGAGATGATTTCTCGTGTGGCTCTTTTTATGAGAGCATTTTGAGGCCTTGTTGCCTGAGAATTTTTTTCACATTTGAATGACAACATGGCTGGATATAAGATTCCAAATTCAAAGTTATTTTCTTTTAGTACTTAAGAAATATTATTCCACTATCTTCTTACACCCAGTGTTGTAAAGGAGAGATCTAATGTCAATCTAATACTTTTTGAGTTTTCTCTTTGGTATTTTTAGATTTTACCATCTGGTATCTTGTGTGGGTTTTCCCTTCTCTCCTTTATTTTCCACTCTATAACCCTTCTAATCTGAAGTCATTCATCCTTTTCAAACCTGGAAAATGTGTGTCTGTTATTTCTTCAAATATATTTTTCTAGTCATTTTCATTTTCTTCTTCTGAATTCCTGTTACAGATGTGAGCATTTTACTTCTACCTTCCTGATCTCCCAATTTTTATTTTTTATCTCCTCATTCTTTTTAAAATTTTTTTAATTGTTTATTTATTTTAGACAGGGACAGAGTGCACGCAGCGGAGGGGCAGAGAGAGGGAGACACGGAATCGGAAGCAGGCTCCAGGATCCCAGCTATCAGCACAGAGCCAGATGGGGGCTCAGACCCACGAACCACATGATCATGACCTGAACTGAAGTCGGACGCTTAACCGACTGAGCCTCCCAGGTGCCTCTATCTCCTCATTCTTCAGTCAGTTCTTTTTGGAGTGTTTCTCAAAATGATATTCTCTAATTAATTTATTTTTCATCTATTATACATCTCACTTATTGTGCTCTTTATTTCAACTATTATCTTTTTCTTACCTGATATTTTCATTTGGTTCTTCTAAACTTTTTCTGGTTTTTATTGTACAGTGCTAATATTACTTTTGTATATTTGTAGAGCTGATTTGAAATCTTTGGTCCACCTGTATTAATACTCTTGCTTCTGTCCTCCGGTTTCTGATGTTACTTGTGATGCATTTTGCTCTTCTTGTGGTTTAATTTTATGCTTTGAGTGTGCCACTACTTAGGTTTGTGAGACTATATTCCCTGAGAGTATTGCCTACTCTGCTCCACACAGCCTTTTGAGGACGGACAGAAGGCCACTTAGTGTCTGTTAGCCTATTAAGTTCAAGGAGAGAACAGGGACTCCGATCTCCAGTGGGGTATCCCAGCACCGCACAATAACATGGTATCATGTCTACTTGTCTTCACCTGGCCCCAAATTCCTTGGGGTCTCAGTTTCATTTCCCTCCCCCCCCTCCCCCGCACCCCGCAACCCCCCTGTGCTGGAAGGAAGGGGCCTTCCCTGATTGGAAGGGCCAGCCTGGGGATTTGGAGGGCAAAGAATAAAGGAGTGAGGATACACTCAAAGACAGTTCTCCTAATTTATCTACTCTTGACCCTGATAGGGCTTTCATGCTGCGCTGAGTTCATCCCCATGGACACCCTAAGCCACTGCCTCTGTGGTTCTGTGGTGAGAGACAATGTCTGTCTGATGCAAAGGTGTGGGAGAGGCAAGAGCAGAAAGTCCATTACTTTTCTCTTATCCTTATGATTACAGTCACCTCTGCCTCAGGCTGCAACAACTCTACACACACACACAAGCAATTTAGTTCTAAAGAGCCTTTTAGCTTCCAGGCATTTCTTCTTTGTTGTTGCTATTTCCTGGATTTCATGCCGCCCTCTATAATTCCTCCTATGTTTAGTTTGGGGAAGAAGCCAGCAGCCCAAGTGAATTCTCATCTTGGCAGGAATTGGAACAGCCAAGAGATGTCTATTAGTCAAAGGAGAGGTAAACTAAACGTTTGGATAGGTAAAGAAGAGAATATACTGAGCCTAGAGATACATATTTGGGAGTCATCAGGGCATATGTGGCTTTTCAAGCCATGAACCTGGATGAGAGCTCCTGGAGAAGGATTATAGATATAGGAGGTATCTTTTGAAAAAACATACTCCTGGGTGCATGGGTGGCTCAATGGGTTAAGCATCTGGCTCTTGATTTCAGCTCAGGTCAAGATCTCACGATTTGTGGGATTGAGCCCCGCATTGGCCTCTTTGCTTGCAGCACAGAGCCTGCTTGGGATTCTCTGTCTCCCTCTCTCTATGCCTCTCCCCAGCTCTCTCTCTTGCACACGCTCTCTCTCAAAATAGACAAATAAACACTTTTTTAAAAAAAGAAAAATATACTCCCTACTGTAAATAAAAGTTTAGATCTGGCTCATATATCAGTTTGGCCGGTGTGAATCGGTCCTGGTGAGATTGCTCACTTTGGGGACCCAGAGAAGTGCAAGTGTCTGGCCCAGCAAATCTAAAGCTCAGACTCTGACCGCAGTTCTGCGCCATCTCCCGTCCCTACCACCAGACTCCCTCTGCTAATATTTTCTGTACCATTTTAACTTCCTGAGAGAATGTGAGCAGTAGAAAAAGTAGTGCTTATGAAAAAGTCCTGGCAAGTGAACAACCGTAAAACACCTAATGATTCTAACCATAAATGGTCCCTTTATCTGTGAGCAGGCAAAGAGGTGCTCACATGATCACAGGAAACTCAGGACGTGAGGAATAGCTGGTGCGTAGGCTGAAGATCTAGGAGTCAGGTGACAGCCGATCCTGAGGCAGATGGAAGAGCACTACTGATATGTTGTAACCACCTGAGGGTTAGATGCTCAGATGGGCTCCAACTCAGCCAGGAAGTTAACAGAAGGGTGAGTGAAGGCACAGACAAAGGGAGATGTGCCATCGAAGACCAATGCATAGGAAGGCCAGAGACAAAAGCCTAGAAAAGCTGAGACCTGGTAGGAAAGAGAGGGAACTTCAATTCTTAAGGTCTTCTAACACTCATAAATCATCACTGTTCTGTGATTTCCTAAAGAGGCCTTGTCCCCTAACCCACTCCGTCAAGCCATAGCTGAGCTTTGGTCATGACCAAAATCATCTGAGTGTTGATATCATAACCCCTCAATATGCCACTTTGTGACCATGACCTCCCGTTCCTCCAGCTCTTATGCCCTTAGTCTCATAGCACTTGCTCTCCAATCTTATTGAGGCTCCTAATCCCTTGAAAACAGTCAGCAAGTATTGATTGAGCATCTACTATGTGCCCAGTATGGTATCAGATGATTTCCTTCCTCATTCCCTTCCTTGTTCAACTGTATTCTAAGTGGCCTCACTTCACCCATTTCTGATAGCACTCTCAACCTGGCCCCTTAACCTCCCCTGCACCTGCCCCAAACAAGGGTCACCATTCAATGTCAGTGATCCTGCTCTGTAGTCACGCACCAATGCTTTCAGGCCCCACCCCAGCCATGACACATACTCAGAGAAATGAGCCACCAATGTCCTGGAATGCTATTCACAGGATGCTTCCTGAACAAATCATCCCGACCCATCTACGTGTCTCAACATGTTCCTGATCTTTCAGACTCTGTTTCCCATTCAGGACCACATCTCATCCCTCACACCCGGCTCAGGCAGATGTCTTTGCTCCCAAGCTCCATCTTATTGGAAACTTTACTCACCTGCTCCTATCTGCTGTCTTCCTTGCCTTCTGCCTCTTTTCACAGGGAGCTTCCCACCTCCATGCTGGTGTCCCCTCACCCCTGCAGCCTGCCATCCATCCCACCAGCACCTCTTCTTAAAGTCATCAATAGCCTCTGTTTGCCAAATTCGGGGGACTCTGCAGTCCTGCCTTGGCCTCTCCAAAGCAACTGACACTGCAGACAACTTCCTTCTTAACAGGGAATTTACAGAAGTAATATGGAAGTATATTCTCATTGTACCAGAAAAAAAGAAGAAATCAAACCATACTGATGTATATAAAGAGTAAAACTCAGCCTTAGCCCCCACTTTACTTCAGCTTCCTCCTGTCCCACAGGTAACTATTATCAATAGATTGCCTGGAGCTCTTCAAGGCCTGTTTCTATTTATTTGCCTCCATATATACTGACTTGGACCTTTTCTTGGACAATTTCAAATGCACCCAAAGAGTGGGGAGAACAGTTTAATGAATTCCCATATGAGTATTACCCAGATTCAATAATTATGAAAACTTTGTCAAACTTACTTCATCTTTTCCATGTGTGTGTGTGTGTCTGTGTGTCTGTGTGTGTGTTTGATGCTACTGAAGTATTTTAAATAAGTTCTACACTTCATGCATCTCTAAAATATGTCAATGTTTTCTTACAAAGATGTAACGTCATTATCACATTTAACAAAATTAACAATAATTCCTTGGACTTCTGTAATATTAGGTCATATTCAAATTTCCCCAATTGTCTCAAAAATGTCTTTTTTTATAAGCTCAGATCATGATCTCACTGTTCTTGCGTTAGAGCCCCACGTCACTGGGCTCTGCTCTGACAGCTCAGAGCCCGGAGCCTGCTTTGGCTTCTCCCTCTCTCTCTGCCCCTCCCCCACTTGCACAGTTTCTCTCCCTCTCAAAAATAAATTAAATAAATAAACATTAAAGAAAAAAAGAAATCACAGGAGGGCATTATGGAAAGAATTCGGGAGAAGCAATATGTGAGGAGAAAAAGGAAGAGTATTCCAGAACTGATGAAATATATGAACTCACAACACAGGATGCACCATATGATAGCACATAGAATAAATAAAAAGAAATCTGCCCCTAGATGCTTATAAGGAAACTGAAGAATACTAAAGACAAAGAGAGAGTTGTAAAAGCAGCCAGAGATTAAAGTTTTTAAAAATTCAGTTGAAAACCTTTGTAATTTTAAAACTGAATTGGAAACATTGATATAAACTCATGACTTGCTTTTCTTTCTAAATAATAGGTATTTTCCAGCTCTGCCCTCTATAGAAATGACAACCTAGTAGCAATAAGCACCCTTAACAACCAAAGTTTGCTCTCTAAATATCATTTCTCACTAAAAGGAACCAGGATTCCCTGGAGAAATGGCTGATTCCACATCTAGGGCAGGAAATATACAGGATGAACCTAGGAGATGTCACTGACTCATAAAGTAATAAAGTTGTCAATGACTACCAGAGTATGCCAGAAGGATACAAGAGCCACACCGAAAGGACTAAAGATGGGATAGTCTCAGCATCAAAAGTAATAATGACTGCATTTTACGGAGCACACAAAATATACAAACTTCCATAATTTGATAATCTCACACACACTGAGATTAGTTACCTTCATTAGTTACCCTGATATAACATCAACCGCATTTCAATCAAGTAGTTGATGAAAAATTTCTTACAGATTAATTCCAACTAATAAATGGGGAAGGAACGATAGAATAAGGAGGAAATCATCATTTTGTGCCCTCTAATTAGTAATGGATGCATTTAATGTCAAAGTGCAATAATCAAACACAATGTGCCTCTTAGCATAATGCAGTAGGAGTGCTATCTATGTTGCCAAAATAGCCTAAATGTAATCAAGCCTCTAGATTGAGCTGCCACTTATGGGACATACAGGAGCTAGAGGAACAAGTGAGATGACACCATGTGGAAGCAATCAGACAAATCCTGATTGTGGATATTCCACAAGATAAATGGCCTGTTGATATTACCAAGAAATGAATGGCATAAAAAAGGAGATGGAGTGGGGCTGCTGAGATTGATGAAAAGAGACTTAATAGCCATATCAACCAAATGCACAAGGTGGACCCTGGATGCTGAGTCAAACAAACCAACTGTAAAAAGACCTTTTGGGGACAATCCGAAAAATCTGAACATGCATGAGGAATTAGACGATATTAAGAGATTAGCAAAACTAAAATAAAGCAAAAAGTCCTTAGCTATCAACAACACAATCTAATCCGTATGTATATCTGGAATTTGTTCTTTTTAAACTTTTTTTAAGTAAGATCTACATGCAATGAGGTGCTTGAACTCATGGCCTGGAGATCAAGAGTCACATGTTCTACTGACTGAGTCAGCCAGGCACCTGTGGAATTTGCTTTACTGCTCCAGCAAAAACAAAACAAAACCAAATGCCTCTGGGAAGGGGAGGCAGAATAGAGGAAACATTATTGACAAAATAACCTTAACTGTTCATGCCAGGTGTTCAGAATGTGGAAGTTCATTAAACTCTTCTCTCTACTTTTGGGCACATTTGAAATTTTCCATAAAAACATTTTTTAAGGCAATCAGAAAGGAAAGTCATATCACCTACAAATAAACAACGATTAAGTGGATGAAGATTTCTCAACAGCAAGGGTGGAATACAGAAAATAGCGAAATAATGTACTAAAGAATTAAGAGGAAATAACTGTCATGATAGAAATATATATTTAGCAACATTATCCTTGAATAAAGAGGTGAATTAGGGACATATCTAAATAAACAAAAATGGCGTTTTAGCACTAATAAATATGTACTAAGGGACTGCTAAAGAATGTTCTTTCAGGAATAAGGGGGGGTGGGAATCCTAAAAGGAAATTCAGAGATTCAAGAAGGAATGGTGAGCAAAGAAATCATTAAACAAGCAGGTAATGTTGCCTGTATAAAATAATTCTAGTAATGTGTAATTCATGGGGCGTAAAAACAGAGTTAAAATAACAAACAATAAAAGCATCTGGGAACATGGTATATCTCTCCATTTATTTCTCTTTTCTTCTTTTCTTTTAAACAATGCTTTAGAGTTTTCTTCATATGGGTGGTATCCTTTTTTATAAAAGTAAATCCTAGGCATAGTATTTTTAATGTTTAATGTGCAAAATATACATAACATAAAATTTACCATTTTAACTATTGTTAAGTGTATACGTACAGTATTTTATAATTTCTAGTTGCTATTGGAAATGGTATATTTTGATATTTGTGGTTTGTTTTGGTTTGGTTTTGAATGTTTATCTTTGAGAGAAAGAAAGCACGTGTGCAAACTGGGGAGAGGCAGAGACAGAGGGGGGACAGAGGCTCTGAAGTGGGCTCTGTGCTGACAGCAGAAAGCCCAAATGGGGCTTGAACTCACCAACCTATGAGATCATGTCAGAAGCTTAACTGACTGAGACACCCAGGCACCCCAACTTTATGTTTTTTAATCACTTACATAAATGGCATGTAAAAGAACTGTTGATTCTTGTATGTTGATCTTGTATCAGCCACTTAATTCTCATTAGTTATAATAATTTCTCAGGTACCCCTCTTTTCTGGGTATGTAACAACATCTGCAAATAATGATATTCTGGTTTATTCCTTTCCAAAAATTATACCTTCTTTGAGTCTTCCTGTCAAAGTAGGACCTTCACTACAATGTTGAATAATAGCAGCAATAAAGGACATTTTTATCTTGGTCTTACATGTTATAGAAATGACTTCAATATTTCACCTGAAGTTTGCTCTTGATTCCTGGGAGTTTCCTTTTGTTAAGAAGGTCTTTTGTTTTGTTTTTTGTTTGTTTTTTAATGTATTGTTTCTATTAAGTACTTAGCACCTCTCTAGCCAAGGGCCCCATCTTCCCTCTAGTCTCTTTGTTTTATCTCTCTTTTCCCACTCTCTGGACCACACATTATGCAGATCCTGGGACCAGGCTGGCAAAGTCTTGTTTGTTTGTTTGTCTTTATGGTTTTTTTCTAAGTTTATTTTGAGAGAGACAGAGAGGCAGAGAGAGAGAGAGAGAGAGAAAGAGAGAGAGAGTCTCAAGTAGGCTCCACACTGTCAGCAGTGAGCCTGATGTGGGGCTCAAACCCACAAACTGTGAAATCATGACCTGAGCCAAAATCAGTCTGACACTTAACAGACTGAGCCACTCAGCTGACCACCCCCCCTTTTTAAATGTTTTATTTATTTTTGAGAGAGAGAGAGAGTACATGTGCACGAGGGGCAAAGAGAGAAGGAGACAGGGTCCAAAGCAGGCTCTGCACTGACCAGAGTGAGCCTAATGCTGAGCTTGAACTCACGAACTATGAAATCATGACCTGAGCCAAACCCAGATACTCAAATGACTGAGCCACCCAGGTGCCCCCAAAGTCTTTTCTTTAGCTTTAGAGGGCTGGCAATGGGGCCACTCATCTACTTTAAAATTCTCTCATCCCTTGGCATCCACCACACTCTCCTTTGGTTATTCTACCTCTCGGCTATGCCCACCCTCTCTCTTCCCAGCTCCTTGAAAAGATACTGATGCTCCCCAGGCCTCTGCCTTTGGCTTGCCTTGTGCTCATGCTCCCTGTGCAATCTCAGCTACTTCAGACATTGCACTATTGCAATATGACCCCAAATCTGCACGTTCACGCCCAATCTCCCCCATAGCTCCAGAACGGTGTACTAATTGCCCAGTACCCATCTCCCACAGGACGTCCTTCAGGACCTCACACTCCACAGGTTCAAACCCCACTCACTTTCCCTGAGTACTACCTCTCTTTTCCTGTATTCCTGAGTTTGGGATGTCATACATGACAGAAGCGTGGAAGGCAGCTCACTTCTCCCTCATACTTGCTCCCTACTTTCTGTAGCATACGTGAACCTTCGGATCTGAGCCTACCACACACATCCCGCCCCGCACAGAGTAGAGGCAAACTCTGGTCGCCCTCTGCCGGTAACTTGCAGAACTACAATTCCTTCCAGCGGCCACGCTCCCACAGAGGTTGGCCTGAACAGGGCTTGGACCCGAGGGTTTCCGCTGAATAAGGTCGCTGTGCCCACATCAGCAAGGCTGCCCTTTCAGGAAGTCAGCAAGCGGCGAGGAAATTAGTCATCCCCTCCGCTTCCAGACCCTGGCCATCTTCCCTGCCCCCACATTTCCACCATGCACACAGCCCCTCCACCCCTTTTCCCCCCCGCAGTTCTTCCCCTATCCTGGCTCACAGGCAGGATGGGACCTCCCGAAGGCAGAAGCCCCTTTTCTCTTGGGCTCAGCAGTGCTGGTGCCGAGCAAATGTGGGCGTGCGGTCTGCTGAACTAGACACTGGGCATGGATGGATCTCATCTGGCTTTTCAGCGTTTGGAAGGAAGGGCCCCTTCTGATGCAGCCCTGAGGATATGCAGCTGAAAAGACACTCCTTCCCCCTGGACAGAGGAAGTTGGGCTGAGGGAGCTGAGGGGAGCCCTTGCCAGGCCCCACAGCTTGGTGCCCTGAGAGCAGGCTGGATTTCACTCTCCCAGGTGTGAAGGTGCCCTGGGTTCACAGCTCGGCAGCCTCTGAGATAGGTCCCACGGAGAAACGGAGAAACAGAGAAATAACAGACAATAGAAGGTGGTGGACGAACGTCAAAAGCTTTTCGTGGCATTCAGAAAGTGGAGTCAACCAGGCTTGGTGGTTGATTAAAGTCATTAATATTAATTAAGTCAGTTAATATTAAGATTAATTAAGAGTGCCAGGCACTGTGTGGAGTTTAAGGAAGAGGGGAAGTGACTCCTAAGTTCCTCATGTGAGAAACTGAAATGGGGACAGGGAAGAAGAGACTGGAGAGGCTAGCTGAGGGAGATGATGGGCCCTGTGCAGACAAGCCCAGGGTACTGATGAATCCAAGACCTCCAAGTGAGAGGCCCAGAGGATGAATGATGGGACCTGGTAGGAGCCCCTCACATACAGACGTAACTGAAGCCAAGGGGTGAGTGTGTTCCCCGGAGAAGGGGTGTAGAGCGCAGAGGGAAGAGGACCAAGAAGAGAGAAGGCCCGAGAGCACTGGCTCTGAAGGGGCCACAGAGGAGCCTGTGGACAGGGAAAAAGGGAGAAAGCATATAGAAACCTAGAAGAAGGAGGGAGGGGCCAGGAGCAGGAAGCCGCAGGGTAATAAAGGACCCAAGAAGGGACTGTTAGACTTAGCCACACGGAGACTAGGGGAACAGCTTTGCTGAGTGGATGCCAGGAGGAGGTGTACGAAAGTTGACCGAGGGTTTGGGGATGAGGAAGGGGAAAAAGCTGTGAATGTACGCATTACTGGGCAAGAGGAGGGAAAGACCAGAGCAAGGTCTGGGAAGGGATAAAGGGGTGGAGGTTGAAGATAAAGGACGACAGGGTGTAAGAGGAGGTAGTATAACATGTGGAGTCAAACAATGTGACCAGAGGTATTCTTGTTTGAGAAGGGATGAGATTACTTAAATATCCAAAAAGGGATTGGATCAAATAGGTCAAATAAATGTCTAACAACATGGGATTTACTGCAAAAATAATTGCCCAGTAATGGGCAACTAATTGGAACAAACACAACCTCTAACAATATAATTTTAAACATTTTGTTATGTTTTCTTATCATATAGTAACACACAGTTACTTCACGAAAAATCAGAATATGCTATCAAACACAGGCAGTCAAAAAAACACCCATAATTCCACTCACCCAAAGTCACTAATACTAGTATGCTTGGTCCCCAATCCTTTTTTCTGCATATATCATCATTCTGCAAGAAGTGGGATCTCAGCATGCATATTAGGATATGTGTTCTTTATGTCTCCTGCTGCAGAGCAAATTACCCCGATTCTCAGTGGCCTAAAACAACAGATATTTACAGTTAATCCTCATTATTCATGTGTTCTGTATTTGTGAACTTACCCACTTACTAAAATTAATTTAATGCACCCCAAATCAATACTTGCAGTGCTTTCATGGTCATTTGCAGATAGGTGCAGATCAAGGAAAATTTTAGGTTGCCCCATACACACATTCCCAGCTGAGACTGAGCAAGGTGACACTCTACCTTCCTGCTTCAGCTCTCATACTGTAAATAGGTATCCTTTTCACAGTCTGTTTACTGCTATGTTTTTCACATTTCTATACTTTTGTGTTGGTGATTTTGCTGCGTAAAATGGCCTCCAAGTGCAGTGTTTCTGTGCTGCCTGGTGTTCTTAAGCACAAAAAATCTTACGGAGAAAGTGTGCATTACATAACCTTTGTTCAGACATGAATTCTGGTGCAGTTGGCCATGAGTTCAAAGTTAATGACTCAACAATATATATTAGATACAGTGTTCTTAAACAGAAGTATACATGAAACAAGGTTACGTATTGATCAACTGGAAATGTGACCAGAGACTAACAGGAACCTAACCGCATATTTCCCCTAAGAGCAATGGTTCAGTATTCGAGAAGTCAGTGTTCTGGGTGACTTTATAGAACCTAACTGCTGTGAACAACAAGATTCAATTGTGTTATGTCACAATTTCCGTGGGCCAGAAATTTGGGAACAGCTCAGCTGGGAGGTTTTGGCTCATGGTATCTTACAAGGCTGCAGTCAAATGTCAGGGGGCACTGTGATTATCTGAAGGCTTGTCCGAGGCTGGACACTCTCCTTCCAGGATGGCTCTCCCTCGTGGCCATTGGCAAGAGGCCTCAGTTCCTTGTTTCCCCAGAGGGCTGCTTGGAAGTCCTGGATCACTGTGAGAGCATGGGAAGGGCTGCAATGCCTTTATGGCCTAGTCTTAGAAGTCTACAACACCACAAGCAACTCACAAAGCCCAGTCCATGCTCAAGGGAGGAGTATCAGAATTCTTGGACATTTTTAAAATCCCACCAAACAATATGTCTGAAAAAATACACAAGATACTAGTAATACTTGTTTCTTGTGAGGAAAAGAACTGTGTGGCTGGGAGATGGAAAGGAGGAAGATTTTACTTTGTATCCTTTTTATGTTTAAGACTTCTAACAATGTAAATCTATTCTTATCCAAAAATAAATATATTGAATTTTAAATGGCTCTAGAATATTATTTTTTTGACCAAATAGCTGTGCTCTTCAGCTTGATTTGGGCCAAACTGGTTTCAATCCAGCATAATTCCTAAAATGAGATCTCTGGGAAGACAGGACCAGTTGGAGTGGGAGCAGAGGTTGGGGTTCATGATAAAAAGGAGAGGAGAAGTTTGGGGGCAAGAGTTGAGGCATTCCCTTTTTACGGCAGTACGTTCTCTGTGGTGTGGGGAACTTTGGGGGAAGTGGCATTCGGCTAAGCCATAAAGGAGGGGATAGATTTGCTCTGGTTGAGATGAAGGTAACGGCACCCCCAGAAAGGAATGTGTGAGCCAAGAGGGACATGTGGGAATGAGAAGACGCATCAGAACAGCTTCAGCTTCAGGTGCACATGGGGGTGGGATGGACAGATTGGGCCCAGTACATGGAGGGCCTTGAATGGCAAGCTTGGCATCAGGGCTCTATCTGGAGGCAGGGAAGGCACTTGATCAGAGCTGTGGTGTGATTAGAGCAATATCTTGAGAAGATCAATCTATGAGCTGAGTGTCAGTTGGACTTGGTAAGGTCTGGAGGCCAGACGATCTAGAATAAGACAATCTCAATGAATAAAGGGCTACAACAGTGTAGTCACAAGCAAAGGCTCAGGACTGCTTGGGACCCTGGGTCCACCATTTCCTAGATGTGTTACTAAATCTGAGCTTTAAATGGCAAATAGAATCTTTCTCTTTTTTATGTTTGTTTATTTATTTTGAGAGAGGGGGTGTGAGCGGGGGACGGGGCAGAGGAAGAGGGAGAGAGAATCTTAAGTAGGCTCCAGGCTCCATGCTCAGTGGAAAGCCTGATGCGGGGCTTGATCCCATGACCATGAGATCATGACCTGAGCTGAAATCAAGAGTTGGATATTTAACCTACTGAGCCACCGAGAATCTTTCTTATAAGGCTGTGTGAGGTGTACATTTGATTGGGAATTCTTGCACAGGGCCTGGCACACTGTTATGGGAAGCAGAGCTCCAGGGTGACTGATCCTCGGATCAGAAGAGGAAGAACCATGAGAAAGGCAACTTTTGGTGACCGGTCAATGGGAGAAAAGAGTGAGGGGATACAGTACATGTCTGTGCACGAAGAGGGGGACACAAAGTCTCCCAGTTTCCTGGCAGCATAGCAGACACATAAATAAAGCCAGAGCAGACAGGTGGGCACAAGCTTTGGAGGGCAGAGAGATGCGGCATTGGGTATGGGGTGTCGGTCTCACAGGGTGGGCAGGAAGTTGACTACAACTGAGAACAGAGGTCAGAACCATGGACATAAAATGAGAGCTACCTGAAAGCAAGTGTGACTGAAGATGTGGGGGGCAGGAGAGAGCCGAGCAGATCCTGTCTAGTGTCTGCAGCAGGTCTGCGGGGAAGGGGAAAAGGAGGAAGGGAGAAAGAGGTTGGGAACCAAGAGGGACCAGAAGCCGCTGAAAGGCATATTTCAAACAGAAGGGTGGGGTCTGCAACATTACCTGCCTCAGAGAATCCAGGAGGACAAGGGACGAAGGGCCAGTGGTGACCCTGGTGAGGGCAGCATCACTGGTGTGGTGGGGGCACAGGCCAAACTGCTATGTTCCAAGGAGGAGGGGAGGGGGGAGCAACCAGTGACAAGGGTGTATATTATCCTCGTAGGAATCCACCTGCGAGGTTCTCATAGTTGTGCTCAATACTGGCACATGAAATATATACAGGGATGTTCATTACAACATTGTAAGTTCAAAACAAATTAGAAATCAACATGTGGTTGCTAAATAAAGCAGGTACCTCCATATATGGACTATTATGGAGGTATGGAAAAGAGTGAGATAGAGGTATATGAATTAGGAGGGTATAATCTTCAAGACCCATTAAGTAAAAAAGGCAACAAAACGCAGTATGTGCATCATCTGATATTTCTAGAGCTTTTTTAAGGGGGGGGTTGGTGTGCTTTTTAAATGATTACTTATTTTTGAGGGACAGAGTATGAGTGGAGAAGTACAGAGAGAGAGGGGGACAGAGGATCCGAAGCAGGCTCCATGCCAACAGCAGTGAGCCAAATGTGGAGCTCGAACTCACAAACCATGGATCACGACCTGAGCTGAAGTTGACACTCAACCAACTGAGCCACCCAGGCACCCCATTTGGGGTTTTTAAAAATATTATATGTTCTCTCTCTCTCTCTCTCTCTCTCTTTCTCACACACACACACACACACACACACACACACACCTTTGGAAAAATACAAAGAAAAAGGTAATGGAAGTTGTCTGGAGAGCCAAAAGACTGAGGAGGAGACTTGCTCTCTTTTTTAAAAAATAATTTGCATATGACCTAGGAATCTCACTCCTAGGGATTTACCCAGGAGAAGTGAAAACCTAAGCTCTTGCAAAAACCTGTACACCGATGTACAAATAGCAGCTTTCTAAATTATAGCCCCAACCCAGAAACTGTCCAAATATCTGTCAACTTGTAAGGGATATGCAAACTGTGGTACACCCACACAGGAGAATACTACTTAGCAGCGAAAAGGAACAAACTACTAATACATGCAACAACATGAGTGAACCTCCGATGCATTGTGCTGAGTGAAAAAGTACACACTTTTAAGTGTGTAGACTTAAAAGGCTACATGCTATAGCATTCTACTTACTTGACATTTTTGGAAAAGGGAAAACTACAGGGAAAAAGTACAAAGGTGTAGTTGTCAGGGGTTGGGTGGAGGGAAGCTGAGTAAAAGGAGACAGAAGGAGGAAATTCTGGAGGGTGATGGGAGTGTTCTACGTCTTGGCTTCAGTGGTGGTTACGGGGCTCCATGCATTTGTCAAACCTTGAAACCACATGCCAAGAAGGGTCAATTTACTTTTGTTCTTTGTCTCAGTTGAGGTAGTTCCAAAAGAAGAAACGTAACCATCCTGAAGGTTACTTTTAAGACTTTCAGATGCTGTTTTCAAGTTCCTAAGTTGAAACTCTAACACCAGGGGCCAGGTGTTAAAGAGCCTTTAGCTGGACTGGAGAGGGGAGGAGGGAGGCTGACCGGAGCCATGCACCTGATGGAGGGGAGGAGCTGAGGTGCAGTGGGGGTGGGGGACAGAGGTGGCGCCGCACCTTCTCTGGGGTGTTTGGGCCACTGGGAAAAGTGTGAAATGAGCTGTTTTAAAGGTAGACCTTGGCTGTCTGTCCCCCAGCCGGCCCCCTTGGGGTCAGGGTGAGGGGAGGGTGCCTGGCTTGGGTGCCCCTGATGGCCAAGATAGGTTTGGCTCTGGGCAGGGCAGGGGGAGTGGGGGTGGGGTGGGAGCGGGGAGTCAGGGTTGGTGCCCAAGCCCCAGGGCGCAGTCACACGGGACAGGAGTCGTGGCTTATCAGCCCCATCAGAGCCCGCCACACTCCATCTCCCCTCACCCCCACCTCTTCAGCCCACTGAGCCAGCCCAGGGGAGAGGGTGGAAATGGGCTCTCCTGGATTTCATTCATTTCTGCAGTCAATTGACCTCTAAAGCACTTCCCGCTGGCACACCCACCCCACCTTCACAGCAGGAGCAATCGGGAGGGAAAGCAGTATAATAGTAATAGCTTATACTTACCACTGGCACTGTGGTTATCTTTACAACTTCTTGAGGGAAGGAAGTATTTTTATCTATGCCCATTTTACAGATGAAGAAACTGAGATGCAGAGAGGTTAAGAAATTTGTCCAAAGCCACACAGCTAGCAGTGAGGACTTGAGTTTTGAATTTGTGTAG
Organism: Hyaena hyaena; assembly: GCF_003009895.1. Lineage (NCBI taxonomy): Eukaryota > Metazoa > Chordata > Mammalia > Carnivora > Hyaenidae > Hyaena > Hyaena hyaena. The sequence continues at coordinate 308,367 of NW_024081224.1, read as the reverse complement.
AATTTGGTTTCCATCTTTAAGACTGGGCTACCTCAGGGCACGTGGGTGGTTCAGTTGGTTAAGCGGCTGACTTCACCTCAGGTAATGATCTCACGGTTCATGGGTTCAAACCCTGCATAGGGTTCTGTGCTGACAGCTTGGAGCCTGGAGCCTGCTTCAGATTCTGTGTCTCCCTCTATCTCTGCCCCTCCCCTGCTCAAGCTCTGTCTCTACCTCTAAAAAATAAATAAATGTTAACTCTTCAAAAATAAATAAATAAATAAAAGACCGGGCTACATCAGGGGAGAAGGTCTCACTCTTGTGGAATGTTTTTGGTTCTCTCTCTCTCTCCCCCTCATTCCTTTCTTCTTTCCTTCCTTCCTTCCTTCCTTCCTTCCTTCCTTCCTTCCTTCCTTCCTTCCTTCCTTCTTCCTTCCTTCCTTCCTTCCTTCCTTCCAAGATAGACCTGTGCGCTGGTAGCAGATGCAGCCAGTGCTGCCATCCTGTGGTCATGCCAGGTAAGAAAATCTCTCCATGAGGGGAAGGGGTGCCTGGGGGCCAAGACTTTCCTAAGAGACCCACCACCAGTTTAGGCAGTGTCTTCCAAACTAGCTTGGGACCGATCAATACTCATGAAGACTATTTGGAGGATCACAACTAGTATTTTTAAAGGAAAAATGGAAAAGAAGAAAAAATATTAGGGTGCAGGATAGGTACCAAATAGAAATATCACTTTGTGGAATTTCTATTTCAAATATATACGTGTACTGGAATCTGCCAAAAATCTACTTCTCGCTATGACACGAGGCCAAAATGTTTGGAAAATACTGATTCAAGAATCTAGATTCCCTGGGGTTAAGAATCTATTTTCTTCAATTTATCATAACTCCTACATTTTTTTAAACATAGCTATTTTTTAAATTTCTAACAGTATTCTTCACTATGTATTTTTTTGTTTTAATTATAGGAGTGATAGAAGAACACATTTTAGTTGTAAGAGTCGAGCATTTTAGAAGCGTAGTCACCTCTCCTCACTCCACTCCCAGGCATGGGGGTCTCCCCTGGGAGCAGTTTGGCGTACAGTATAAGTTACTTATATTAAATTAAACTGCATTTAATACGTGGTGTCTGCATTTTTTTTTCACTCACGATATCTTGGAGATCTTTTGTTGTCCGTGCAATGTAAATTTATTTCATTTCTTTTAAGGACTGGATGATATTCCACAGTATGAATGAACCATAATATACTTAGCCTCTCCCCTGTAGGCTACTTAGCCCATAGTCAACTGCCCCTCCTATGAGCCTCAGCCTCCCTGTTCAAAGCGCCCCTCCTGGCCTTCTCTCCCCAGGGCACTCATCTCCCTCATCCCTGCCTGGAAACTTTGGGAGCACACCCCCCCACCCCCAGCTTCCTGGCTCCTCCCACCAGCCTTTCTTTGTCGGCACAGGCCAGGCCCTGGCTGGCAGCAGTCACGGCCTGGCATGAGGAAGCCTCCAGGACGGGAAGACATTTGCTGAGGATGCTTAGCAACACTCTGAGTTAATTATTTAATTGGGTGAAACATCCATTAGGGAGGATTCTCACTTTCCAGACAGCCTGTGAGTAAACATGTCGAGAAGAGAAGAGTGAGGTGTTGGCGAAAGCTGCCATTCACCCTGGTTCCCCCCAGCCCCCCCACTCCTCAGCGGGGGAACGGGACCCCGAAGGACTCTGCCCAGATGTTTGCCCTGGCTGGGCTGGGCCGGGCAGGCGGGCGGGGCAGGCCTCGAACACAGACTGTGTCTGTGAAGATGGAAGATGTGGTACGGTGCCCTGCTACCTGCCCATTTGAGGAAAGCAGTGTCAGGAAACCCACTCACACCAGGTGGCTCACTCCAGAGGGAATTTAGTTTGAGAACCCAGTAACAGGAGCGTTGGAAGAGCTGAAGATGGGAAGGTGAGGCAACTTCAAGATTAACCATTGCAAGAAGCTGCTACTGCCCCTGGAGCTGGATAGCGGAGGAGAGGGCATCCACCGGAGCCCAGGGCTGGGGCTGCCGCGTTAGAGCTACAACTTGGAGGGGCCCACAGCTGGGAGCTGGAGGCATTTGCCCAGAGTGTCTGGTAGAAGTCGGAAGCACAGAATAGATGCCACTGTTAGCAGAGGGAGAGAGAAGACAGGAAATAATCTGGTCTTCTCCTTCTTCTTGCCCTCCAGTGCCTTACATTAGTTGAATCCAACAGGAAACCAGTGGGCAGAGTGGCCTGAGAAATGTAGTTTGCACGAGTGGCTCTCTGCATGCAGAACAGAGCAGGGGAAGGGCAGGAAATGAATGCCAGTGCAAACGGGCAATGACCAGCACATGGGCTGGGCAGCTCAGAGGCTGACCATGGTGCCAGGTCTGCTGGTATGAAGAAGGAGAAGGAGACCTGGGTCAGGTGCTGTGCTGTGGGGGTTTAGGGGAAACAGAAGGCCCTGTGTGAGGCTCTGCGTAGAAAACCTCTCTGGGCATTTTAACCAAGGAGATATTTAATACAGAGAATCGGGTACTTGCAAAATTGTCAGAGGGGCCAGAATAGAGAGTTCTAACCTGAACATCCAGGAACGATTTCCAGAAGAATTTTGAACTGACCCCAGTGGCACTACCACCTCTGAAATCATCCCTTGAACTATGGGTTTGAAACCACTGCATCTGCAATACATAGATCACAAAATCAGAATTGAGGCACTACTGACATTGTCACCACTGACTTTGCCTTGTGACATCGAGAAGCCAGAGAATGGATCATGGGAAGCTGCTACAGGGAAATAAACAAAGGACCAGAAATAACCAGAGGCAGGAAACAGCTCATGTCTACCTTCCAGATTTCAAGGTATAACTGGTAGAATCCTATTCACTTCCAGAACCCTAGCTGCAAGGGGTTCTGGGAAATGTAGTTTTTCATTTTCCAACCTCTCCAAGTAAAAAGGAGGTGGTGTGGGAGGTTGAAGGAGCCCGCCTTCAGTGTCCACCACACCCCTGGGGGAAAATCCCGCCAGGTCGAAGAAACAGTGCAAGACTGCAGGACACAATACATGTTGGGGACGTGAAAGGGCACAGCAGTTCGGAGAGGGCAGCTCACCCTTTGGCTTCCCAGAGTGGTAAGCTAACGTATGCACATTTAAGAGGGCTGGCCCCCTGTACTGGCTCATTCCATCCTTCTACTTACCTCAGGAGACAGGGTTTAGTACATCCCCATTTACTCACAGGGAAACTGAGGCTCAGAAATAACCTGCCCAAGAGCACAGGCAGGTAAAGGGCGAAGCTAGGCACAGAAGCAGGCTGCTTGACACCAAAGCTGGGTGTGAAGAGAGGGATGGGAACAGAGTAGATGGCAGGGAGGGGGTAGGTGGGAGGGGCTGAAGGAAGACCTTCCAGGTGAGGATCAGGGGATGAGCAGACACACTGAGGGGTTTGGGCATGGTGAACATGGGCTGCTGCGAGCTGGGGGTGTGGTGGGGAGTGACCATGCTGAGGAAGAGGGCAGAGAAGGGGTGAGGCCATGTTTAGGAGGAGACTTCCCGCTGCATACACCATACATACTTAATGGGCATAGAGGGAAGAGGAGTTACAGGGTCTGGGACTGGGGCAGGAGCCCATGGGAAAAGGGGCAGGAATGGGGAGGCAGGCACCGATGAGGCAAAGAGCAGGCCCAAGGCCAAAGGAGAAAGCTGAGGCTCAGGTGAGCACCAGAGCACGGAGGGGTCTCTTGCCCCGCTGGGAGCTGCCCTCTCCACCACCAAGTACATGTCATTCCTGAGCAAGAGAACAGCCAACAGCCACTGCCAAGCAGAAACATCACTGTGCTGACAGCTATTCAGGAGCTGGGGGTTCCTGCCTTGTTCTTCCTCCAGAAAGCCTTCTTAGATTACCTCCACCCATTGCTCCTAGAGCCAGGGCCAGCAGCATGGGTATACGTCCTGCACAGTTGCCCAGGCCCCGTGGGCAGAAGAAGGCCCCCCTGCTTGGTTTAGTGCTCTGCCATCACCATCTGGGAATTCTCAATATTTTTATTTTTTTTCTCTCTCCCTTTTTTTTTTAATGTTTTATTTATTTCTAGGAGAGAGAGAGAGAGACAGCGTGAGCAGGGGTGGGTCAGAGAGAGAGGGAGTCACAGACTAAAATAGGCTCCAGGCTCCGAGCCGGCAGTCAGCACAGAGCCCGACGCGGGGCTCGAACCGACGAACCGCGAGATCATGACCTAAGCGAAAGTCGGACGCTTAACCGACTAAGCCACCCAGGCGCCCCTCTCAATATTTTTAAGTGTTGATTTATTTTGAGGGACAGAGAGCACAGGGGAGGGACAAAGAGAGAGGGAGATGGAGGATCCAAAGCAGGCTCAGCACTGACAGTGCAGAGCCTGATGCAGGACTCAGTCTCATGAACCATGAGACCATGGCCTGAGCTGAAGTCAGATGCTTGCCTGACTGAGCCACCCAGGTGCCCCTCAATAATTTTTTAACCAGGCACCCTGCATTTTCATTTTCACTGGTCCCTGCAAACTATGAAGTTAGTCCTGCCTGGAATGAAGAACAATTTAAGAAAGATTTCTATGCAGGACTCCTGGGGAGCTGGGGTGGGGGTGGGGGTGTAGGAAGCTCCCTTTTGGGCCTTTCAGGGAAGGTGGGTTAAAGGCCTTGAAAGGAATTCCTCCTGTTTCTGATTTCATGTCTACCAGCCCCCCTGCCCCCCACCTCTCTGATTCCCACACCTCACACACACCAGGCATATTCCTTTATAAACCTCTGTGACTTGCCCATATCCTGTACCCAGCCCTGCTATAAGCTTTGAGAAGGAGGGCCTGTGTCATCCATCTGTTTAGTGTACATCTTACTCCCTCTAACTCCTCTCCACCCTTTCGGACTCCGCAAATGGTTGTGCACATAGTGGGTGCTCCGTGGGGCTAGCTGAGCTGATCAGAAGGCCAGGCTGGGAGCCTAGGTGGACAGACCATTTCCCATGGTCCTCTTGAGCAGCCTAGGCAGGAGCGCAGGAAAGGAAGAAGGGAGGGAGTGCGTGCGTGCGTGCGTGTGTGTGTGTGTGTGTGAAGGAGGGGGTGCATAAAACAGAAACAAATAAAGAGTTCAAATGTGAAACGATTAAAAAAAATAAATCGAAGGCAGTGAGATAAGGCAGTGGAGCCTCTGCTCCCTAGTTAACATTCATTGGATTGAATAATCAGGCTTCATTATCTCAAATTGTCTGCATATTTGCCCTCAAAATGCTAATTTACAGTTGGCTGGGAGCAGTCTCGGCCTATTTTGACTAAAATATTATTTCACTTTATTGAGCATTGTTCTTAGCTGTCGGGCATCTTGCTTCGCAAGGGAAAGGAGGGGAAGAAATAGAGGGAGAGAGGAAAACATTTTCTATCAAAGCTCTGCCCCGCTCAGGTCTGATTATGGGCTCCCTGTTTTGCGTAGAAATGGCATTTCTAAGCCTCCAAGTAAAATTAGAGTCTTTATCGTTTTTCTTTTAGGGGACAGACAGTTTATCATTAATCTCAGAGAAGGAAATGGGAGAAATAATTTTTTTGTTTGTTTTACTGAAGGGGTGAAAAATCTTGCTCATCACTCCCTCCTCCTTCCTCCCTCCTCCCTCCTCCACCTCCACCTTCTCATGACCTCCAAAGGCCCCAATTCTCTGCCTCTCGCCCTTCTCTGTCCTCTAGGCCCCAGGAACCAGAACAGTGGACATAGGCCACTCACATCAGCTCTGGAGTTTGCTGGAGTTTCCCAGACTCTCAGCCCTGAAAGTCTACAGATGTGACCTCCAAATTTAATTCTAGAATTGAGTTAGAGAGACACAGCCTTCCTTGGAGCTAAAAGTCAGGAACTGTCCTTTCAAGTCTTTGTTCACACACGAACATGGTTTTCCAGGCAGCAGATGGGACACCGGGCTGGGTTTTCAGTCTGGGGACAGGCTGCACTGAGTTATCCATCCTCCCCACTCCCACCCCCACCCCCCACCACACCCCTGTGAATGGGGACAGGAGCTAGTGTGACCCTCATCTGCGGCAGCCTGAGGCTAGGCCAGCTCTGTCTATGGTTAGAGTCACGGGAGAAAGAACCTTGAAGTTATGTTATTCCAACCCCCTGAGTCAGATGACAAAACTGAGACCAGAAAGAAGTTAGCAGTCAGAGGTTACAAATCTGGTTCTGGGTCATCTTGGTGACTCGGGTCACTGCTTGGAGGCTTCTCTCCTCCGTCTATCAGACTCCTTTCTGAAGGCCCTTTTTGTACACCCTCTTTCTACTTTTTTTGTTGTCTTTTCCCTGTCATATCTCCTCTGTGGGCAATAAGTGGTCATTCTGGCACTCTGTGGAGCAATAAGGTTCTAGATGGCTAGTACCTTCTGCCCTGCCTTCCCTGTGAAGCCCAGCCCAAGAGAGAGTACGCCCAGCCAACAGGCCTGCAGCTGCCCTGCTCCAAAGCCATCCCCACCCCTGTCAGACAGGCCTTCCCTCTCCTCCAAAGCCTGAGGAGGGCATCCTCTTCTCTGCTCCAGAAGAAGCAGAACTTGCAGGTTCCCAGGCCAAGGCCCAGGGTCACTGTGTATAGTCAAGCAGGTTGTACATTGCACAAGGGTACCTGGCCAGGTGGGCAGTGGGGCTGAAATCCAACTCGCTTTCTTCAATGAGTCCTGTGCCCTGTGGAACATGGAGCTGCCTCTGCCCAGAAGGATGCCAATGGGGCAGCCAGACAGAGCTGGCTTACTTCTCTACCCCACCTGTCCCAACCATCTCAGCTCAGCTTTCTCCCAGAACTCCTCTCCTTCAAATCATCCTGAGAAGACTGAAAGTGTTGCCTGGATTCAGATCCAGACTTGACCTGTCCAGTCTCCTTCCCTGCCCTGGGATCTGTGTGGTGCGTGGGGCCTTGCCATCTGTATTCAATAGGATTTGAGGCCCCCAGGCACTGCCTCTGTCCACTTACTGCAGCCAGCGCCTGTCCCAGTCTGTGCTTCCCTGCACCCTGGTCACAATTGTTACTGCTGTCTTTCGGCTTCCTGACCTCCTGAGACACTGGACTCCCAGACCCTCTGTGCATGTCTCCCTAGCCAGCCCAGGCACTGGGTAACTGGTTTGGGGATATCATCAGGCATTTTACACAGAAGCTTCCGGAAGGTAGCACCATAATACAGCCTGCAGGCACGACAGCCACCTACATGCACACAGAGCAGACATTACACACATACACCCCAGCCAGCACTGCACACACTCTGCAGACACACCCCACAGACACCACTTACCCTCACCCTTAGCAAACACTACAAACACACAGACAGAACCCAAGAGATACTACATGCACGCCCACACTCAGCAGACACACGCACACAGCCAACATCCCCCCCCCCAGCAACCTACACTCAATTCCAACAGAATCCACACACACCCTCCACTGACACTACATACGCACACCTCCCCAGGCACACACACATCCATACACAGCAGACACCAGCCACACACACACCCCCGGCAGACATCGCATACACGCCCACCCATTCGCACGTGCTCTGTCACATTCACTGGAGTTGGTGGCCATGCACCTGGTATGATATGAGGAAGCTGAGAAGCCCCCACCAGCCCACACCCACATTCAAAAGGCAGTGTTGTACCCTCATAATTTGCCTGATGCAATTACTAAACGTGAGGAGATTCCGCTGCTTCTGGGATGCAGGACCCTGGCTTTAGCCCAGCTCTGTCACCGTAGAGACATGTGATCTGGATCACCCTCTCCTCAACCAGAAATAAGGCATTAGGACTTGTCAGTGTTCGGATGCCCCAGTGTTCACTATATAGCGCACACTGAGGGCCGCCCTGCACTGAGCGCTGCAGGCCAGATAAGGAATTCCAGGCCAGCCTTGGGCTCTGTCCTTAGGGAGTCAGCGTCTGGCTGCAGACAGAAGCGGCGCTTAGGGTCAGAGGATGTGACAACAAACACATACCAGTTGTGCAAATTCACGCTCAGGCAGAAGGCCTGAGGATTAAATGGGTTCAAGGTAAAGCAAGCAACCCCCAGGTGGCCGCTGCAGCTGGCCATGTCTAGAGGCAAAAATTCAGACTTGGGGTAAGGAGGATGGAAGATTCTGGGGCATTTACTCATTCATCAGCTATTTATTTATTTAGCACTCACTGTCTACCTAGGCATGGAGTTCAAGGGATGCGGTTGCTGCCTTGGGCAGCGCCATCCCAGCTGGGAGATAGTCGGTACCAACCAAGTGAATAGCAAGGATGATGTCAAGGTGATGTTCAGGCTATGAGGCAAATCAGCAGGTCAGGGGTAGTAACTGGGGCTCCCTTTGGCTGGGGGAGGGCTCACATAGGGTGATGAGGGCAGGCATGAGATCAGGGTGAGGCAAGGAGGTACTCTCTCTCAGGTGCTGACCCTGCATGACCTCCTTAAATTTGTGCCCTCCTTACCTCACCCTAGTCCCAGCCCTGTGCAGGGGTGTTAATGGGAGGGGAGGCACCTAGGTGTGAGGTTCTAGGTCTCTGTCCAGTCCTTGTAGCCTGTTTTCTCTCCTACATCTCAGCTTGTATGTTCCATTTCTGCAGCCCTCTGCTTACCCTAGCCTAGCCTCTGCCCCCAGCCCTAGCTTTCCTTCTCTGGGCCTTGGGGGCTTGGAGGAGGCCCTGCTCCGGGGTCCTGCTCCCGGCACCCCTGAGGACTGCAGCAACAAGACTTGACCCTACACAGAGAAGCCAACTTTGAACTGTCAGCCCAGGGAGGTCACTCAGAAGGTGAAGCCTCAGTTTTCCTGGACTAAGGTGGTTGTTCTCAGAGAGGAAGGGGTGCATGCCGGAGGCCTGGAAGTGAGAGGATGAAAACTCACCCCAGCTGGGAAATCTTGTCCCTGTGAGGCCATCATTCAGGCCTCTGCCCACAAAGCCTCTTATATTACTCTATTTCTCTCTTCCCCTGCACTGACCTTGCTCATTAAGGACTTGTAGAAGAAGCCACGTCTATTTCCCACTGCAAGCACTTGGGGCTCTGCTCTCCACCTCTTTCAGGGAATGAATGACTGAATGAGGCCTCCAGGAGGCCTGGGGCCCTCTGGGCAGACCAGAGGAAGCAGGCCCAGGCCACTGCCGTAGCACTGGTGGTTTGAGTACACAGGGACCTCCCAAACCCCAGCTCCGCAGTGGGCTCTCAGGATGTCAAGTCCAGCCAGGCCCCTGTGGATCCTCTACACCCCCTCCCTGACCTTGCTGAGTACAGCGTGGTCTGGGGGGTCTCATGTCCCTCAGCCTGGGGTGTGCCTGGACAAGTTTGAGGGTGTTCCCCTCCTCCCTCCACCCCATCTTTCCCCTGGCAACCTCAATGCCCTTTCCAGGGACGTTCTCCGCCTCCAAGTCCGGCAAGAGAGGGGCCCGCGGGATCAGAGGAGTGAGGGGCAGGGAGAGGGTCCTGACTGCCTCCTAGGCGCAGGCTGCGGAGCGGGTCTCGTCTCCCGGGACTGGGCTGAGCCCTCGGCTTCCGCTCTAATCAATGGGCCGCAGCCTGCGGGAGGGGCAGGGCGGGAGGATTAGGGGCGGAGAAGGGCAATTACCCCCATAGGCCGCACTCCGGCTTTCCTCCCGCGGTGCGGCTCAAATGCCACATTTCGGATGCAGCGCCGCGCTCGGCCTGTTTGCTCGGGAAGCCGGGGCCCCGGGGCAGGAAACCAACTCGCAAGTGTATCGGAGATTAGGGCCGGCGGCGGCGGGGGCGGACGCTGGGCAAACACTCAGCGGCCGCCTCAATCCCCCGTCCTCGATTCTGCCCGCGGCAGCGCCGGCCAGGCCGCGACTCGGCTGCGGGCGGCTGGGCGGCAGGGGGGAGGCCTGGGCCCCCTCCCTCGCCGGGGTGGTGGGGCTCTGCGCGCGCCCCGGGGGAGGCTTGGCCGCCAGGGCCCGCCAGCAAGTGGGGGGCCGCTCCAAGGAGACAGGCTCGGGGCGGGGGGGGGAGCAAAGCAATTTTTTCTTCCTTCCAATGTTAAGAATTTTGCACCCTTTTCCTTAATAAGCTTACACGTGGAGGACCAGCTCCCGTAAAAATTGGCTTGGTACAAAAGGTCAAGTGCGAGGAGGGAGAGGGTGCGGGAGAGAGCGGGGCTGGAGAGGGGTTAGGAGGCAAGGAAAGGGAGGAGGAACGGGAAGATGAAGGCGAGAGGGGGAAACCTAGACATGGTCTCCTCTGGGCCCTCGGACTCTCTTTTTGACTCTCCTCCCAGGGCTGGTTCTAACCCTCCCCTCTCCCCGCACCCCTGCCCGCTGGCGCGAGGAACCCCTACTTGGGTTTCGGGAAGGAAAAAGAGCCAAGGGTGGAGATGTGAAGCCGAGAGTGATGGGCCGCAGAGTTGTGGCAGTCCCAGCGGTCCCCTGGCGGAGCAGCCCCGAGCCAGAGCAGCGGGGCATGGCGCCCCCTGGTGTCCAGGGGACTGTGCTGCTTGGCGTTGACCGCAGCTCAAGCTCTGAGACCTGGACTGCTCTGGGAAGCCAGCCTTTGACAGGCTTCCAGCAGCCCCAGGGGGGCATGTCCAGATCTTCCAGGACCCCAGAGGTTGAAAAGAAAGACCATCTAAAAGTTATGAGCAAATCCTCTTCTGGTTTACGTAGGTAGGTACGAGGATTCCCCCACACCAGCCTCTGCCGCATGCCTAGCTAAAGCTCCTTCTGCCCTGCCCACCCAACTCACCCTCAATCCCTGCTCCTTCCTGTTCCGTGAACAGACTGATGGTTTCTACAAACGCCTTTGCTCAGGTTTCTCAGCGGTTCCAAATCCTGCCCACTTACCAAGGCACAAGTAGCTTCCAACCTCTTCCTCCAGAAAGCCCTCCAGGGCTTCTCCAGCTCGGACGCTCTTTGAACCACAGATTCTCTGTGTCTCTCTCAAAATGAATAAATAAATAAACGTTGATGGGGCGCCTGGGTGGCTTAGTCGGTTAAGCGTCCGACTTTCGCTTAGGTCATGATCTCGCGGTTCGTGGTTTCGAGCCCCGCGTCGGGCTCTGTGCTGACTGCCAGCTCAGAGCCTGGAGCCTGTTTTCAGAGTCTGTGTCTCCCTCTCTCTCTGACCCTCCCCTGCTCACGCTGTCTCTCTCTCTCTCTTAGAAATAAGTAAAAATATTTAGAAAATAAATAAATAAATAAATAAATAAACGTTGAAAGCTTTTTTAATTAAAAAGAAAAATAATCTTTTTTTTTATTTTTTTTTATTTATTTCTAGGAGAGAGAGAGAGAGACAGCGTGAGCAGGGGAGGGTCAGAGAGAGAGGGAG